>NC_133228.1:23282575-23597822 GCF_040436345.1 Pagrus major
GAGAAGAGTTTGTATTATTACCTCGTTAATATTGTAAATATTAAAATTCTGAGTTAGTATCTTCTCCAAAACTACACGGTGCCGCTTTAAATGCCGCATTTATTATGAAATATTGTGTCTGTCGTCTCTCTTTCTTGTGAGCAACAAAGTTCAAAACATTCAGGTAGTTTGTTCTCACTCAAAGATCATTTGTGAGGGAGGACGCTCCACTCTGTATCATCCCCGTACAATCAGAGCGCTTCTGTAGTTCCAACAGACGTCTTCTCTCTCTCACTTATCAGGTCACGTTCTCTATTTAGACTTTTATTTATATCATATCGGTAACTTTCATCAGATAATTACAGGATTTGGATCGAGATCGGGGCCAGAAAATCTTTACACGACCATATCTCAGTTCTTTAACTGCAAAGATTATCTCAGCACTGAAAAGAAAAACCTCTTGAACCAAATTTTAAAAATGTGTTTACCTGCAGATCTCCAATCAGTGATTTGTTTCAGGAGCTTTATTATAACCTCTATTAACTCTGCTTCCCCGGCAGACACTTTGTTTCTTGTTTGTTCGTTTGTCTGTTTTTTATCCCGCTGTATAAAGCGTCCTCGGGTCTCGTGAAAGGCGCTTTATAAATCCGAGCTATTATTATTTTAATTGCATCATGAACAGGAATGATGCAACACTTAGCCTGATCTTCCTGCTACCTCTCGTTCCTCTCATGCAACACTAATGTGTAAAGAAGCGCCGACAAAGAAAGAGTGAACTCCACAGGACGCCTTCAATACGGCTCAATATGCATCCTGTCTGCTTTACTTATCACAAGATTCACATCTCTTAACATGTCGTTTATTCAGTAGTTTGATAGCATTACTCGACCTCTCTTCCATCAGAAATACGTTTGTTTCTTGTTTCTTGCGACTTAAAACATCTCGGTTCAACCGCAGGAAACTTCCTGCCGACTCTGTGTACACACCTCATCAAAGTCTCTGAGGCAACACAGAACACCGTGTGACACGACTACTTCAAACCCCCGAGATCAAGTCCCAGAAACAGTCAAAGCTTTATAACAAAGTAAAAAAGCTCACAGTCTTCCTCCAGCGCGGCGCAGAGAGATCTGCTCCCTAAAGCAGCAGCAGCGTGAAAAAATGTCCCTCGCATACAAATTCACCGCTGCAACAAAAAAACCTGCTCAGCGCCGAGGCAGAGAAACGAATCTGATCAAATACGTCTCACCTGCTGCTCTGTTTTGTTTCTCCAACGAGGCTCAGTTGTTTAATTTTAAATGTTGCTGCTCACTTTCATATTTCTGGAGCTGATGAAAAGCTAATTAAAGCAAACTGCTGAGAACAGAATGAGTAATTTTCTTCAGCAGCGGTGCGTCTCCGTCTGCAAACTCTCCGACTTTAAAACTTCCCTCGGAGAATCTGCGACTGTGAGAACAGAAATATTATAACCAATACTGCAGAAACACTAACGAGAAGTGCTTCACTGCTTTCTAATGTAATAACCTGTCACAACGCACAGATTCGTTTGTTTAAATCTGTCTTAAAAAACGAAAAAGATTGTCGATTATTTTTCCTGCTTTGGCAACATTTCAGTTAATGTAAGGATCGTCTGACACTGTTGTTACAGATAAAGAGGACAGACACTCAATCAGTCCATTAGTTGATCGATAGATAATTATTTTAAGAGATATAATGAAGCAAAAATGCAACAACATTCATGAGGATTTGTTGCTTATCTGTCATATATGATTATAAACTGAAAATTTGGGGTTTTTTGAATAAAGATCAGATTAAACCCTGAGTATTAAATGTATTTTTTACTATTTTCTGACATTTTATATCCCAAACAATGGATCTGTTAATTGAGAAAACGATTTGGGATTAATCAACAGTGAATATATCCGTTAGCTACAAAGGCACATGACTTTAAAAAAAGACAATGTTTTAAAGTCTGTAACTCAGGTGACGATTTCCTGTCGATCGATTTGTGCAGGAAACTACAGGACTGTCACAAAACATTACGTTTTGTGTTAAAACCCCTTTAAATCTGAAGTATTTCTTTATAAATTACAATATTTGTGGCTAAATAAGCAACAATCAAAGAAAAAAGTAAAAAAGAAACATCTAACGTTATTCATTTTTTAAAGTTTCCAACCTTTTTCCCTGATGAACCCTGTTTTTATCACTGAGTAAACCCGTGACACGTGAATAAGAGACTTGTTCGATATCTGAAGTGTTCTGGTGGTAGTGTCGAGATTGAAAGAGGTGAAACTCAAAAGATAATTTCACTTTCATGAGCTTTTTTAGGACATTTTCAGTCGTCTCTTAATTTTAACTCTTTTCTCGCTTCTCAAGTTGCGGAGGAGGAAGTCTTGGACTGGACGTCTGTTGTCAGGATTTCTGCAGGCTCAAAGTATTAGTCGTTGCCTCCAGAGGCTAAATCATCATCATCAGATGATAAGCTCCATTGTTTATACAAAACTTGATGAGCGCAGCTGATGAAACTCTGTTGTGAAACGAGCAACAGACTGATTTTCACAATTTTTCCATCCGCCGTGGCTCTGCTGGTGGATCTCTGGGGTTTGAATCTCTGTCGTGTTTTTGCCAGAGCCCAAATCTGGAACTGTGTGTTCGTTTCTGTCTCAGGCACATTTCAGTTTGTGCTACCTCCTGCGCCGCGGTTTTTGTTTGTGTATAACTTCCAACCGGGCCCGAGTTGTTATGAGTTTGTGTGTCTTTTGGGGATATTTTTGCTCTCGTGTTTGCGGTTCTCTCAGCCAGAACAGCAAGAAACAAATCTGAAACGCCAACAAACCAAACGCTCGAGTATATCTCAGCAGCTGCACACCACACACTCGTGCTACGCTGATTTAGAAAACATTGTTTTACTCCTTCACTCTGGATTCATATTTACACCTTTTTATTTATTTTTTTTTCTCCCTCTCGCTCGCTTCCAAAACAACCACAAACAACTTCTTTCACATGCTGAGCTCGACTGCTGTGTCTTAATTCTCCAGACAGATTGACTTCTTAAATTTCGAAGCCGCTTTATCCTCCAGTGTAGCTGAGAATTAATATCCCCTCTTGTTTTGTTTGTCGTGCTGTCAGCGGCGAACAAAACCCTCCAGTACAAACAGGAAACCAACCAGCTGGTGTGCTTCAGCCTTTATCAATATTCCTCAAGAACCCAAGCTGATAAAAGTTTTTTATTTTGTTTTTTTAGTCATAGCTCGCTGTCTGAATACCAGGGGAGTTATTCAGCTTTAAAATGTGCTTTGGTTGTGATCAAAGTGTTCGTACCTGCAGGACGGCAGCGGGAACATAAAACATGAACTCTGCCTAGTTAAAGTTTAATGTTTCTCATTTAATTTTTCTCTTTGTTTTGTTTTCTGCCTGTTGGTTTGACAGATCTGAGCTTTTTTTATTTCATTCTTGAAAAGTGAATATTTAAATGCCAACGCCGTCTGAAAATAAGTCTCCAGAGCAGCATCGCGGACTGTAATGGATGGTATACGAACTAATCAGAAGTCTTAATTAAGTAATAACAGTAGAGAAAATAATCAAAGCAAATAAAAACACAAATACATCATTAGTTTGTGTTTGGATTGGAGATGAAATATTTGTTTTTAACACTTTTTTAGCCACATTTTGCTTCTAATGATGCTACTGGATACTTCTGTTTTCTGCGAGGTTAAATTGCTGTTTTTTTAAATGGAGTCTGGTGGCTGTGAAGAGAGCGATACAGCTAAACAAAAAGGATTTTACAGTTTGACAACAGTTTGTCTCTGTTTGGATCCTTTCCATAATGTTGTCAGACACTAAAATAATAATCTGAGCCCGTCAGTGGCAAAACAAGCACTTTAACACGATGTAACTTTGACGGTCGAAGTTGCTCCAAGGGATTAAATTGCAGCCATTTCAGCCCCTGACGCAGCTGCCAGCTGAGGTGATCTACAAGACGTCTCTAAATGAGTCGTAGGTACAAAAAGTAAATTGTCAATTTTAAACAAACATGTTAAAACACCAAAGTCAACCAACTGCAGTAGACCAGAAACTCCTGTGTGTTCTGTAAGGTAAAATTAGTGTTTTTCTGAATGGAGTCTGGTGGTTTTGAAGAGAGCGATAAAGCAGCTGTTTCTGGTAAAACTAAAAGGACGACCATCTCTGTAGGACTCTTTTCCACCTTGAATAATGATCTGTGCCGTAATTCGACCTTCAATCTTCCAGGAAAAATCAAGTCTGACGAGATCGAACATCATAATGAAAGCGAGGTTTATAGGGAGCTAATCAATATTTGCATGGTGTCATTGTTCTACAGCTGTTGACGCTATGACATCAGTTTTTACTTCAGAATGAGAAGTTAAAGTAAAAAATTTAATCATCTTCTCTGCCCAGGACCCCAAACCAGTCGCCGTCGACCCAGCGAAGGGTCCGGCAGCCGGAGGAACCGTGATCACCATCAAAGGAGACGACCTGGACACTGCGACGAAAGACGACATCGCCGTCACTGTGGGGACGGTTCCCTGTGAAGTGTAAGCCTCTCCACAGCATCACGTATGTACTCATGTCTTCCTGTGACACAGTGAGACATTAAAGGTCTCTGTTCTCTCTCTTTTCTCAGCCTGTCGTTTGGCAAAGAGATCACCTGTAAGACCGGGAGGTATCGTGGGCAGAAGGTGCCGTCTGACCCGCTAACGGTGACGGTGAGATACGGAAAAAACACCACCAAAGACGTCTCTGCTGCGTACCAGTACTCTGAAAACCCCAAGATCACAGATTATTACCCCAAGGCCAGCTTCTTGTGGTGAGTATGTAGGAGTGGATGGACAGTTCAGACGCGGCATGTTTCTGTCGGTCTAGTGGAAAGAAAACGTCTGAAATAAATACACATGCAGGTGTTTAATTAAAGATTTCTGTTCTAGAAAGTTAGTGTGTATTTAATTAGGTCATACCTCATTTGCATAATTGCACATAAATAATAAATAACATAATTAATTGTCTTAACATGAGTAATCAAGTGGGGAAGTTTCACGGTGATATCTATTAATAATAATAATAATAATTAAAGTTGTTTTTTATTATTATTGTTATATTATTTACCTCGAGTGTCCTGCCTTAAATGTATTCCACTTTTCCGTGTGCGTGTGTGTGCGTGCGTGTGTGTGTGTGTGCGTGCGTGTGTGTGTGTGTGTGTGTGTGTGTGTGCAGCGGTGGTCGGAGGATCGTGGTGATGGGAAACGGCTTCGACCTGATCCAGAGAGCCACAATGAAAGTCCTGCCCTCCACCGACGAGTTCACACAGAACACCACACCTGTAGAGGTAAGTGTGTGTGTTTATGTGTGTTTATGTGTGTTTATGTGTGTGTGTGTGTGTGTGTGTGTGTCCTCACCTGGTGAATGTGAGTCCAATATTCACTCCTTTAAGATTGTAAGACCTCCACAACAGGGGTAGATGACTTCACGTCTCTGCAAGACAGTTTGTTTTATCGCTCCTGCAAATCTGTTTTTCTTCCTCATTTCTTGGTTGAGTTTCTTCTCCCTGCATCATGTTTGTGTTCATATTTTCAAAAATGAGAAAAGAAAAACGTTTTATTGAAGATAATAGCGGCTGGTTTGTCGTAAACACAAGTTGTGTTTGTAGGATGTTAGAAAACATCAAGACTGCAGAATGAGTGAATGCTCTTCTGGTTGTGTTTTGTACGAAACACAGCAAATAAGATGATTAAATTAAGATAAATGTAGTAAAAATGTCTAATATTAAGCTTTATAATGGCAGTTAATGACAATGGTAAACTGTATACTTCAGTCAGTAATCATCATGAGGAAAAATCAAACATATCTGCGATTAAAAATGTGTAAAATCATGACATTGACTCATTTTACTGTAAATGAAATGTTGAGTTTTTACTTAAACGTTATCACAGTGTCTTAATTTAAAAAATAGCATCTCAAAAAATCTGATTATGTTGTTACATTACATGTTTCTCAGTGTAAAACATTTAAAGTTCATTTAAAAAATTTTCATTACTGTGATCTAAAGTGAACAAACCCTTTTTTTTACATGCATTTCCCTGTTAGTGTCTCTTTATTTACATTTTAAGACAGAAAAAGACAGTAAATCTTTGTTGTTCGGGGTCTAAAAACAGCTTAGATTCAGTTTTTTCTCTCTACACTTATCAATCTACATGTTATCAGAGGTGTTTGACAGTGACAGGATTTTTAATAAAAAGCACAATGCCGGCTGGATGTACTTTAAATCGGTCGGCGGCTTCGGCTGACAGTGAAAAGCCTGAAAGGAAGAGAAAAGGGACGACGCTTCTATTTCACCGCTGAATAGCTTTGAGTGACAGAGTCTCTGAGGAACCATTCGCTGCAGGGGGAGAGAGGAGGGGAAGTCGTTTTATCGTCGCCTCATCAAACGCTGCCGTCTGAACCTGGAGGAAGACAGGGGGGGGGGGAGGCACAGTGGGGAGGCAGAGGGAGGAGGAAGTCTGAAGTTAAAGTTACACCTGCTCTGAAAAACTGGAAACAGCTGCAGTGAATAAATACAAACTGAACTCTCTGGAGACGCTTTTCCTTCAACGGTCAGGAGGAGGGAGAAGTTTGGTTTGCAGTAATCCTCAGCGTTTGAAGAAGCGCTCTGTAGGTAGTTAGCTGGACATGCTAATACACGCAGCTAACACACACTTTTATCCAGTCGTTATGCTCTTCCTCTTGTGTGACGATGCATTTTCCAGCTAATCACGAGGTTTTTAAAAGAGTTTATTAAGCTGAAGATGAAGAACTTTCTCAGAACATACCACAGTTTTATAATTGTAATCTGAAAAAGTGACGAGTAACTAAAAATATAGGCTTCCGGACTTTTTCCTACCGTTTTACTTTTGTCTGCATTTGAAGAAATTAAATAATATAAACTTATCTTGACTGAATGTAAAGGCAGAAAACATTGTGACGCAGCTGTAACGACTTCTACTTCTTCTTCTCCTCCCTCAGTTTGTCCAGGAAGCTCTGAGTAAGAACGACACCGTCCTCCAGTTTTACTCCCCTCCTGCCAACAGCTCCGACAGCCAGTCTCTCCGGACGGTTCTCCAGCTGGACAACGTGATGGAGGAGCTGAAGAGCTTCGACTACCATCCCGACCCCACCTTCAACGAGCTCAACAAGAACGTCATCACCGAGACCAGCATCATCATCGTGACTGTGAGGAGGACCGAGACAGTAAATCTACACTTCTATCGCTCGTCATCTCTTCATCTGTCGAGTTCACTCTCGTTTTTTTACTTTCGTCAGGGTCGAGGCTTCTCCAAGGCGATGACGGCCAAAGAGGCTCAGGCGTTCGTCGGAGATGCTTCCTGTCACGTGAACATACTGCAGGTAAACACACACCAGGTGTCAGAAATGAGGTTTTAAATGGATTCACGCTGCAAAAGATGGAGCTGATATTGGTATTTTATTGAATGTAGGATCTCACACAGTCACATTGTTCACAATTTAAACTGCGGTGGAGTCTGTCACGCTGCAGAAGCACACAGATGAAACTGTTTTCCTTCTTCCACATCAGAATAAAAGCAGATATTGGGCAGTGGTTTGTGTAAAGTTTGACAATCTGCTTTTCTCTATTGACACACCACAAAAAAACATTTTTTTGAGTTGTTGACGGTCGAAGTGTTTGTATCCAGAGATGTAGCTGTAACACCAGCCGGTCTCTCATCACCTAAAACGGATGAAATGAGAGAATATGTGTCCGGCATTCCTTTAAAAGATCTGCCTGCGTGGCTCTAATGTTATTATAATAAAACAAAACCTTTAAAAGCAGATTCACAAAGTGCTCTGACAGAGAAAACAGAAAGCAGGAAACTCAGGTAGACAATTTAACAGAGTGAACACTGAGCGGAGACGTTAAAACAAGAAGGCAAAACACCAAATGTCTCCATGAATAAACACCAGTGAGAGCGATAACAGCAAAACGAATAAAGAGAATAAAAAACAACGGGAGACATTTACACTCGGTAATGGAAACTCTACACAGTTAGGAAGAGGTGGCGCTTCTGTGAAGAGTGTCAGATACATGGCATGTATGGTGTTTCAGCATGACGCTGGTGTTTCAGCATGACGCTGGTGTTTCAGCATGACGCTGGTGTTTCAGCATGACGCTGGTGTTTCCAGCCGCACATGGAAGGATCATTTTACAGATATTTAAGATAAGATAATCCTTTATTAGTCCCACACCAGGGAAATTTGCAACAGGGATAGCAAAAATAGAGAGCATCAAAAAAGCAGTAGAAACAATATAGATAAGAAACAAAAACTGGGCCATGTCCTCGTCTCTGCCTTCACTCCCTCTTAAGTTTCCAGCAGCGGAGACGCAGGAGTTGTAAGACATTGTTTTGAAATGTGCAACCGTCTGTTCCGACAATTTAGAATCGATTCGCAGATGTTCTGGTTCTGGATTCACCTCCTTGAAGGCTCATCCCCAGAAACCCCAAAAAATATATATATATATATGAGAACCTGTGTGTTAAGTTTGAAGACATCTTGTGAGGCTGCTGTTCCTCTGTAGTTTATTTTAAGGAGAGGGATGACTGATGATGATACCTCACTCGATGAAGTGTTTTATATCAGACAATTATCCGGCCAGTGTTCACTAAGCTTGACCTTTAGGAAAAACGAAGAGATAAAACGGCTCCAGCTTCTTTTTTTGCAGAAGTTGCACTTAAATAAATATTAAACATTTGGCACAGGGGTGTAATTAATCATTCCTGAACAGAAAATGTGCCGCCAGTCCAGTTTTTGCCTCTTTTCGTTGGGTCATGTCCATATATCAGTACGTTTATTATCCTGGCAGGCCTACTCTTTAGTTCAGGTTATTTCTATATAGATATTAGTAACATACCGTCACTATCAGGGTCTAACTGACTCTTTTCTTCCCCTCTGTCTGTCGTCTCTGTACAGGATGATAAGTTGATCCTGGAGGCTCCTTCTTCACAGCCCAGAGCCAGATCCAAACGCCAACGCAGAGACACGACCAACGACCTGCTGGAGCTCGTGGTAAACACACCGCCCAAATATTTTGTGTTTATTTGACTGAACTATCAGGGGGTGGCCTGGAAAATTACCTTTACACTTGACCACCTTTTAGATAATTAATATAAAACAGGGTTAATACATTTGTAGGCATCATGTTCTTAAAATTACAAGTTTTTAAGCCTAATTCATTCACTGTGCTCCTCAGTCATTTAACCCCTTTACTTCAGACAGGGAAATTACAGGATATGGTCTGTAATAGACGTGGACAATTCAGCATGATTTACACTTCCAGAAGTTATAATTATCTTCGATGTCCATCACAAATAAATATCCAGATATCTGCTAAAAAATCATAGTGAAAAGACAATTCAGAACTTGCCTTAGAATTATCACATTTTTAGGATTTCTTCTGTATCAGAGCGATCCAGTGATAGCTGTCTGTGCATCCACATGCACACTGCAAACAGGAACTGCTAATGCTTAATTCTGCATACTTTTAATGCCTTTATAATGTTCTTAAATCGACCTCTTTCCAGGTGAAGTTTGGTCATGGTGAGTGGAAGGTGGGTTCAGTCTACTACGCCAGAAAAGACGACATTCCTCTGGCCATAATCATCCCGGCCGTTATCGTACCGATGCTGCTGTTCATCGCCGTGTCCGTCTACTGCTACAGGTTCGACAAATTATCAAATTCTCGAGGGATTGTACTTTTATTTTTCTGTGTTGGTCACTTAAACATCTTCCTGTGGCCGTGTACCAACAGGAGGAAGAGTCAGCAGGCAGAACGAGAGTACGAGAAGGTGAAACACCAGCTGGAGAATCTGGAGGAAAGTGTCCGAGATCGCTGCAAGAAAGAGTTCACAGGTACGCACACGCCTGACAGCTGTACATTTACACAACTAAAGTTATTGAGAGACTGTGACAGGAATGTAAGTGATATATTTTCACAAGCGAAATATAAAACTGCAAAAAGATTCAAGGATATTCCAGTTTTTTTACAACCCGAGTCTTATTGTAGTCACTTTTTCCAAGGGGGACTGGTCCTAGTAATCCCCTAATAAACACCTATTTATCTTGTATCATAAAATGTGTTTTCATTTTGAAATATGAAAAGCGAGGAGCAAAAAGAAAATGTGTCTGACAGAGCGCTCAGCGAGCTCGCCAAGAAGACCCACACGGTGGTTTCCATCGTCGGAGCCGAGCAGCAGACGCAGCACAATCTTGAATTTTTTTTTGTCAGCATCTTGTCACGCGTTGCATCCACAGATTAGAGGATGTTGCCACTTTGACAGTTTATCTCCATAACGTGAAGTCCTGCCAGCACGATTCAGCAGAACTGAGCTTTGGCTCAGACTTCAGAAACTTCCCCGCAGGTCTTCTTGGCGAGCTCGGTGGACCGTTTTCATCTGAATGTGACAGCTCTGTTACTGAGCTCAGGGGGTCAGCAGACTCTTCACGTCAGACGTTTCCACAGAGAGAGATTAAGAGAATATTCAATCAAAAGTGCTTCAACTGGAGCGTCTAATCAAAGATGCACAAGTTCAAAATAATCATGGAAGATCATAGAGCGTAATTAAACATTTGCTGATTCCTGAGCCAAATAATATCAGAGAAGTTAGATGAGATAAGATGTGCCTTTATTGATCCATCACAAATGAATATCTGTAAGTCTGCCAAAAAAAAAATCATAGTTAAAAGACAATTCAGAACTTGCCTGAGAAATATCTCATTTTAAGTTTTCCTCAGTATCAGACTAATCCAGTGATAGTTGCCTGTTCATCCATGGGTACACTGCAAACAGGAGCTGCTAACAGCTTAATTCAGCACACGTTTAAAGGCTCTACCATTGAAATATTCTTAGAAATGTTTTAAATCATAATTTATTGATCTCACTTGAGGATGGATAAAGGCAGACTCATAATTTCTGACCAGCAACAGGTGATTTTTCTGGCTGAAGTAAAAACTGATTTTGACTAATTAAGCTAATTTTATCTTAACGAGGTGGTAAGAAACAGTCACTCTGGTTTTAAAACGAGTGTTTTGTAAAGGGAGTCTTGAACTAGAACGGCGCTCAGTGGAGGTAACGGTCCCCTTTAATTGATCAAGCCTTTTCCAATATCAGATAAAAAATATTTAAATCCACTATATCCACATTTTTTTTTAAATGTTGAAAAATGCCTCACAACTGTGGAGAAGATCATAAATAAACATAACTGAATGGACATTTTTTTTATTTTTCTGTGTGTCTGATCAGATCTGATGATTGAGATGGAGGACCACACCAGCGACCTGAGCGAGGCCCGGATCCCCTTCCTGGACTACAAAACCTACACCGACAGAAACTTCTTCCTGCCCTCCAAGGACGGCGCCAACGACGCCATGATCACCAGAAAACTACAAATCCCAGAAGCCCGCCGGGCCATCGTGGCTCAGGCGCTCAACCAGTTCTCCAACCTGCTGAACAGTAAAACCTTCCTCATCAACGTGAGTCTGAAGCTTTGACCTCCTCTATCTTTCTGTCTTTCCCTCCTTGTTTTTGTCTTTTTCTCTCTGTCAGCATTTATAAACTCAGCAAGCCAATTTATTTTTAATTACCTAATAGAAAATTGTTTTTACGTCCTACATCAAGAATAAAACATCTGTCAGCTGGGAGATGAGATGATCACTTTCTAGCCAATTTAATAATTTTTCTAAAAAGTTATTATAAATGTCAGAATACATTTTTAAATGGGAGACTCATTTAATGAAATATAATTTATCCCGTTCATTCAACACGAAACAAGTTGCAGTTAAACAAGACCGTTTAATAATCTGATTTACTGCGATGAGAATAGACACACTGACGACGAATATTAAATCCGGTTGAAAGCTCCAGTAAAAGCTAGAAAGAGGAGATCATCCTGAGTATAATAGGCAGGTTTTTCCAGTCTCACGATGTTTTGATCTTAATAGCACGTCTACCAAATTCTTTAAAGATTGTAGACACAATAAAACGACTGAGAAGAGTAGGTGTCCTAGAATAGATCCCTGTGGTACACCCTTTAGATAATCTGACTGGTTTTGAGTGGACCTTGAGTTAACTCACTCACAGTTATGTTTTTTTTAAAATCCATCATCTTCTCTGCTGTCCAGTTCATCCGCACGCTGGAGAGCCGTCCGGACTTCAACGCCCGGGCTCGAGGTTATTTCGCCTCGCTGCTGACGGTGGCGCTGCACGGAAAGCTGGAGTATTACACGGACATCATGAGGACGCTGCTGCTGGAGATGATGGACGAACACGTGCAGAGCAAAAACCCCAAACTGATGCTGAGGAGGTGAGGACGGGACGGATACACAGCATTTGTATAACCACAATATATGTGTTGGTATTTATTTACACTTTATATTTTTCTGTTTAAAAACTGCCTTCTGTACCGTCCTAATGTTTTATCTGTTGTTTTTTCTCTGTGTTTGTGTATCTAGGTCAGAGACGGTGGTGGAGCGGATGCTTTGTAATTGGATGTCCATCTGTCTCTATCAGTTCCTGAGGGTAACACAGATTCTTTCACTTATTCTGTGTTGTTTTTATTTCCGTTTCTCTTCGATGTGTTTCTTCTTCTTCGTCTCCTGTTTCTTCAGTTATAATTAATTTCCTCTCCGTCTCTCCTTTGTTGAAACCTGTTCACTGTACCTGTTATTGAATCTCTGTCTCTGTTGATGCTGACAGCAGCGGCTGATGCGATGATGAGTTTCTATAATTTAACGTTCTTGTACCGAACATCTTGTTCTCAACATCTTTTCACACCATTAACTTTTTATATGATGTGATCAGGATGAGAAGATAACAAAGTCCCGGTGATGTCCAAAAAAGTTCAAAGCCTCTAAAAGGAGACTGACTATGCTTTTGTTGTTTTTTTCCTTTCCTTCAGTGTTTTAAACAGATTCTTGTGAAAGTTAAAGACCACAAAGTTACTTGTTACTTCTCAGATTGAGAAACAGAAATCTAGTTGGACAACAATGAGGACGATTAATCGTTTTATATAAAATGCAGTTACAGTACTTTTACAGTTGTAGGTTGACAATCTAATAAAACTGCACGTGTTTCTGTTAACAGGGAGAATTTGATTTGCTGCACCAGACCTCCTTTAAAAAAGCTTAAATTTAAGGAATTACAGAAGGAGAAAACATGTTTGACTGACATCAGCTGCCATGAAACCAACATGAGTCTGACACCGTTCGTGTTCTTGTTTCAGGACACGGCAGGAGAACCTTTATACAAACTGTACAAAGCCTTGAAGCACCAGGTGGAGAAGGGACCGGTGGATGCCAAGATGAAGAAAGCCAAATACACACTGAACGATACGGGACTGCTGGGAGACGACGTTGAGTACTCAGTACTGGTTAGTACACACAAACACTGTCGTACAGAACAAGACATTTGAAGTTGGGTTTGAGGAAGCATCATTTTCTCTGTGTTGTGAGTAAAAATCAGTGTCTTTAGTTAGAAATACATCTGCTTTGTAGGCTCTGCACACTTTGTGGTTTTTGTGTGTCTGACGGGTGTGTTTGTGACGTCAGACCCTGCAGGTGTTGGTGCACGGGGAGGGACCAGATGTGACTCCAGTGAAGGTGTTGAACTGTGACACCATCTCCCAGGTGGGTGTTTGTTTTTCTGCTTCAGGTTCTTGATCTCAGTCTGTTTTTAGAGCTGGTTCACCTTCTCTGCAGCAGGAGATGATTTTATTATGTTCAGCCCCTGATGGAGATAAAGATAATTTTATGTTGTATGCCTGAAGCTAGTAACTTGATTTAGAAATATGTGTATTACTGTGTGCAAACCTTTAATTTTTAGCTTTAAGGTGATTCAGCAAACGACTGCTGGTAAAACCTTCACATCAGATCGTTTAGACCAACAGGGAGTTGTAAGGATTCATCCCTCTGTGATGTTTCTTTCAGGACTTTCCAGTTTTGATGCATGTTTATGAGATATGATTGAAGTTTTTTTGTGTTGGGAGACGTTTTAGCAGGTAACATCTTAATGTTGTGCTCTCCAGGTGAAAGAGAAGATCATCGATCAGGTGTACAGGAACCTGCCGTACTCACAGAGACCGAAGGTTGAGTGTGTTGCACTGGGTAAGAAACCGCTCAAAATATACTTTAAAACACTTTAAAAACATGATTATTATTCATTATTATATTGATATTTACTGAAGGCTGCAATATCCAAGGTCACAAAACAGGAGTTTGTCGCCACCTGCAGGCCTGCGGAGGAACTGCAGGGTTACAGTGACAACAGGAGGCAAAAAATAAAATAATTATTATAAACTATTTTAATCAGATTGCCTCATTTTGATTGCAGATTAGTTAATGAGAACGTCAGATATAATAATACTGTTACACACAGACTGTAAAAGCGTTGAACACTGATTCAAATTAATGTAAATTAATTGGAGAGATAAAGAGTATTTGATTAATCCTGAGGGAAATTACTCTGTTACAGCAGCCAGTTCACACATAAGATTCACACAATCTCATAAAGACACTCAAAGAGGTAATTAAATGTATAAGTAACCTTCATTTAATCAGAAGATCTCATTGAGAATTACATGCAACGAACATGTCCAGACATAACGACAGCACATGAAGGTTTTCTCTCTCAGGAGTCCTTCCCATCTCTCCAGCACCTCTTGTCTTGTCCTAACGTTCATTCTCCGGTCCGTCCACAGAGTGGCGTCCTGGCTCCACGGGTCAGATCCTGTCCGACCTCGACCTGACCTCCCAGAAGGAAGGACGCTGGAAGAGACTCAACACGCTGGCTCATTACAACGTGAGTATTCAGTCTGCTGCATATGTGTCGGGTACTTTATTCAATTCAGTCCAAAAATGTGCAAAAATTAAATGTTTTTGCACACAAACGTGTCTCTGAAAAGCCTCGTTCAGACTGTTTATTTCTCTGAGAGGGAGGTGGTCTGATTTTAACATCACCTGTGAGTGTGAGAGTAGTTTCTCACCCTCAGCTCAGTGATAACCGAAGTTGTAATTACCTGCTGTTTTTCTGAAGCTTTAAGTTGATGGAGCGAGTCAGGAGCGTGTCGTGTTCCTCCTCCAGACTCTGGATGTTTTTAATCATCTCTGCGTCCACGTGTCGACTGCAGACCTTTTCTTCTGCACTAAAAACTTTTAGCGGAGGGAAATGTCGAGCCACGAGAGACTCCCCCTCTGACATTTTAAAACAAAGTATTTATTGAGGAAGCTGCTGTGAGACAAAGTGCAGCTTGATAACTGAGAGCAGAGTTCAGTCCGAGTGATTCAGGATTTATTCAGATGAGTTTAATGATGTCTTGTCCTGCAGGTTCGGGATAACGCCACGTTGGTTCTGTCCAGAGTTTTGCACACGCAGTCCTTCCACCAGCACCAGGACAGCTACGAAGAGAGTATGTACACACACACACACACACACACACACACACACACACTGAGGCAGAGGTGGGTTGTTACTCAGACACTATACCAGAATACAGTTTTTAGGTTTTTCCATACTTCCATTTTTTACTTTTTGTCAGTTTTTCCTGCACTTCACTCGTCTGATTGCTGTTCTGATTGCTCAACATTACCTCATGAAAAAATCAAAAACAAAGATTGATTTTCATATGAAACTTTCACAAAATCTAAAACTTCCATTCCATCTTTGAGTTACAGGAAACGTCCATGTCTAAATCCTCAACTGTGCAAAGCATTTAAAAGTTCAGAAAACACCACTTAATGACTAAAAATCAGATGGAACAGTATCTCATATTTTACCCTGTGGCGATGCATACATAATTAACAACCGGCAAGCTACAAATTCAAGATTTTGAGTTTCATGTGTCTTAAGTAACAACCAAAAAAGGCTTTTAAACATTACTAAAAGGGTAGAAATCCCACAAAATGGATATGTGGTTTCCCACTGGAGGTTTCTGTGTTTGTTTTGTCTTTTCTTGTGAGCACTGCGACTGATTAGTTTGTCATGCAGATAAATTACCTTAAAATCACTTCGAACAAACTCTCTCCGTCTGTGACAGAAAACTCTCTGCTGGAGGACGACAACACTTTCCACCTGGTGAGACCTGCAGACGAACTCGATGAAGTGAAGTCGAAGAGAGGCAGCATGAAGGACAAGGCGATGACCAAAGCCATCACTGAGATCTACCTGACCAGGCTGCTGTCTGTGAAGGTAGAGCTCCCTGTGTGTGTGTGTGTGTGTGTGTGTGTGTGTGTGTGTGTGTGTGTGTGTGTGTGTGTGTGTGTGTGTGTGTGTGTGTGTGTGAGACTGAAGATGTTTTATTTAACAGATGTTCACTCGACAACAATATAAACACAATACTTTCTTTCTGCCACCATGTTTTACGAGTTGAAGTAAAAGACTTTTCTGTGCAGGCGAAAGTTTTATTTCTCTTAAATTTGAAGCACAAATGTGTTAAAATGTGTGTTTGTGTGCCAGGATGAGATAATAATCTCTCCACCTGACAGCGCTTTGAGCTTTATATATTTCTACGTGTTTTTTAGGGCACTTTGCAGCAGTTTGTGGACGATTTCTTCCGCAGCGTGTTGTGTTCGAGCTCCGTCGTCCCGCCGGCCGTCAAATACTTCTTTGACTTCTTGGACGAACAGGCGCTGAGACACGACAACGTGGACGAGGAGACGCTGCACATCTGGAAGACTAACAGGTGATCTTCTGAACTAGAACCGGTTATTTTTATTTTTTTCATCATCATTCAATTATTGTTATTAAGACGTGTCTGATCAGTATCCAGGCTGTAAGCGAGAGACTAAGACTCACCTTTGAGTCGTTCAGACGCCCTCGCACGGATCACGCTGTCAGAAAACGACTCTGACGGCTGATACACGCCTCGTTCAACGATGATTCAACGTCTGCCAGCTTTTCTTCGAATCTCAGCTGGAGAGATTCGACCTGCAAAGAAAACCTGCTAAGAGAAATAATTACACCGCTTCTCAAGCTGTGTGTGTGTGAGAGACTGCGTGTGCGTTAAACCTCATCAGCTAAGCGAGAGTGTAATTACGTCCTCGTCGCTGCTGAAGCAGCCAGTCGCCGACATGAAAGCCTGATCTAATCGTCAGTCTGTTATCAGGACGGATGAATGATGACAGAAGAAGAAGAGACAGAAAGATTGTTTTTCTCTTCACTTTCCGCTTCTTAAGCTGGCCTTGAGCTCCAACTGTCAATCATCTGGAAAACACACACACACAGAGACACACACAAACACGATGGACGATGAAATATTCATTAGCTGAAGTGAATTATTGACGAGGGTTGTGGTCTGCGGAGGTGGAGACGGCAGGAGGAGATGAAAGGATGGAGGGAAGGGAAGGAAACGGTGTCAGCAGGTCTTTAAAAAGTCTGGAAAAGTCTGAAATTGACAGTGAAGGAATGTAACTGAGTACATTCACTCAACTACAAGTTTGAGGTACTTTTACTTTTCTTTAAAAGGTTTTAAAAAGGTTTGTTCTGTGTCCTCAGCTTGCCTCTGAGGTTTTGGGTGAACATCCTGAGGAACCCTCACTTCATGTTCGACGTCCACGTGACGGAGGTGGTGGACGCTTCGCTGCACGTCATCTCTCAGACCTTCATGGACGCCTGCACCAAATCGGAGCACAAACTCAGCAGAGTCAGTACAAACAAATAAAGAGCATACAAACTGTGTTAAGAGTCAGGAAATGGATCGCACTTCTCTGCTTTATATGCAAATAAACACATACATCACTGGAACAAACAGACACAGTGTTACGCAAAGAAAGACATCTTGTTGCCAAATTTGCAAGAAGGCCCAAATGATTAAGAATTTTGTCACTCTTAGAATAACTCTAAGAGTCAATAACTCTTAGAATTGAGTGATTTGTTAAGGGAGTCTGGTGATGTTGTGATTACTAGTTCTGTGGTTGGATCAGTTGAAACAGACAGTGTGTTCATAACATCTGCTGCTAACATCAGCAGGTTAAGAGAGCCAAAACATGTCATTTGGATTACAGTGAACCACATGGACATTAGTTGTTGTTGTTGTTGTGGTGTCGTCTTGTTGTCTCGCGTACGCTCTGAGTCTGAAACCACATTCAGAGTTACCTCCAGGGGAGGTGCTTGTCCTTCTACATTTAAAACAACCTCAGTGTGAAATGTGATTTATGTGTGAAAACATGTTGAGTCAAAAATATTAGACAGAAACCTATTTGCAAGCAAGAAAAAAATTAAAGCCATCAGGGGAGCAAGACCCCATAAAAGGCTTATCAAATGTCCCAGTTTCTGGCCTGTTTTTGGTTACTTTTGGCAATTTGGTGCCATTAAAATTATGCTGAATTAGCTATCACCACTCCCTGTTTGAAATGAACTGATGGCTGTTCAGACAACTATCACCAGATTATTTTGATACTCAAGAAAAATTGAAAATGTGAAGATTTTAAAGCAAGTTCTGAAGCTTCTTTTTATGATTTGTAAGCCATATCTTTAACTAAAAGCACACCCACAATCCTGCGCTGGCTTTTGTCAGACGTCTTTGTAGGACACACGGGAAGTCTCTGAAGGAAACTGGAGTTAATTACGACATGAACCCTGGACTGTTTGAACATCACAGACTGATGATGATTAACAGTGCAGGAGCATCCAAGGGAGGATTTTCTCTGTAATATATCTTCACTCCACAGAGAACAAAGTTTTGGATGATCTGAGAAGCCTTAAACTGATCTTTTATCTGTTATTTCTTTCTGCAGGAGTCTCCGAGCAACAAGCTGCTCTATGCAAAAGAGATTTCAACGTACAAGAAGATGGTGGACGAGTGAGTTTTTGGCATTACATATACAGAAAATGAACAAATCTTTGGGTCCATTAGTGAACCGTTTATTTTATAGTGTCAGGAACATGCTTATATTTGCATGAATGGGTTTTAAAATCTTCCACAGTGTTCCTTGGAGGTCTTGAAGGTCTTCTGATGCTTCACTGAGCAGTTGTCAGATATTAATAATTGATCTGTAGCTGCTTTCACACCTGTAGTTTGGTTCATTTGGTCCAGACCAAGCAGAAAAAATGACACATTCATGCATTTTATTTCTGGTTCACGCCGACTTTTATAACACACGAACCAACAGAGGTAAACAGGAGTTCATACAGACTTACAGGTCGATCGCTGATTGGTTAGATCAGGTGACTGTCGTCCTGCATCAGCATCAATCAGATTCAGGTGACTGACAGCAGGTCAGGCAGCTCTAATGTGTGTATTTATGTTATCTGGTGTCGCAAAGAGATCAGGAGGAAATAACTGAACAACTCTACTGTAACAATTAGTAGAATTATTCGACTGCATGTTATGAATAATGACAAACTTTGATATACGTATATATATATATGTATTATCTGTGTGTTCTCACAGTTATTACAAAGGCATCCGACAGATGGTTCCAGTCAGTGACCAGGACATGAACACACACCTTGCTGAAGTGTCCAGGGTAAGAACCACCTCCTGACCAACTACCTTTTGCTATTTTATACTTCACAGCATTTCAGAAGATAAATATGGTGCGTTAAACACCAGTAGTAGTTGTAATGTAGTGAAGAACGACAAACATCACCTACAAACAGTAACAAACCCAGTATAATCAGTAAAGACTTGAATCCTTAGATGAATTTGCTTTTTATGATCTGGCTATTTTTTTTTTTCTTCAACCAGCGAATGAACATGAATCTGACTCGCTAGAAGTTTGTGGGAATATTTGGAGCTTTATTTTTAATGAATATTACAACCATTCCTGTATAATCTGCTTTATATTTGAATGGAAACACAGCTGGATTTGAACTGTTTTAATACTTCATCATTTGTTTCCACTTCGCAGCAACACACAGACAAGCTGAACACCCAGGTGGCCTTACATCAGCTGTACCAGTACGCCAGCAAGTACTACGATGTGGTGAGAAATGTCTTTCAATCGTAAAATGTTATTGTTTACAATTGTATTGTTGTATATTTAGCTTCTGTTGGTTATTTACATTTCTTTATTTTGTTGGTCGAAATGGAAATATGAGAATCTTAAATTTTGTGTCATCGTCTCCTTCAGATCATCCAGTCGTTGGACGAGGACCCCGCAGCCCAGAACAAACAGCTCACCCTCCGCCTGCAACAGATCGCTGCCGCCCTGGAGAACAAGGTCACTGACCTTTGACCTCTGACCTCACGGAGGGGTCAGGGGGCGGAGCTAACGGCTACTAAAACACAGGATGTTGTTTTCCATTTAAGGACTCAGAGGAGGATGAGCTCACGGACTCTGCCGAATGTTTGACCATGTAAGGACTGAAGTGGAAGGGGCTAGTGGGGCCACAGGAAGCTGTTGACCATATATGGACTGAAAGGGGGAGGGGTTATGGACAAATGAAGTGTTAAAGTGGAAAGTGAAGCGCTGATATCTACTACAGTTGTACGGCTTGTTTCCACTAAACAAATACCGCGGAGGTATGCAAAATGACCGTAAAATGGCTGCAGACGGTGAAATCAAAGGGTTATTTTTTTAATCGTAGCTAGGGCGTTCGGTTTGTGTAATCCTCGGACCTGGCTGTTTCTGTGTTAGCTTCTCTACACCACAAATTTTAATTTTTTCATTTTAAGGATTGAAGAAGAAAGTGCCACACAAGGAATGAAGATTGAAGATGTTTTGGATAATTGAAGTAACGAGACATTACCAAATATTTTCTTTTTGATACTCAGCCCTTTTGGTTGGACGTGTGGCTGCTCCAGGATGCTTTGTGACCACTTTTTCCTCATCGTATTACAGCAAAGTTTATGAACTGTGGATGTAAACACTGATCTGAGGTCAGTTTTTCTGTCTGGTAACCAGGAAATCTGACCTCGTCAGCAACAAGGCCTGAAATGGATGATCTTTTACCTTGAAGCGAGCTCAAATTAAAATAATCAACCAATGAAAACCCACTACGGTACACACCACTGGCCACTCGAGGGTCTTTGTTTGTTTTGATGGCACAATTAAGGAGTGAATTCAGGGTACGAAGTCCAAAAATCAGTGATAGACTTTTCTTGTATCACGGCCAAATGTTGTGTTTCATATCAGATTATATGCGATATGTGTTTCTACGCCGATGACTCAATTTCATCCCATTTAGTTTGTTTATTATTCTTTGTATGCAGGCTTGAAGCAGTGGCTTTGCATTTCCACGTACAAGAAAATTCATCTTTTTAATGGACAGTGCCTCTTTTTTTCTTTCATAAAGTGTTAATCAGGGTCGTCCATAATGTCACATCCTGTGCTGAAGTGTGTGTGTATGAGTGTGTGTTCAATAGTTATCAACGCAGATGCCACTCTGTTTTTACTTTCTGTGAAAAATCATGACTGCCTAATAATCATGTGCTCTAAACAGCCAAACACATTTTTTTTTAAGTGTGATTTGTTTTAGTTTTGTAATCTGTGTAATTTCACTTCGTTTGAAATACTTCCTTCTTATATAACGCTGCATTTTTTCTGCTTTTTAACTGCACACATAAAAAAGAAATGACTTAAGTGTCTTCTGAAGACAAGGTACAAGGGGTCATTTAAAAAGGCTGAAAATAGATTATTAAATCATTTTTTTGTAAGATCCAATTTGTCCATTGCCAGAGTGATCATAGAGCTGCACAACGTCAAAAGATATGCAACCAATGTGACTAGACTACCTACGAAAGAGGATTAAGGCCACTGAAAATCTTATGGGGGTTCTGACTCTTTATGACATCACAATTCAAAATATTTTCTCAAAACACTTTTTTCTAAAAATGCAAAATTCAGATTTTTTTTCTCAAAACGCAGCAACACATAACACACATACGAGGAAATACGTTTAGTCTTCTGAAGACAGTATCCATGGATCATTGGAAAAGGTTTAAAATAAATCTAAAACAAGGGTTTGAATAGTTATTAGTAATTATTTGTCCATTGACAGTCTTCTTAGAGCTGCAGATAAAAATAAAGACACAGACACAGTATTCTTTCATTCCACACAAACGTGACAAAAAAGGCAAAAACACTTCACACAAGAATTTTCTGTTTGTATTTTTGTGCAAATGTCAAAAGACTTTATGGATCTACATGTGCCTCCTCCTTATTCTGCCCGTTCAATGTTTCATAATGTTGATGAGTATTGATTAAAGGAACAGTTCACCTGAAAATTAAAAAAACAGTCATTATCTACTCACATCCATGCTGAGGGAGAGTCAGGTTATGTTTTTTAGTCCACAAAACATTTCTGGTTTGTTACATTATATCGCTCATCCAGCGTAATCCAATTTACAGAACCCCCGAGATCCCAAATGAATTGATTTGAAGCCGAAATCTTCACTGTAGCTGCTAAGCTAAAAGCGTTAGCGCACACAAGCTCGACCATGCATTGAGAGTATAAAAAAACGTCTTTTAAAATGGCTTCAAAAGACTTGAATTACAGTTGTCGAGTTGTATGGAGCCATGTTATGTTTTTGTTTTTGGTTGTTTCTTAACATTTTAAAACAAGACTCCAGCTACTTGCTGCAACGCTGTTTTGTTGTGAAGCTCCAAAAAATGTTTCGTGGACTATGAAACTTCACCTGACTTTCCATCAGTACGGGGAGTGAACTGGGCGATCTGTTACTTTAATCAGAAATGGACTGGTTTAGTTTAGTTTCTTCTTTTTTTTGCTCAAACCTGCAAAAACCCTGACGAAAAAAATGTTTTCATCCGCATCAGTGTCATTAATGTTCTCTTAAAACCTAGGAGTCGACATTTTCAAGAAGTATTTTTAAAAGATCCATAAAGCAGAGTGTTTATGTCAACTGTTAATTAGAAATATGGGAGTCAGAAAATCAACTTTCAGTCTGTAAATGAGTGAATTTTGGACCACGTGCTAGAGCTGTCTTTGGTTTAAGTGCCGTTACACACCTCAAGTGTAAAATAACTCCTATGCTTCATATAAATCATGGTCACCAATAGAGTCGTCGTGTATCTACATTATTCTTTGCCTTCTGAGCCCAGACGACGTGCTTTATGTAGTGCTCGAGTTAATATCAAAGATTAAATATGCAGTTTGTAAGTTTGGATGATGAACCCACTCGCCTTCCGGGAGAGAAAAGATTTCTGTTGCCGAAGTTTCTTTGTGTTTTGTTTTGGGGAGATTGTTTGAAGTTGGGTTTATTGACTCCTCTGAGGTTTGCAAGTCTTACAAACTGCATCTTTAAATTCTGAAGCAATACGACCTTAAGGCTGACGCCGTGTCTTTGTACTATATCTCGATGGATGGACACGCTGCGAGGTTCTCACTACAATTTGCCACCGGATGACCTCCAGGTACAAAGACTGAAAAAAATGCATCTTAGCTTTCTTCATTTTTACTTCTCATAAGCTTTCCTGTGGGCATTTCTCTCTCAGACGTTTGTTTTTGAAAGCCACTTTGGTGCCAAATAACTTCAAGGATAAACTTTCGTGTGTGTTGTCGTGTGTGTAAGTTCCAAGAATTGGACATTTGTCATTTGAGTTGAATGTTTGATGAGTGTAGAAATGAGAAATAAGGGGAACAAACACTTGTGTATTAAATAATCTGGTGGTACTTTTATAAAAAAAAAAAAGAAAAAAAACTGTTGAAATGTGAAACTTTTTGGAGGTATTTCATCAGATTTCACCAGCTTTTCAAAGCAAACTGCCACATTTGCTGTTGATGTTCAGATCTTTTCCAGAATCCCTCTGGAAAAAAATGGTGTCTCACATTTTGCTGCTTAATCTACAAATAGTTCATAAACTGTAAAAAACAAGACCTTTGGATCCACTAATCTCTTCAAAACATCTCTATCTCTATTCCTCCACCAACGCTAACTTCTTTCTGCCTTCTTTTTGCTGCCGGTGAGTGCCTTCACGAGTAGAACTGAACGTAGATTTGAAAGTAAAAGCCAAATAAAGGTGTCAAGAGGTCACATAAATGTCTCAAAAGTGCATGTTTGTTGTTCGTAACAGGTAGATCATAATGTAAAACAGGAAGTATTATAAAGTATTTCAGAGAGGGCAAAGTTGGTGCTGTCAAAAAACATTGAGTCAAGAACAATTTATTAACATTCACTTCAGTGTCAGGCGTATATAAAGAACAAAAACATGACTGATGGATAAAGTGCAGATAAAATCTTTTTTTTTCTTCTGGTGATCATTTTCTGATCTAGTTTTCTGTTTATAACTTGAGAACTGATGAAAAACAAACTTTTGCCAGGATAATCTTAATTTTCTCAATCAAGTTTCTTAATAAAAAAAAATTTCATAAAATTTTAAAAAGGTTTTCCATGTGTGACACCAAATGAAAAACTTTTTTTTTCTTCAAATTTTTTTTTTTAATTTTTTTTTTCCCCAAAACACATTTCCAGGCGATTCATTTTTATTTTTATTTTTTTGTTAATTTTTTTTTTTTCTCAAAAAAAATGTTTCCAGGAGAATTTTTTTTTTTCCAAACAAATGTTCCCCAAACAGAATTCCAGGAGAATTTTTATTTATTTTTCATTCTTTGTATTCCCACTCTTTCTTTTTCTCCCCAAAAAAATGTTTCCAGGATAATTTTTTTTTTTTCAAATAAATATTTTTTATCCTTTTATTATATTTCCCTTTCCTCCCAAACAATTTCCCTAATAATTTAGTTTTTTCGTAAATTTTTTGGGATGGCGAAAAACAATTTCCCCCCCAAAAAAATTACCAGGAGATTTTGTTTTCAAAAATTTTTTTTTCTCAAAAACATTTCCCAGGAGAATTATTTTCCATGTATAAAACCAAGTGGGGAAAAAAAAATTTAAGGAGAATTAAATGTTTTTGTTTTTTTAAATGCCTGAAAAAATAACATTTTTCTCCTAAAAACAATGTAAACAGGTTTCACACATGAAAAAAGAATTTGTTTCACTTTTTTTCACACATGAATTTTTATTTTCACCCGAAATCTTTTTTTCTTTCATGTGTTTTCACACAAACTCTAAAACCTTCCATACGTTTTAATGGTACAACTGGATTTAGTAAATCAGGGTTGAAATTGCTTAGTAATTACAAACTAAGGAAGGACTTAACACATGAATGTAGAGGTGGAGTTGGTGGAGCCCAACCCTCGAGTGTCGCCCACTCTGCTAACGTTAGCTGACCTGTTATGTTAGCTCCTGTAACTCAGTTGGTTTAATCACAAAGGAATTCTTCTTCCGTGTCTACAACACTTGTTTTCTGTTCTTATTCTTCCCTAAAATATAATTGGATAGTAACATTTTAGCACTTATTCACGTTGTTAGCATTCAAAATGCATTACTCCTCCTCCGAGTCCTCCTCCGTGTTTATTTCATGTTGGAGATAGAGTCGGCTAATTCCCAGTTTTCTCACTTGAATGTAGAGTTCATGTCAACGTCCAAGTTGTAATTAAAATTGAAAAAGCATCACTCAAGGTATTTACAATCAAATTGTGACCTTTGGGAAAGTTGCTTATTGCTTTCTCTGCCGAGAGTTAAATCAGAATATTAATACCACTCATGTATCAAGTACAGCTGGAGTCTGGAGTAGTTAGCCTAGCTTAGCGTGAAGACTCATCTTTTTATTATCCAGTTCGATACCTATTTCTTAGATAGAAAATTACAGGAACACATTAACTTTCCAGAAATCCTTTCTGAGAATAACATTTTAATTACAGAGGCTAATATTAGCTACCTAGGAGATGGAAGGACTTTGAATTTGGACAGCCGAATGTAAAAACTGAGATGGCGGATTATTTCTTACCAATGGCTCTGCAGCAATTCGTGTTTCTGCGTATTTCGTTATTTCATGCGGACGGCTGCAATTAACACTCTCTTAATATTAACAACGAAATAAAGCAAAAGAAAACAGACTAATGTTTTTCCCTTTGTCAGGACTTTCTGCTACTCATCCTTTTGAGAAAATGTCGAGATTTCACAGAAATATTTGTCAACATTGTGGTAAATTAATTTACAGACCACTGGCCTAGCGTACTGGATTGTGAACGATGAAAACTTGTTTGGCACAAAACCTGAGAAAAGTGTTTGTTTAAGTCGCACACAGCTCTGTTATCTGTATATTCCCCATGTTTCAGCACAGTTGAGTAAATATTAAAAGGATGTGATGTTTAGTCGAGTGGTTTTCAGAGGCACAGGACAATGTTGATGTGGAATGACTGGATGAAGGATCAGCACAGGGAACTGAGCCTTCACTGTAAGTAGATGTATGTGTGTTTTAATGATGTTAAACTGAAGCGTATTTGAAAAATATTGTTTTATGAGGCACAAGTAAACAACGGTTTTGAGAGATTTTGAATGTCATACAGAAAATTGCCCACTGGTACTGATGTTTTTACCGACATCACGAGGGTTTAAATGTGTTTATACCATTGTATAACAGTTTGTACATCAAATACAGCTTTCCCCATTGTTTATTCTTGTAACATCATTGTAGGAAACAAATGGTTTTGGATGGACTGGACCAAGTGTAGACTTTTGAATCAGACAGAAACAGCACTACCAGTAACCAGGAAGCGACTGGTCTGGACTGGACTGGAGCCCAAGTCGGTGACTCTTCTGAGGAAGTGGAGAAGTGGGCAGAAAATCCAGATCTAGGAAGTCCAAATATCCAATAAAAGATGTTTATACAAATGGAAAGGTGTCTTTTGTTTTGGTGTCTGTCGTTTTTCTTTGCAGTTGCAGGTATGATGTTGAGTCCATAAGCACATGGTGATGAATAAACACTTGATCTTTGACTTTTAGTATGATTTTATGCTAGTTTTGATCTTTTCTCCAATGCTTTAAGGTACGTCGAGGTTAAATTGGGGCTAATTTTGGTTTAAATGTTAGAGGTCAGTCTGGTGCACGGACGTATCAGGAAAAATGGATACAGACAACTTCCAGTTTAGTATTCGGCTAACTGGAATAGGAATTTTCCAAATTTTTCTACACCATATGGATCAAATTATGATAATGAAACAAGGATGTCCCGACAACTATCACCAGATTAGTTTAATACCAAAGAAAACTTAAAAATGTGAAGATTTCAGGGCGAGTTCTGAAGCGTCTTTATTTTATGATTTCTAAGCTGACAGTCCAAATCAGCTGGATGAAAAATAAAAAAGCTCATCAAATGTGCTGTTGCTGTGTCATTAAAAGTATGCCGAATTAGCTATTAACACATCCTTTTTACAATATACCCACTGATGTACAGATTAATGTCACTGGATTACTTAAATACTGAAAACAACTTAAAAATGTGAAGATTTCAGGGCGAGTTCTGAAGCGTCTTTTTTCTATGATTTCTAAGCGGATTTATGGACGTTTATTCGCGATGGACATGAAAGATAATTATATCCCCGTAGCAGTACAATTGTTTGACTTGCTATTTTTCTTTGTTTGGGCTGATTTTCCCTCATGACTAATCACAGGGGATTCAGAGCACCTGTGCACAGGTGGGGGGACTGACTCCTGATTTGAGGAGTGGAAGCAGCTTGGGGTGTTTCCCTCCCAGCCAATCAGGGTGTGACGACACCCTGTTTGAAAGGCTTAAAAGAGGTGGGAAACGGCCGACGGGGGCTCTCACCCTCATACTGAATCTGCCCAGGCCCACGCTGACTCACTCCCTGAATTACCAAGAACCTCATTCCCCCCTAGATTGCCAGCCAGAACTCTGGTCCATTTGGGCCCTATTTTGTTTCTGGGCTGCCGACATCTTTAGTGAGGAAACTTTTTTTTGGGAACCCTTTAAAACCCAGGCCCGTTTACACCTTCAGTTTACTTTTTTATTTCCCTGGGGCCTGTAGAAGAGGCTTTTTTTTATTACATCCATGGGAGGCGTTTGTTCATTTATGGGTTTATTGTCCTAGTAGTGGACATTGGGCATTGTACAGCCAGTACTGTAGTTCAGTAAAGATTGTCACTACTCTGGAATCACCTGTCCGTCAACAGTGCGCACTCACTGCTCAGGTCAATTCCCTACAAAAGCGAGAGGAGGTGGTTGTGAAAGAAACTGTAGCACCTGTTGTAGGCCCCTCCCGAGCACACAAATCATTTAATTCCCCAGTCAAAAATGTCATTTCATTGCCAGCTCCTGCTGGAGTTCATTCAGATTGTGCAGGTGCTGCCGCACCTATGGGTGAAATTGGGCAGGAGGAACCATTGCCGAATTACCCATTAGGAGTTCCTCTTAGCAGAATGCCCATGATTATACAAACAACTATTACTGGATTAGTTTAATACCGAAAAAAACGTAGAAATCATACAAAAAAGACAATTCAGAACTTGCCCTGGAATCCTCACATTTTTAAGTTGACAGTCCAAATCAGCTAGATGAAAAATAAAAAAGCTCGTCACATCATGAGTTTTGACGCGTTTCTTTAACTTTCTGTATAAATGTGTTGAAACACGAGAATCAATGTGAGCACAAGTTTTAGCATCTACAAACGGTGATGAAGCAGAAACGACACGTTCATTTTAACAGAAGTTAAACTTTATTCACTTCACACAAAACTCTCAACAGAAAATATCAGAAATTAGAGATCTCATATATTCATCTTATTATTTAAAGAGCTCTTACAAAATCGGCTGCTTAAATAAACTCGAGCATCTTAAATAAACATTCAATAAATAATAAAGATGTTGGGTAACACTTCTGCTATTTCCAAATAATTTTCTTGGAAGCTTCCTGGAAAGAGAAAATGTCATTTGGATTAATTATTTGTTCAACTGATGAGGTTATAATCAATTTCTAGTTTAACCTGGTGATTCTTTAAGTCAGTGCTCACCAGGACAAGAACACAAATCACGTAAGTGGAAAATATTTCCAATAAATAAAATGTGTTTTTATGACAAAATGACATTTTTCTTTCCACAAAACTTTCAATGAAAGCGTTCGGAAATCACAACCTGTAGAAAACATAAAATAAAGGGTAAAGCTTTATTTTGTGGGTCCATAATTTTAGAATAATTTCTTAATAATTTACAAAAAGTCTCCTGGAAAGAACCAAGTTATTTGTTACTCATTGTAGGGAAAACAGTGTAAACTTGATATTCTTATAAATAAATCTAAATAACTGCTTTTATGTTAAATTTCTCTCCTTCTGGAGTAAAACTGCCAAAAATCATGAATTTCAAGACTTCTTTCGTACAATTAGTATCAAATCAATCATTAGAATTATTTCCAGGAAATATCTTTTAAATTATAAACCCACAAAATAAAACATCACCACAAGCAGCGTTACCGATGATGGGCAAGACGTAAAAGGGACATTCCAACATTTTGGAGAGTCCTGATTTGACTTTTTTTTAACCCAAATTCAGATGAGAAGATGACGTACAATCAGTTTTTAGAGGGTGTCAGATGGAAAACAGGAGGGTTTGGAGTGCCCCCCTTTTTTTTAAAGTGTGAAAAAGTTCAGTTAACGAAGATGAAAACCGATCAGGTGAAAGCTGATTAAAAAAGGATGAAAAATAATTTAATCATTGAGGTTTACGTATCATTTAATGGATGAGTCTGATGATGTTCTACCTTTCCCATTAAAAAAGACCAAAACCAACATTGAACTGATGTTCAAACAAGTATTTTGCATCATCGCGCTCCATTTTTGCCCAAAAACTATTAAAAACACATCAATCAATCGGATTAATCCGCCACTGAAAATAGTCCCCAAACACTCTTCTCCATTTCGTATCTGTAAATTTAATATATTTGAGTTTTGGATGGTTGTTCAGACAAAATAGCTGAAGTTGAATACATCAGCCTGTGATTTCACACTCTGCATTTTCTGAAAGTAATTGACAAAAATGGGAAAATTAAGCGATAAGAAAATCATTGTTAGTCGCAGGCCTGCTTAAAACTCGAGTCCTCAGCTGTTTAGGCATTTACCAAGCCTGTGAGTCGTTTACCTTCAGTAGGAACTGACAGGGAAGTCAGAAAGCATTAAGCGATGGACTCAAACATTGTTGGTTTTGGTCTTGACAATAAGAAAAATAAAGAGTAATGCCAGCTTCCTATCGACCCATACTGACAGAAAGTGCGGACATGTGCCTTGTGGGGATGTAGATAAAACTAAAACATGAAACTCAATGTTTATTTGGTAATTATTCAATTTTAAATTCTATGGTTATCGCAAAGAGAATTAGCTAATCTGTCATACATGTTTCTGCTGTACGAGTGGGTGTCCAGGTGAGGACAGACTGTGCGTCTCAGCTGACGTAGGTGAGGATGACGGACTGGATCGGCAGCCTGCACACCGGACACAGCTTGTTCCTCTTCTTCAGCTTCCTGGCGCAGACGTAGCAGGCTATGAGGTGTCCGGTTCGTCCGTGGACGATGCAGCCGTTCTTCGGCCGGGACTGACAGATGAGACACGGGTCCAGACACGACTCCGGCAGACGCCACTCCGCTGACACGCTGCGCTCCAGATCAGGGACGACGGGAAGAGGAGCCGACATGCTGCGCTCCAGATCGGGAACGAGAGGAGTTGGCGGTGGTAAAGGTGGAGATAAAGACGGGAGAAGCTCCTGGGAGTCGATGGAGGAGGAGTAGGAGGATGAGGGCTGGGAGTCAGGAGTCCAGAGCTTCTGCTGAGAGGAGAAGGAGGAGGAGGAGGAAGGCTGGGAGAAGGAGAGGGGATCCTGGGAGTTGGGAGCCAAGGAGGCGGAGTCAGGAGCAGAGAGGGTGGAGTCACTCAGGCATTGTGACAAGATGGGAGTTTTGGCTCTTTTCCCATCTGGAACATCGACTCCTTCGTTCTCCTCGACATCAGATCCTTCAAGACAAAACCAACCAATCCATCATCACCAGCTTGTGCAACAGTTACTAGCAAAGACAGTGAGACGAAACAGCAGCAGGATCTGGAGATATGCTGGAAATCTCTTTGAAATCTCCTCAAAAGCTCTTCATGCTAGGACATACCTGGAGCTTCTTTGGTTTCTGATTGGTCGGTTGGCTTCGGGGGCAGGGCTTTGGGACTGGAGGAGGCGGGCTTTGTTATATCCTCAGGCAGCCAATCATGGCGCAGCGTCCAGCAGCGAAGACAGTTTCTGGGGAGAGGGGGGTTCAACTCGTCACACTTAGCGCACCGCCAGTAGTCCTGAGAGAGAAACACACACACACACAGTCAGACCTTCAGAACAACAACAAGTGTGTATTTGTGTTTGTTTGAAGTGTGTGTTTGACTTACGGCTTCAGTGATCTCTGTGTCTTCATCAAAGGAGTCTTCATCCTCTGCCTCGAAGATGGTGACCTCATACACCTGGACACAGACAAGACAGGTGAACAAAAGGGGCGGAGTTTTGGTAAAGAGCAATACTTTGATTTAAAGCAACATTATGTACAGTTTCTGCAAAACCACTGTTAAAAAGTTACATGTTGATTTAAAAATATATTTTAATGGCTTTTACCTGATCGTCTGCGGACAGAGAGGCGTCGTCTTCATTGTAGTCGTCGGAGGCGATGGACTCGACCTCAAATTCAACGCTGAAGTTGTCGCTTTCAGAGTCTGAGGCTGCAACTGTGACCTCTGACCTCCCAGACTAAAAACACACACACACAGTCAGCGTTAAAAAACAACAACAACTAATTAATTAAATAAAAGCTGGTGTGTGTGTGTGTGTGTGTGTGTGTGTGTGTGTGTGTGTGTGTGTGTGTGTGTGTGTGTGTGTGTGTGTGTGTGTAATACTCACCGAGCTGTGTGAGTCAGACGATTGGCTGCTGTGTCTGTCCCGCCCACTCCCCAATCCACCAATAACACACCAGGACAGGCTGTCATCGAAGGTCAGGGAGTAGCTGTCAGACCTCCTCCTCTTCCTCCCTTCTCCTTCCTCTTCGTCCTCCGACTCCTCCTCATCTTCATCATTCTCCACACTGTGGGAGGGTCCTGAGGAGATCAGGTGGGCGGGGTTTAAGTCACAACATCTCAGGTTTGTTTAGGGTATATAATGAGGGGGGGCGGAGCCTCAGAGGAGAAACTCACCTGGCTCACTGCTCCGGCAGCTCCTCCTCCTCCTTCGCCGCCTGCTCCTCCTCTCCGGTGATGAAGAGCGACTTTCTGAATCTGCCTCCTGAAAACAAAACACACAAATTCAGTCTCTTATTTTGTAGTGAATATTTAAAATAATGTTTATAACTCATTACTTTGTTTCTTGTACAGGGAGAAGATCACCCAACTCCCTTTAAAAATCACGTAATTTTTATTTTACCTTGCTTTTGTCCATTATAAACCTTGTAGGATGATAATTTCTATGTGCTCTTAAGTGTTACTGTCTTTACTAAATTCTGCTTTAAAAGTAATTAACCAAGATTTAGTTGTTTTTTGTTTTAAGTAGCACTATCATCCCTGCTGTTTGCTGCTGTTCTTGGTTTTACAACAATAGCATAACTCCATGCTACTTCTCGCTGTTCTTCTTCAGTTTTGTCAACAAGTTGCCTCCTCTTCTGATTGTTTACAGGACATTTAATCCTAAAGTCTGTCATGAAGTGAATCTTAAAGTAAAGTGTGTATTTTATGCTCAAACCAGACAAACACTATAATCATGTGTGACAAAGCTCCTAAAATATTTTGAATGCAGCGCAACACAACATTATTTCCCAGCTGCATTATAAGACTGTGTTTGTGTGTCTCACCTCCGTCCCTCTGTCTGTCTGACTGTTACTGTGTGGTTCACTCGAACTTGGTAGTGAATCTATGAGAAAGAGAGAAAGACGGTTAGTTTTTTTCTCAATCTGAGCAACAGGAAGAGAACAAGGAGACAGGTTTAAAAAAAAAAAGTGAGGAGGACTGTGAAGAAGGAGGGGGAGGGGAGCTAAACCAGAAAAAGAAGATGAGTGACGGGTAAAAATAAGACGTGCATGAACGAGCGCAATGGCAAAGAGGAAATGAAGAAAAAGAGGTAATAAAAAAGAGGAAACTCTTGACTGTTGTTACATGACAAGGTTTATAAAAAGGGGTAAAGAGAGAGAAGAGACACAGAAGAGAAGAAACAGAATGAGAGGCTGAAAAAGGAATAAAAGAGGGAAGAGCTGAACCCAAATGTTCCAGACTTCAGTCATATAATAAAGTTAACACCTCCCCATCACAACACCCAGTTTGTTATGTTTCTGAACTTAAATCTCCCAATTTTCTTAATGGGGTTTAAACAGTATTGACATTTAAGTGCGCAAAAGAAGTTTCTATTATTTTCTATCATTATAATAATATATACACTGCAAAACATCAACAGAGGATCACTTTTTTTGCCTTTTAAAAACACCTTTCTCTCAAAACTCAGTACAACGGTTACAAACGGTTAAAGAGGTGATGGAGAGGCAAATCAGCACATTATGGTTTGACTCTGTGTGGCCAGAAGTGCCTTTAGAGAGCACTCGGCACTCGTGGATTTCCTGGGAACGAGCCCATTAAGTCAGAGAGCGTGATGAAGTTTGTCAGCCAAAGAGAAAGAAGAGCAGTCCTACCTTCATTCTTCACGGCCACCAGGTTCTTGGTGATCATAGCAAACAGAACTCTGAAACAGAAACATGTTTCCAGTTTCAACATAAAGGTTTTTGCTTATTTTATATTTTCTGACGGCTTTTAATTACCGACAGAAACTTAAACTGTGATATTGAATCTGAACCTCACCGTGGCTCTTTAACGGAGAAGCTGTCGACTCCCAGCACCCGCCCCAGTGCATCCTGGGAGCAGTGGACGATGTGCTGCTGCTTCTGGTCGTACAGCTGCTTCTGGATGATGTACTGACCCAGGTAGAACATCACCTGCAAAGCCACAGATGCATCAGACTCCAGACAGCACAGACAACATCCCTGACTGACTAAAGCATTAAAATGGCTAGGAACTTGAGTGGGAGTTTATTGTTTCTACAGGTTCACGGCTCCAGGAAACATCGCTGTACCTCCTTCATGGTGAAAACATCTTTAGTGGCTCCTGCATCTTGCAGTAAAGTGTGGAACTCTACCTTTGGTCTGACCTAAACACACAAAATGAAAAAAACATTTAGTCAAACAGGAAACAGTCAGTTTCAGTTGACAGCCAGTGAAGAAGACAATGACTAGTTTCACTCACCAGTTTGTTGTCGTCAGAGGCGTCGGCATGGAGCTCCCCGTCAGCTGACATGGTGAAGCTGATGGTTCCTGCACGCAAACGGGTCATTAGTGACTTTACACAGGAATAACACCACTTACAATACAATTTAATACGGTTTCCAAATTAGGAAAGGATGTTGCAAAACCATTAGAGACAAACTGATCTAGATTTATTTATTATAATCATATTTTTCAGTACTTCCCCGCAGATGTAATTCCTATTGATATCAGTAATTACAACAGACAACAACAAGCTCGTGGATGGATTAACCAATTAAAAATGCCTTTAAGCTGTTACTAAAATCAACACACGCCCATTATGAAGCAACGAGCACATTAGCGGCTGTAGCTGGCAGTGCTGACAGTGTTTGCTCTTGTGTTTGATCAGAGTATAGACAGAAACTACAGGATTAAAAAGCCTCTTACAGAATGATCCACTATTACAATCACGCCACGTTTAGTTTGTAGGTGTGTGACGTCTCCTGACAGCCCGCAGTCGGATACAAAAACATCTTAGTACTGCATTTACTGCCTTTGGCCATGCGGGAGGGGTTAAGCAAGCTAAGCTAAGCAAGTATATTTATGTATTAACCAATATTACACAAATACTTGCCTACTGACACACCCAGCAGCAATTATTATCATATTTCTGGTCCAATATTCTCTCCTTTAAACTCTGCTTTGGTCTAAACCACCTCATGAGAAAAATGTCCTGTTCTTTCAGCTACTAAATGCTCCGCTATGTTCACCAGCTATACTTTCTGTCTGCCATTAGTGGATCAAAGGTGGTTTAACTTCAGACAGCGGAGGGAGTCTGCAGGGTGAGGTGATAAAGACAGTCATTTTGTATTCTAGTGCAGGAGTATTGATTTATGGCAGCTTCAAGGAAACCAACTCTACAAATTCTTGAGGAAATGAAGGAAAAATTCAATGTATCATCATCCTGTATATTCCTCTCGAGGCTGCTGAACCCACAGTCTTTCTCTGACTAAGTAGGTACGGACAGCTGAGGTACCAGATGTTTGTTTCTCCTCTTTGACAGTGTGTTCAGACAAACCTCTCTTATGAACCGAAATCTCAGCTCAAACTTGATCAAATCCACTCATCGAATGCAAATCCTCTGAAATCCCTCATCAAATCTTAGAAGCCACAATTTCTACTCCCCTCATTCATTCTCAGTAATCCTTTTAATGTCGATGTGATTAACGTTCATCAAGAGATTGAAGTCTGGCACAACCAAATAACCATTGTGGCCTGATGTAACCATGAACACAAAATAGTTAAGTATAATTCAATCCGGTGTGACCACAGAGTTGAATCATCTCCTGTCTGAGTGTTCAAAGCTGTACAGAGATGACTAACTTCAGATCTTATCCTCGTCATAAATCCACCATGACTCAGCGTTATGTCCATCTAGTTTCGTAGTTTGTGTTGCTGTTTGTTTGTGTTGCATTATACTGAGAGGTGTTTCTAATGCTTCATCAGCCCTTGACAACATAAATGTGCAGGACAAATATTGGAAATACTGAGTACAAAGCAATACAAGTCAGCAGCACCACAATCTACAACTACAGCTTTTATTGCTGCCCATGTCTCTAGAGTTTAGGTTACCAACCTTACACCTGGTCAGGGACTACAGATGACTACAGTCTGGCATATTTACAGTGATGTTCATTAAGATGCAGTCTCTGAGAAACAAACTAAACAAACTAGCGCCTCCAAAATGACCATGAAGATGAAGCAACAGGTCTCTGGAGCATTAGATCCTTCATCATGAGTCCATTTGTAGAAAACTAATCGGCAAGTATTTTGATAATCAAGTAATCATTTTAATTCATCTTTATCAAGTTAAATTCCCAAAACAAACACTGGATTCTGCTTCTCAAATGTGACTATTTGGTTGTTTTTTTTATACTTTTTTGGGTTTGAACAAAACAATCTATTTGAACATGTTGCAGGCACATTCTCTGGCCGAGTGATTTCAAAGATAATCCCAAATGCAGACAAAAACACTTGAAAATGTTGAAAAACTTCAGTGCAATGAACTTTGCTCCACTGATATACATGAACTGAAGAACAAACTCTCCAAATGTGTCAAACTAAAACATAAACAGCTCATTGTGATTACATTTTCTTGGAGTTACTGTAAATACTTACCACAGAAAGTTAGCAGATAAACATTTTAAGGAGTTATTAATAGTATACAGTTAGTCATCACGCACACAGTATTTTTGGACATGATATAAATTAAAATCTTACCAGTACTTAAAGTGTAGAAAGTATCAGCAGTCCATCCTGTGCAAGTAAAAAGATAAAGTGCAGTCAGAGTGGAGCAGAGATGAGCTGCAGTCTCTTATAGAGCAGCTGAGACATGTCAGGACTAGACCAGCCTATGGCCCGGCCTAGCCTGACCGGGGCCTATCAGGGCCTAACAGGGCCACTCCAGGCTGAGTCAGCAGCAGTCATGTTGTATGTTCATGTGTAGACCGACTGGAACAGCTGATTTACTCACACAGATCTGTACAGACATGCCGAGACTAGTCCAGGATGACTCATGCCTGTCAAAATTTGATAACCACACTAACCACAAGAATACTACCCAGTGCTGACCAGGGCCAAACACTGCGCAATCATAGACGTAACACTGACATGACCTCAGTATATTTCCACAGCAGGACGGTCCTCAGACTTCATGGAAAATGGAGAAGTGGAAGAAAATACCAACCAGGAATAATTTTCCGTGTAATATATTTGTTCAGCCCATCGCATTAAATGTGGTCACACCCAAAAACATTTTTTTACTACTCTTGTAATTGGTTGTTTTCTTTTCCAAAAGGCTGTCTGGGCATGTTTTTCAAACTGCTGTCTGACTGGGAGTGAAATACTATGAGAAATATGAGAAAAAATGAGCATGTTAGTCTCATATGGGGACTTATTTAGAGAGTTTAATAAATGAGAAATAAAGGAAACATTTCACAGACAGAGGACACAAATTTAAAGCTGCAACAACCTACTGATCATAAAAGATTGTTAATAAATTAAATTAAGGATTTGCTGCTTTTCTTTGTCATTTATGACAGCAAATGAAGAGTCTTTGGGTTTTCGACTGTTGGTTGGACAAAAGCAGCAATCTGAAGACGTCACTTTGGGCGCTAGGAAATTGTGATGAGCATTTGTCACACTTACTTGTTCATATTTCTACATTTTAAGACTTATCTATTAATTGTGACCAGCAGATTAATTATTTGTCTTGCGTTTGTGTTCTACTTGATTGCATCGCCACATTATTTAATTATTTTCCTAACAATGTGGGAGGTTGTAAATTAACCTTTTAACTACAAACAGCAGCTGACAGACAGACTGACCCTGGAGGCTGAGAGCCAGCATGGGGCCACTTAACATGACAGCTGGATCAGAGAACATGAGTAAGAGAGATTGATGTTTGATAAAATACAAACAGCTAATAAAAGCATTAACTTTAAAAATGATTATGTAGATTATGATTAACGATTAGCGAGATTAGTTCAATATTCATGAGTAAATGCTAGGGATGCAATAATCAATAATCTTTAATCAATAGTTGGATGCCTTACCAATCGGCTAATAATAAATGATATATGTTGGCTGTTTTTTCCGGTAGAAAACCATTTTAACCACTGACATGATCTATGTTCGATGCTACATTAGAGTAGGCTACATTAGGAGTTAAAAAAACAGATAAAGTAAACACAAAGTTACTTGATTGTGAATGATGGTGGTTAAAAAGCTGAGGCCAAATGTGCATCGCCTGCTGTAACAACTTAATAACACAAAATAATGACAAATTGGCCCAATGAAATCCAACCTACATTGATGTTACTAAATGGCTAAAATGCAATAATATCAGTTTGTATAAGATATTGTAATTATTATTATTCTAATCTATTTAATTGTTAAATTCTTGACATTGATTAATCGATTAATCATTCATCATTAACATCCCCAGTAAATACACTTTATTTAACCACAACACTGACATTAAAAAAATGATAATCTTCTCATCTTATTCCCAGTGACTGATCAAAGAGGCACGTTTCCCAGAAATATCAAAATGTGTGTTTTTAACCATGCTCAGACCCAACCCATGCTGGTTAGCCCTGTGTGGCTTGTGTGTGAATATGTCTGGGCAGATGTCAGCCTGACTGTACAGAAAACATGACGAGTACACGCCGTACTGAGGACAGACAAACAGTCAGTCAGCTGCTGAACTCACACAACACAACACAAAACACACACAGTGAAAATATGCCCGGACTTGTTCCGCTCTCTCCTCCCACTCCCTCTCTCACTTTCTACTACAGCAACAGACCTGATGGAGGCAGACTAAACACTAAACACTACCACCATGTCAGGATTGATTCACTACACCTTCACTTGCACCAATGAATGACTTATAAGCACGTACGGTTCAAACAGCTGATGGATTTAAAAACAAAACAGTGAAACTTGTGTTGCAGAGGTTAAACAGTTAGCTAGCTCTTACACAGTCTGTGGACGCTGTTGATGCTAAAGCTGGACTTCGTCTGCTGTTTTAATGTGGCAGCTTTATTTTATCTGCACATTAAAAGCTAGTTTTAAACAATTGTGACAGTGACACGACCACGAGTTAGCATCGAAAAACAAACCCAATGTGTAGCAATAGGCTAACTTATTAGCTCCTCTTGTGTATTAGCTTGCATGCTAAAAACAAAAACACGTCGACCTTTAAATTGAGTTTAATCACATTAACACCTAACATTCTCGACAGGGTATGATTTCAAAATGAACGCCAAAATATAATTATTAAATGCAAAAGCAACTGCGACATAACACTTAATCATAAATTAGCTAGTTAACGTTAGCCAACTTACAGAAACTTGAGAAGCTCAGCGTTAGCCAAGCTAATTAAACGTTACCTCACATAAAACAATTTAGCTAATGTACAATATTCCGTACGAACAAAAGCCCTCAGTAAAACCTGTGACGGTTTCCAACCTTACGAAAATGTGTAAAAATCTGTTTGTTTTACCGGAGAACAGCAGCGATTCACGGCCGCGTCGCTGCTCCTCGTTTCCGCTCAACTCTAGTCAGGAAAACACGAGGCTCCGCGGCCTTCTAGCACGCCGCCGCTAACCACCTGCTAACTTCTGCTTCTACTATTCTTACAGCAGTAAACACGGGCGTAACAAAGTGTAACCTTAATTTACCTACCTTTTCTAGTTACTCTCGATTAAATAATATCCTTCAACAGCGATTATCTTCCAGTTTAGCGGACATTTGAACCACTAACAGTCGCTCTGTGTAGCAACTGTTCAGTTGACCCGTCGCAGACTTCAGTGAGTGTCGCGCCCCTGGTGGCCGAACACCGACACTGCAGCCGCGGCTGTGGCTGACGTAGACAGACAGAAACAAGAGTTATATTACTGCAAGTGGCAAAATATACAGAATGTACCTTTAACTCATTTAATCATTTCGATATAGTAATAATAATAATAAACTTTATTCATAAAACAGCTTTAAAAACAGAGTTAAAGTGCTTTGACAATCGATATTGGGATAATATTCACAAAACACAAGATAATAATTCAGATATGTCACAGAATAAACAATCAAGTGAAACACTTAAATATCCCAATATCCCTAACTAATTCTGAGGAGTGTATAATGACTTAATGTGAATGTTTCTGGAGTTTAAATGTGACCAAAACTACAAAAATTAAATAAATGACTCACAGACTTGATGCAAAATCTTTCTTTATCCTGTTCTCTACTATTACTACTACGTTATGTTTTTATCTAATCGTATTATACACTATATCCTAATGGCCTCTACCATATACACAGTATATACCGCAAAGCATGATCAATCTTTAGTGTATGTGCTATGACTACACATGCATAATATAACATTAATAATTCGATTACTACAATAATAGTCTATTGTATTGTATATATTGTACACAATTTGTTTTCATGTGACCTCTCTTGTCTTTAATGTATTATTTATTTTTTTCAATTAAGTTTTTTAACCTTTTAACCCTTGAAAATAACAATAAAATTGGAAAAATTGATTTTTAAAACTCAATCATGTAGCTGTATTAACTGATGTTTTATGTTAAAGAAAATAAGGGTAATTTTATGAATGTGTCCCTAATAGTCCATCACATTGTGAGTTTAAGTATCTATCTCTACAAAACATCAACATTTTCTTTTTTAGTGTGCTCTCATCATATATGGTGCCAGTTTACAGATCCATTTCACAACTGTAAAACAATTATATAGTTTTTACAGCTTTTTAAAACACAAAATAAACTGATCAGCTGATTGTCTGCAGTATCAACCTTCTTTAAATAAAGATTACACCAAACCAGTACAGGAAACACAGGCTTTTATTTTGCAAAAAACAACAACAGATTAACACAATCCAAAAAGAAAACAGTGATTAAACACCGGCGCGCATGTATGTTTGTGTGTGTGTGCACTTTATTTGTGTGTTTATGGCTGTAGCTCGTAGCCCAGCGGGTCGAGTCCTCGGTCCAATAGAGCGAGAGACGACTCCCGCAGCTTCTGAAGAAACCTCCTCAGCTCCTCTTTGGAGAAAACCTGAATTGGTAAAGAAAAACAAACAAACCATAAAATTATTCGGCTTTCAGACAGTTGTTTGGATTTCTTGCAGGTCAGATTAAAACAAAACGCTCAAGATCAATAAAATCGCAGGCTTCGACAGGCGTTCTTTACCTGGTAGAGGCGGTGCTGGTCAGATGAGATGATGTCAGCGAGTCGCAGCGCCTCCTGGTGTCTGGAGGAGTTCTGCAGCACGCTGAGCAGCAGGAAGCTGAGGCGAGGGAGACACAGAGAGCGCAACGCTGCCATCTGGTGGCTGCGCTCTGAATCCTGCTCTGAATCCTGGAAACACCCAAACAATCCATTTATCAACCAATCAAATATAAAAACAATCATTAATATATTCACTCAGTTCAGTCCCTGGTTCCTTCACGTTCCAGTTACCTGTCTGTTGTCGACCATCCATCCTCCATCGACAAACAGCAGCACGTTGTAGATTCTCTCCTTCACATCCTCAGTTAAAACGTCCAGACGGCACGACCAGGCAGCCAGGGAGGACTGACACACACACACACAAACACAAAATGACAAATGACTCACAAGTGCAGCAAGCAAGTATTTTGACATTGTTGTATTGGTGCCATTACTTAAGCATAGATTAGAAATGCAGTATTTTTTTAAATGATAAACCATCTATAGATAGGAACCGTGTGTGTGTGTGTGTACCTGGTATTCCTTCTCTCTCATCTCATTGGCTACTCTCTCTGTGAATTTGGCCTCTGGGACAGGTGCTGGCTTCTGAGGGGCGGAGCTACTGTGGCTGAACCAGTCAGTGAAGGCCTCATGGGCTTCCTGTAAGACCATTAAAAGAGGCAGTCAGATCAATAACCCTTATTGATCCCTACAGAAGTTTTTCAGTTTTCCAGTACAGGAGTTTAACGACCCGTAACCTGGTTCTACCGCTGATGGTCCGCCATTTTGGTTGAGACTTAAATATCCTGACTATTGCTCGATACATGCATGGTCCTAGCGAGGTAGCACCTGGCACCAAAGATTACAGGTTGTTCAAAATTTAGGTCAGGAGTCGTTAAATTCCTGTACTGAAAAGAACTCATAACAGAGACAGGCGACAGACCAGGTAGGCTCTAATACACAGGTGTTCTCTGATGGCGTTCTCGTCCTCTGCAGGCGCTGCGGTCTGACCGACGCCCGCCCACTGGCAGTAAATCTCCCTCATTGAGTCCTCTGGGACTTTAGAGAACACCGCCTTGGCTGCGTCGTGTTTCTGCAGGGCTGAAAGAGACAGACAGAAGCAATGCATCATGGTTCTCATTGTGAGTAACAGGAGCCTGGAGACGGACTGCGACGACCTGCAGGTCACAAAAATAAACAATAAATAACTTAAAGAAATTACCAAATGGCACACAAAAATACAAAAAACTAAGAAAAACAGACAAATAAACAACACAAAAAGTAATAATAATGATAAAAAGAAGTACCCAGAAACTTCCTCATGATGGCGTTGGACTGCTTTAGTGACTCGGCTCGATGGGCGGGGTCAAACAGCAGCCAATCGATAACATCAATCTTCTTCAGGTCCTCCTATCAGAGCACAGCGTCACAGTCACTCCACAAAGTTAAACTAATACAACAAACTAACTGATTATGATGCTGAAGAATGATTCAACTCTTTGTCTTCTGACTAAAATATTTATCTGTACCTTTGTCGTTCCCGTCTCCAGCGTCTGGCTGTGATGTGTGAACTCGGTTTCGTCTCTCTCTCTCACCGTCTCCACCACCAGCTTGGTTATCGCAGCAACATCCAGACCTACAAACAGGAACAAACCGTCAGCGTTCTTTCAGGCATGTTGTTTGTCACTGACCTCAGTGTGCATGTTTTAATATTTTCTATCTCACCAGCGTCAGTGGCAAGCTGCAGGCAGCGGGGGCGGATCTCCGGCTGGGTGACGGTCTCCAGGAAAGCGGCGTACTGAGCGGTGGCGAGCTCGGCTGGCAGCTGGCTAACGTAGCTCGCCACGAGGTCGGTCTGCTGATCCCGAATCAGAAGGGAGACGTACGCCTTCAGCACATCAACACACACCTCCTCCTTAGAGAGAGACACACAGGTCAGCAGACGTCAACATGAACAGACTTTTACAAACTATTTATTCATCAACTTTACCTTCAGCGCCAAACCCAGAGAGCGGAAAAACAGCACGAGGTGAGTCATGAAACGCAGCAGGTGGAAGGGGAGGGGCTTAGAAGCTGTCAGCCAATCAGCAAACTCATCCAACAGACCTGAAAGAGATGGAGAAACAGGTTAAGGTTAAGGGATAGGACCTGTCTTTTGGGGTGAGGTGAGGTGAAGTGAAGTAAGGAGGTCTTACCGTCCAGATCTCCCAGGATGACAAACTTCTGGATAACGTGGTAATGCTCCTTTGTCTCCTCCAACACCCTCTACACACACAAAGAAGCTGGTTTATGAAGGTTCGGTCGTGTAATTTTGATATTCACCAATCACATTCAGTTAGTGTTTGAGTTTCACCTTCAACTCTGAGGCCTGAAGTTCTTCAAACACCTTTTCCATGGTCCAACTGTGGAGAGATGATGAGACGATCAGAGAGATATCAGTTTTTATTCTCAAAGACCGGCCAGAGAAGTGAAGTCAGGTTTAAAACAGAATAAATTCAAATTAATTTTCAAACTCCGTCTCGTAACAAAAAGTCAGTACAGCTGATTGTTGGAAATAAACTTTAAAATCCAAATTGCTCCTGTGTGTTTCTGTCGTACTTTGCCTCCAGGTAATCTCGTGGCAGCGTCTCCACTTCCTGGTGGGCCATTCCCGATGACATCAGATCTTTTTCAACCAGCGAGTCGACCATCACTCTGAAGTGAGCCCACACGCAGTCCTCCCAGGATTCACACACTGCCAGGAGCTGAACACACAGAAACACACACATAGTTGGCATTAATTAACTGTTATCAGGCGGATCTCTAAAGACTAATCCACAGTCTGATTTATGTATTTATGTATTTATGTTCTCCCTTGAGAAGTGTCATTACTGTTCTGCCAATTATGTTATGGCTCCAACTTCTAATGTAAGAAATCTGACTTTTGTATCACTATGAACTGAATCTTCTGGGTTTCTTTGAAAATGTCTCCTTGGACTATTATCATGGCACTTTCACAAAACATTAAGGAACTAATCGAACAAAACATTGCCAGATAACTTGATATCGAAACTAATTGTTACTTGCAGCTCATAACTCGATCAGGGGATTAATGGAGATGGAAAAAAATGGAAAAACAACAGAATCACAAACACATGAAGACACAGAAATACAAACTCATTTAATTACCGGTTTGAGGTTTCCACTCAGGCTGGCGTAGATCGCTCTCTCATATCTGTTTAACTGCTCCTGAAACACAAACACACACAGCAGCTTAACATTGTACCATGTTTTACTACTGCTGTCAAGTCGTGTCACCAAATGCACAGGGACTCATTTTGTGCCCAAGTGTCAAAAAGACAGTTTTTGAGTTCATACATTGTGTAAAACAAAGAGGAAATAAAAACTGGTGTCGTCAACACACAGTGGAGTGGTAATATTCTGCTTTTTATTAAACATTTCAGTGTCTTTATCACCGTACAGAGTGGATATTTTATTTGAAAGAGGTCATGTAAAGATTACAGGGTTACAGACTGGAGCCTCTGTAGGTCATTTTGTGATCAATGTAGAGCTACAACAATTAATCGATAAATTGTCCACTGTCAAGTTCATCACCAGCTGTTTCTATAATCAGTTTCAGTGATTTTTAAAGTGAATGTGAATATGTTCTCCTCCTCTGACAGTAAACTGAATATCTTTGAGTTGTGGACAAAACAAGACATTTGAGGACGTCATCTTGGAAAATAATCAACAGATTAATCAACATAGATATATTCTTAAGAAGACAGTTGTACCTCTTCAGCCATCCTCCAGCAGCAGGCCTTCCAGATTCCTCTCTGAGGGTTTCCTTCAACAGGCTGCAGCTCTATACTGCCTGCAGGCAGAAGACACAGAGACAAGCAGTGTTTAGATACTAACAGTTTGCAGATTGTTTTTTATTGATATGTGCTCTCAAGTAATTTAACTCGTCGTCCTGTTCGGCATTTTAATCATACGGAAAATACAGGAAATGGTCTGTAACAGAAATTTCGCAGGAAGAGGAAAGACAAAGGCCTCTTCAGAGCAGCAGCATAATGAGATGTGCAGTCACACTTACAGACTGTAACAAGAACACTGTTCATCTCTCGGGTCACACCGGGGTCAGAGATTACCTGAGGTCATGTTGGGATCATGGTAGAGCTTCCAGCCTTCCAGAGTTGCTGCTCTCCAGGCCTGACCACAGCGCTTACACAGCCTCTGAGCCTACGAACACACACACACACACACACACACACACACACACACACACACACACAGAGAGAAACAGCTGTGGATCCAAGGAAGCAGATGCAACATAGACAACAGACAACACACACACACGGCTGCCAACAGAGAAGCACATCAGCAGCTGTCTTTTCTACATGTGTTGTGCACTGTTATCACCACACAACGGACCCATACAAGTCGTCATCCATCAAGTCTTTCTCATCATCACTGGGTAAATTCAATACTTGCGAATACCAGCTAGTCCTTCTATATGCTGCATTTTATAATCTCCATATGTGATGCAGCATTTATCTAAAGGGTTGGTTCACCCAAAATACAAAAAAAAAATTGGAAGCTATCCACTTGATTTGATAAACTAAGACTGCTGAATCTTTCTAGATTCTAGAAAACTTTGTATTTGGGTGGAGGCACAAATCCCAGAGAGAGATATCTCTAAAATAAAGAAAAAAATTAACTGCATGGCTTGATGCTACTTGGGGTAAATGGCAAATGTGTGTATACTGGCCCTTTAAATACAGCATCTCTACCTCCTCGGTCATCCCCGCTCTGATCAGTGTGAACAGGTTCTTCAGCAGCCGGGCGTCGTCTTCTCTGTCCAGGTCAGCCAGGGGGCGCTGCTGCCGGAGAGGAGCGTCTGGGTCCTGAGCACACAAACACACATCATTTATATATGTACAAACACTGGGGATGAGGATGTGTTTGTTGCCGTGGTAACAGGCCTCACCAGCTCAGTGACCAGAGGAACAGTGAAGGCCGAGCCGCTCTTCCTCCTCATCTTCAGCGCATGGAGGGTGTTCTCCCTGAAACACACACATTTTACTTCAGCATCTTAACACACACACACACACACACACACACACACACACACACACACACACACACACACTGCTGTAGACTTCATATCTAACAACAGACGGATGTGAACTCACCAGCAGACGTTTTTAGCGTAGTATTCTATGTTATCAGAAAAATCCCCAATCTGATCTTTGGCGATGCTCTCCAGCCAATCAACAACCAGCTGCAACACAGTGACCAGGAAGGTCAACAAAAACAAACTTATTAGGAATTATGTTTTCTCCTGATCCTGAATGATCCAGTTTATTTCATTGATTCAATTATTTGTTTGCAAATGTTCTTATTTCTAATGTATAGAAAAAGTAATTGATCCAACTGTAGGAAGCTTTTGGAGAAAGCAGAAAGTAAAGTCAATGTAAATGTGTTTGTTACCTGACTTTGTCGTATGACGGCGTCCCGTTGAAAAAGCTGCTCCACCACAACCTTCTCGCTCTCACTGGGAACCTTCACACAGAGACAAAACAATATCTTTACAATGTCCAGACTCATCTGGTCAGTGTATTCAGAAGGAAGACTGGAAGATAGTCAGTGTGTTAAGAGTGTTTAAATCAGTTATTGCAGGTGAAAGAGTGTCTCTGTTTGATTGTTACTCACAACCATGTCTGTCATCATATCATCTTCCATCGCCAGCTGCACTCGATCCCTGCAGATACAGACAGGTGATCAATCAGAGACGAGCAGACAGTCAGACAAACAGACAGGTGGTCGTTCAGTCAGACATGTACCTGTACAGTGAGGTGAGGAGTCTCCAGGAGCAGTACTCCTGCTGCAGCAGCCAGCGGACTCCAGCTGTCTTACTGTTCTGACCCGCTCTGAGGACCACAGACTGCAGCACGTCCACCTTAAACATGATGATGGTGAGAAGGTGAGTGATTAAACTGAGCAGTCAGATAACCACTGAGCTTTGGTAAAATTGGACCGAGCAAGGCTAGCCATTTCCCTCTGAACTGAACTAAATGGAAAAAATGTGACACACACACACCTTGTCCTGGCAGAGTGCCTGATAATCCTCCAGCAGCTCAAACACCGCAGAAGAAGAGTGTTTCAGAAAGGCACCGAGGAACTCTGGGAAAAGACTGGCAGCCGCTGCAAAGATATTTAAAAAATGACAGCATTAACAGGAGTACTGTAAACTAACCCGGCAGAGTAACAGACAGCGTGGGCTTGGGTGCGTTTGTTTCACTCACCGGCGTCGCCTGGGTCGTCCTCCTTTAGTAGTGCTGAGCTAAGGTTGGTGATGTCATCTGTGAAGAAGCTGGTGTCCATCCCAGAGACAGGGGAGGTGTACATGCTGTTGGTCCAATCACTGTCATCCAGATTCTAGACGCAGACAAATACCAGTATTAAATTAACTTTCATGCAACTTCTCATTTTTTTATACGATGATTGACAAATTTGTTAGTAGAAATATACAAGTTTGTTTATTGAAACCAACTTTGATCCCTTGGAGGAGCGAGTCTCAAAGACAAAAGAGAAGTTTCAGATCAGAGAACAAAAATGTTCTTGCATGAGGTGCAATGAGAGAATGTTTTTGTGTCTCACCATACTGCTGAGTGCGTTTCTGGGAGTGTGTGTGTATCGAGGCGTTCGACCTGCTGGACCCAAAATGGCAGAAACATCTGGAACCCTGGGAGTTACTGAACGAGAGAGAGACACACACGAGATTATAGTGAGGCTTTCCTAAAATATGGAGCTCTTTGATATCAGAGGATTATTGATAATCAGCTTGAAATCAGCTGATGTGATGGATCAGTATCTGACTCAGGGTTTGTGTGTGTCGTACCAGCCTGTCTGTACAGTGAAGCAGGAGTGTTCCTTATCAGGGAGCGAGCTGGTGTTACTGTGGACATGACGGGGCTGCCACTGCCAGGAGACGGGACTGAGACCGACAGTCAGGAGAACAACAATACTGACACTTCTGACAATATTAACCAATACTTGTAATGAAGCAGACCCATAAATACTTTTATTTGTGTCATTAGTGTATAAAATGTAAAAATAAATATGAGGAACACCCTCCCCAAAGAGTTGTTTTCAAATAAGACGTCAAGAAATCAAGTTATTGAACTTAAAGTTTAACACTGGAGGATACAGGCCACCTTCTTCCTCCTCCTGCGGGCAGCGATGGTCACCTCGTCATCTCGAACCACCGGAGACGGCAGCTCACTGTGACCCCTGTAGGACAAGAAGCATGCATGTGTTTGTGAATCGTACAAAACAAAAATTACTTGGTACTTAAACGTTGCAGAATACAGAACTGCACTGCACAAAATCTTTTTAATAAATTCTGTGGTTGAAAAATGTCAAAAAGATAATGGAGAAAGTGATCAAAACCCCAGAGAAACCTTCTACAAGTTAGCTTTTATAATTTAAAGTGAAAATCAGGACAGCAGCAAATCCTTAGGGGGATCAGGGTTTGACCCAATAAATAATATAACTAACTAGTTAACTATCTATTCATTAGCATCACTCACTAATAGGGCCAGTAATGACCAGTGTATTCATGCCAATATAGTTTCTGAACAGCTTTACACTTTATTCAATCTTTGGTCAGTCAGTAAGTGGCAGCTACTGTAATTAGCTTTAATTACTGACTGTGAGCTGCGTTATTAGCAGAGTAAACATGTCAACACAACACAACCCGGTGATTAGCCGGTTAGCATCGGCATTGATTGTGAATGGCATCGTTAGCATTGTTTTCCCCAGCTAGCACAGTAAGTTAGCCTGTCGCGGGGTAGTCGGCTAAGAAACAAGCTAACGGCTCTCACACAGAACTGAAATTATAGAAAAGTAACATCTGATTATAGTTAAAAATATAAATTAAGTGCATTTTACCAGTCCATGGTAGTGAGCTGTCAGTTCCCGCTTCACGAGGCTTAACAGATTTCTTCTTCGTGTGTCCTCTTCTTCTTCTTCGGTGTTTTGATGGCAGGTGACACACAGCTTTTAGGTGCATTACGCCCCCTGCTGGACTGGAGGATGGATAACGCTACTGCAGGACATCCTGACATAGTCACACTGTGGACTGAAAACTGTAATAATAATAATAATAATAATAATAATAATAGTGATGATAATAATAATGGTAGTAATAATAGCGATAATAATAATAATAGTGATAATAATAATAATAATAATAATAATAATGGTAGTAGTAGTAGTAGTAGTAGTAGTAGTAGTAATAATAATAATAATAATAATAATAATAATAATAATAAATCTTTGAGTTATTTTCAACAAGAAATATTACAGGCTACAGTTCCACCAAAATCTTTGAATACAGTTATAAGTTTTTGTACAGTAATCAGATTACAGAATACTCTGATGTCAGTCGTTTTTAGAATAAATAAAATAAACCTAAAAATAAATGAAATAAAATAAACCTTAAAATAGAATAAAATAAAATAAACCTAAAAATAAAATAAAAAACAAACAAAACAAAACAAGACAAAATAGAATAAAATGAAATAACCTAAAAATAAATGACATAAAATACACGTTAAAAAATAATAGAATACGATTTAATAAACTTAAAAATAAAAATAAAATAAAATAAAATAAAATAAAATAAAATAAAATAAAATGAAATAAATAAACTTTGATGTAACACAGTGCCTCCACCCTCCAGTCCGCTTGGGGGCGCTGTTGCTCATCACACCGACGTTACACGGAGTTAAACTCGGAGGAAACAGGAACACACGGGACAGTTTTTAACCAGGAATCACGGCTGTAATCAGCAGGACAGCGGGGAGGAAAATCCTCCAGAACAGCGGCGGGGATTCGTCACTGCAAAGGCCGGGACTGGAGCTCCGACTGCCGGGGAGAGACGCAGGCACAGCCCGGTAACTGACGGGGTGTTTGTTTGGCTGGAGGGGGACACAGAGGGGAAGAAGCCGGGGGGGGGGACAGATGGACAGATGGAGACCCCAGGTAAACTTTTCTTAATGCGTGGCAGAATGAGACAGACAGACAGACAGAGAGACAGACAGAGAGACAGACAGGTTGACGTTAGCCTGTCTGTGTTGAGGGCATCACGCCGAACTTCATTTAAAAAACAGTCATTTTAACACCAACCTTTACAAACCCAAGAATGTCGCCTGTGTTAACAAAGTTATCTGACAGATTGATTAAAAACAATGGTAGAAAATAATTAAAGCATCATTCAGGAAGAATGTGGAGTACTTTTACTTGAGTATTACTATGTTATTCGAGGCTACTTCATACTTGGCGTACATTTTAGAGGCAGTTTTTACTTTCAGAGCATCACGCCAAACTCCATTTAGAAAAACAGTTATTTTAACGTGAACCGTTACAAACCGAAGAATGTAATGTGTTACTAAAGTTTTCCTGACAGATTGGTAAAAACAATGCTAGACAGTAATTCGGTGCATAATTTATATAAGTATGAATCTGAAGTACTTGTACTTGCCAGAGGCATTATCATTTCATGCTAGGCTACTTTACTGGCGTTACTCTAGTACTATTAGAGGCAGTCGTACTTTTTACTTTTTCACGCCGAACTTCATTTAAAAAACAGCTATTTTTACCATCACCATCACAGATTGGTATCTTTTTTATTTTATATACTTTATTATTAAATTCATATTACAAACCGACCTGTTTTGTATGTTAAATCTGAATTTTAACAGTAATCTGTAAGAAAAAGTAGCATAAAATAAAATACTTAACTAAAAGTACCTCACATTTTGAGTATTAGCACATTTAATATGGCTGAAGTTTTTTCTAACATTCACTTCCTGTTTCCACAGTGTGAACAGTTAAACGAAGCTCGTCTGGAATAAACTAAGCTCAGAAACGTTTAGCACAATGGCCGAGCTGCTGTTCGGTTTATCAGCCAACAGGCGCATCCTCGCCGGCCTGTTGGTCAACCTGCTGTCCTCCATATGCATCGTCTTCATCAACAAGTGGATCTACGTGCACTACGGCTTCCCCAACATGACCTTGACCCTGGTCCACTTTGTCATCACCTACCTGGGACTCTACATCTGCCAAAAAATGGACATTTTTGCTCCCAAAAGCCTCCCGATTCGCAAGATCGTGTGGCTGGCTCTGAGCTTCTGTGGGTTTGTGGCCTTCACTAATCTTTCCCTGCAGAGCAACTCCATAGGAACATACCAGCTGGCTAAAGCCATGACCACACCCGTCATCATCCTCATCCAGACCACCTACTACAAGAAGACCTTCTCCACCAAGATCAAACTCACGCTGGTAAGGAAAGTTTAAGTAGTGTTACAGTAATCAGAGCCGGGTCCTGACAAAGTATGTCGGGGTGAGTTTGGGCTGTATAGAGGCAGAAAGCGTTGGGCTGGTTTTAGGTTTCATTCTTCTTTTATTCCCGAAACAATTTAATAACGTAAAATCCATTCAGACAAGTCAGAAAACACCCCGTCGCTCTCACAAAAAGACCCTGTAGTTCAGGGCCAGTGTCCTGAGGGATTTCAGGTCGAGAAAGAAAATCCTTGTAACAATGAATATCACTCTTCACAGGGATAAAGTACACGAGTGGCTTCAAACTGTTCAGAAATGACTGATCATACATTCCCTTTAACCACAGAGCTGATCCTCTCATGTGGTTGCACATTAAAGAACTCGTTGGACGACAAAGTAAGCGCAGGACGGCTGCCAAAACCAATAATTTGAACAGATTAAATTTCAGAGAGGGGAATGACATCACATTTTGAAAATACCATTAAGCTCCTCGGCTACGCAGCTCTAAAACCTATATATGACATAATGCTGACAAAGATGAATGTAGGTCCTTTTTCTCTGGGAGATTTTAGACTAAGAGCTCAGATTCATCTTGTTTCGACAAGAAAATCTTTTGTCACAGTGGAAGTTAGAAACATTTAGCTACTCAAGTACTGTATGTCAGAATACATTTGAAGTACTCTTATTTTACTTGACTCAAGTTAAAGAACTTCAAATTTGTTTTTAGTAATTCTTAAATGCAGTTTATTAAGAAATCTCTTTTTCTGAACGTATACAATATACGTTATTATTATTATTATTGAAAATGTAAATAATAGAATGATTAAAAAACAATGGCTTGACTCTACTTTTTATGAAAAGAGAGTAAAAAAATATTAAAGTATAAAGTGTTAAAATAGGGACGACTCACATCAGCCAAAGTTAGTCGGTGGCGGTAATTAAACACAAATTCAATGGATATAGCATTATATTGTCAAAACACAATATTTTTAACCTCAATCGACCAACAGTGTAATAATAAAGTTGTCTAGACGTTGTTGTTAGCTGCAGGTTGTCCTGAACTTCTGCCTGTGTGTCTCTCCAGGTGCCCATAACATTAGGAGTGATACTGAACTCGTACTACGATGTGCGGTTCAACCTGCCCGGCACAGTGTTTGCGACGCTGGGTGTTCTGGTGACATCGCTCTACCAAGTGGTGAGTAAATATAGAAGGCTGAGATGAATCATCCCAAAGTCAGGAAGACAGAGTGGTCTCTGTGACACTGAATGAATATAAAACTGTTTGTCTGTCTCTCCTCCTGCTGTCTCTCTGCCTGTCTCTCTCTCCTCCTGCTGCTGTCTCTCTGCCTGTCTCTCTCTCTGCCTGTCTCTCTCTCCTCCTGCTGTCTCTCTGCCTGTCTCTCTGCCTGTCTCTCTCTCAGTGGGTGGGAGCTAAACAACATGAGCTGCAGGTGAACTCCATGCAGCTTCTGTACTACCAGGTATGACTCAGCAAATGTAGAATGAACAGTATCAGTAGCATGGTGACGGTCGGTAGTAGGACTGCTTTATAATTTGATATTGATTGATTGAACTGTAACAGCATGTGATTTTGTGGCTTTGACAGTACAAGGGTCACTTAATCCTCAATATCTCATGATAGAGTTTTATCAGCAGCACCTCTGCACAGTGAAAACTGCCTCATGCTTCGTCATGCTGGCTGTTGCTTTCTGTTCAAACTGTTTATGACCTGCCAGTGTTGACTTGGAATTGATTTGGGACTTTTTCCACTTTAATTGAGACTTGTTGGCCACGACTTAGGACTTTTTGGCTTGACTTGGTGGCCTTCATTTGGGACTTGACTTGTTGGTTGATACTTAGGACATGACTTGGAATTCTTTGGTCACTACTTGGGACTTAGGACTTGTGGATTCTGACCTGAGACTTGATTTGGGACTTGTTGTCCTTCTTTTGGGAGTTGACTTAGGACTTGTGCTTCTTCATTTGGGACTTAACTTGGGACTTGTTGATTTTCACCTGGGACTTGAGTTATGACTTGCTCCTCTGCATTCAGGACATGTTGATTCAGACCTGGGACTTGAGTTATGACTTGCTCCTCTTCATTTGGGACTTGCTGACGTTGTCTTAAGACTTGTTGCCAGCTGGTTTGGACAGTTGAAGTGTAAAATCTACAAAAACAAATTAGTTATGCATCTGTTGTCTCTGATACAGGCCAGATGCAGATCAACTCGCAGCCTCTATACTTATGAGCACTGTAGCTGTGATATTAGCATGTTACATTAATATATAATGTGATATTATGACCAACATTAACAGGCTCCTCTGTCATCGGGCTTCCTGCTCTGTGTTGTCCCTCTGTTCGAGCCACTGACTGGAGACGGAGGAATATTTGGACCCTGGTCTTTCGTTGCTCTGGTTAGACTCAACATAACACACACATATAAACACACACTTAACACACACACACACACACCACCTTCACATTCTGTGTTTGAGGCTTCTGTCTCCAGGCTTTGATTGTAAAGTTTTGTACGTTGTCATGTTGCTGGGTTAACCGTATTGTCCTGTCATTATCTAGGCGACGGTGCTGTTTTCAGGTGTGGTGGCGTTCCTGGTCAACCTATCCATCTACTGGATCATTGGAAACACCTCGGCTGTCACGTATCCTTAAATACACAAGAGCTTAACAAGGCTCAGGGTCTGAAGGGGGTTTCAGGGGGTTGTTTACAGGTGCATTTGTGCAGGTTTGAGGTTCATCTAGAAGAGGTTTAAAGACTGTTGAGTTTAGGTGCATTTAAGCAGTTTCAGGGATTTTTGCAGTGATTTGAGGAGTTTTCTCATTTTTTTTTAATGGTCATCAAAACCAACCAAGAAGGTTTTTGTTTTTTTCTTTTTGAGGCATTTACGGGGCTCTGCGATTGATGGGATCATTGGGTGTTTTTTGAGGAGGGTTGAGGGCTTTGTGAAGAGCTTTCTGGTCTTGATAAAAGGGTTTCAGGGCTTTTTGAGGGAGTCTTTGGTCTCCTTGTTGAGGTTTCTAGAAGAATTGAGGGGTTCAGGTCTTTTTTAGGTAGACTTAGTCTTCTTGAGGAGGTGTCTGGTGTTCAATATCGGTATTAGATTTAATTATTTTCATTGGATTTCGTACGTTGTTGTTCTCCTGACTGTATTTCGCAGCTACAACATGTTCGGTCATTTTAAGTTCTGCATCACTCTGGTTGGAGGATATGTGCTCTTCCACGACCCGCTGTCACTCAACCAGGTGAGTCGTTACTGTGAGTCTTTACCTCCAGTTATTTCCTCCACACCCTCTTGTCTCTACCCGTCTTTCTCCCGTCTCACCCTCAGGCACTGGGGATCCTCTGCACTCTGGCGGGAATCCTGTCTTACACTCACTTCAAGCTGATGGAACAGGAGGAGGGTAAGAGCCGCCTGGCTCAGAGACCGTAGGCTGACTCACCTGTCAGTCAACTGCGCCAACTCCAGAGACCTCTTTTTTATATATATTTTTTATTTTATGAGTATTTTTGTAGGAGAGTAAAGAATTTCATTGTGCTTCGCTGAGAGGATTAAGTGTGTACGACGTCCTCTGCTCTTCAGACTCTTCCCAACACTGATGTCTGTGTTTAAGGGGAAACTGAAGCTCATTACACCGGCACATGGACTTTGGATGAACTTTTTCAGCTGCTGAAATTAAAAGAAAAAAAGCTGTGTTAACATAATGAAACTACAAACCAGAGAAAGCTGACAACGACATCTTTGTTTTCATCTAAAGCGGATCAAAGAACCTGTATACAGGACGTCAAATTCTGCTGTTTGTGGCTTGTTTGTGTTGACAGATTGTTTGACCTTTGATACGTTCATGGCTGCGGTTTAGTCGCCACCAATCAAAAGGAAACCACAGCTCCTGTCAACATCGTGTGCACAGAGTTAAAGGACTGTGAGAGGACAGACTGTCAAAGATAGATGGGACTCTATAACCAAGCCTGTTGTTTCAGTTGTGTGTACCTACTGTTTGTGGACTCTGAACAGTCCAGCAAACCCTTTCTATCAGGTATTATCTACAAGGGATCTGTCATTGAATGAAAATGCTTTAAAGTGACAGTTGCTTTATCATTCTTAATAACTGCTTGGCTGCAGCATTCAAACTGTCCACGCATAGAAAATTACTGTATTACACAAAGGTCACATGCCAAAGGTAACGAGAGGGGCTGTGTTTCAACCGTCACCCTTTTTATTCTGTTTGTTGTGACGTTATTTACACAAAAATCTGAATCTATCTTTTAACATACCTCGACAATGACTTAAGATAATAGTCCAGCTATTTTCAATCTGTCCACATAAATAATTTCAACACTCGCCAACCAATCAACCAGTATTTTTAAACAAGTATTGAGCCTGCTAACAAATGATATCGCCAATCAAAAAGATGATAACTTGAAGCTGGTGTGACAAGTAAACTTTCAGCATTATCACACCAGAAAGAGGCTTAGTAAGCTAACGGCTAACACACCAGCTAGATGGGAATATAATGCGAGTGGCAGACTTCAAGGCTTGGACTCAAGTCACTGTTTTGATGACTTGCAACTTGCACTGACAGAAAATAAATAACTTGAGACTTGGAAGTTAAAGACTTGAGACATGATGACTTGAATATCTTGTCGGTGTTCATTTATGTTTTCTGTTTAGTTATCTGTAGTCTCGCTTTCTCTTTGAAAGTGACGGGAAGGGAACATTTTTTGTTTGAGAAGAAATAAATGTTGTCTTTTTTCTCTTTTTGTTGCGTTTCACTCACTGACATTTTCCTTCTCAGGAGTTAATGAAGATAGAAAAATGCTAAATGAGCTAACAGATTTGCTAATAGCAAGCTTGTTAGCTCATTTGCTAACAGAACAATCACAATTTATTCAAAATATGTATTTGAACTATCGACTTCTGTCTCTTAACTGTCTGTGAACCATTTCTCCTCTGTAGAAAAGTTTTTACTCGGATAGAGTTTAGATAACATTTGATGAAGCGAAACAGTCAACTATGATCACTTCCTCCATTTTGGATTCTCCTGCTGCATTTCCTCACCGGCTGGTCAACAGCAACAAACCCAAACTTCATGTTGGGCCACGGCCGAAAGGAAGCACCTGTTATATTGGTGAAAAGCTAAATTTTAATCTGATTATCTAAGATTAAGAAAAATAATTTAAAATAATAAATAATTAGGGATCCTTTTATATTAAAAGAACATTATAACATCACAAAAAAATCACGGCATTAATATTATTTCAATTTTTTAATTCATTTCAGGTTTTTTTGCTGGAAACATCTGGCAGGCTTGAACCTTGTTGGGATCAACTTTAAGGCAGCTCTGATTTAAACACCAGAAACAGCGACGATGTTGGTTTACAATCTTTTTTTTGTTGTCATTAATTTCAGTAGGTTTTTTTTTGTTTTACGCTGAGTGTTAACAGTCAACAACATTTCACTTTTCTCAGTGTTACTTAATTTTCTTTATTTTATTTATAGCTATTTTTGATGAAGATTCTCATCACAACCTTCTAGCGGGGATTTACTGATTTCTAGAATTGTCTTTTTCTTTAAAGAAACCAAGAAAAGGTGCTTACCTCCAAGAGGCGGTGTGATCGGTTGTGTTAGGAATATCTAATGAAAATGTAAATTAAAGTCAGTCATTTAAACTCCAATCATGTGATGTCTTATTACAGAAACCAGCGATGTCTGACCATGAACATGTCTCTGATGCACTGCAGCCTCACAACATGCAGTCTGACTGTATCGTGACAGAGAATCAAACAGTTGGTTTGCAGCTTTTTCTGTTTTCATTTGAATTTACTGTGTTGAATTTTCATTCTGCTGAATAAAAAAATGGTTTCGGGACTTTGCAGTTGTTTGAATTGTTGCTCGGCTGATTGATGGGTTGTCAAGTTTCCATGGATACAGACATGAAGCAGTGGAAGAAGTATTCATAGAAATAGTCCATTATAGGTAAACGTCTTGCATTCAAAGACTTAAGTGAGATTATTATCAGCAAAATCTACTCAAAGTTTTAAAAAAACAAAAACATTTTACTGGTCCAGTCCAGTGGTTCCCAACATAAGGGTCGCCAAATAAATTTAAAGGGTCATGAGATGATTAATGCAAGAGGAAAGACAAGGAAACAAAGTTCTGATACACAAATTTGTGTCTCCTTTTCTAACTTTAACCTTTGCTTTTTCTGTCCTTGGGCCTCAAACAGTTAAATGAAACCATGTGAGAAGTTCAGAGCAGACTGCTGTGAGTTACAGCAGTAAAGCTGCAGTGAGTAACTGCTGCAGCCAATGTGAGCATCGTTTCATTCAATGTAACCAAACCTAGAAAGTAGTTTTCCTGTGAACGGCTCTTATGTGTAGCTTTCCTGTCGCTCTGAGCTGAGCTTTCAGCACCACCGTATGTGTGTCATTAATACTGTGTCAATAAAGCTACAACAGCAACCCTTGTTCACAAACACACACACAGAGAGAGAGAGAGAGAGAGAGTGGCAGTGCTTGGGAGCAAATTTCAGATGAATGAATGAATGAATGAGTTGGACAGAGTGTGTGTTTCAAAATACCTGCAGTCTCCTGAGGAGGAAAACCTGAGAGCTGCTCACAGAGACTCAGTTCTGTTTCCACTGAAGGTTGAGTTTAGTGGAAACTGTTTGGATTTTAATTACAGTACACACGTTTATATTGGTTTGATTTACCACGTTAAGTTATCAGATCAGTGTAGCAGCTTAGTTGATTAGTTTAAGTCACATTCACCAATTTTGTTATAATATCCCAGAGCCAAGATTTCATTCAAGTGCTAATATTAATACTTTTGCTGCCACTACCACTGCTGGTGCTTACAGTAAGTGGTGAAGGAAGTTTTAACATCTTTACTTATATAATAGTAGCAACAGTGTAATATAATAGAGGTGATGCATTGAAATCATCCTTAACTGTAAAAGTGTTATTAGCATGTATATATTTATTAAACTCTTGCTCAGGTATAAATGTGTAAATAGCACTTTTCCTGTTGTACATGTAGTTGGTCCAGGTGGAGCAAATTTGTTATATGTTTAATCTACAATAATGCATCATATCTCATGAGCTAACTTAAGAGTTTTGGCCAAATAATTGAATTGTTCATGAGGAAGATCTGAGACCAGCTTGTCACTCTGCCCCCAAGTGGCCGAACAGCTCGATGACTTCAGCTGTCACCGCTGAAAACAACTGTTACATGAGTAGTCGCCGTAAGCAATGCCTGTCGATGTGACACAACTTTAGTGTATCAAAATACAAAATTTATGTCAAACTTAATTAATATTGTGATAACACCCAAACTAAAAAATACAAATTCACCGAATCGTGTAAAATATATAACCGAATTTAATTTAATAATTATATTTTCAGTAAGGCATAATTTGTGGACCCACATATGAAAGGGTCCTTCTGCGGTTCACACGGAAACCAACGCTAATGACCGATGTTTGTTTTGCTACAATTAGCAGGTAAACCTCATCATTTTACAACAATATTTACACGAAAATGAGAATCGCCACAGAGGAATTTATAACATATATTATTGTAAGTTTACACTATGACGACTTAACGCACACCAGCTGTCAGCTGAACGCTGTCAAAACGTTTGTTTACATTTGTTTCAGTGCGTGCAGTCAAGTGGCCTAGCTAAACGCGTTAGCTATGCTAATGCTAACTGTTTTTGTTGCAAATTTGTATACAAACGTTACAACTTCTTTACAGTACCATTAAACGGATTGGCTTCTTGAATATAATATATTTACTCTTCAGCTACATCGTTAGCATGAGAGATAGCTAACGTCACCATGCTAAACGCGGTAATGTAGCTAGGCTAGGTAGCTAACGAACGGTATGTGCAGCGAAGCTGCTGCGTGGGTGTGTGTCAGTAAAATGCTAGAAGTGAATTTATGCTTGCAGGATTGAATTGTAGTTGACTTTGCTCCCCACATTTTCTTGAAACATCTTGAAACATATCTGACGGTGTGATAAATGAAGCCTCTGTCTTTATTTTCCCGATAGAAATGAGAAAAATCGTGTATATAGAACCTTTTAAAACTAGAGGGAAAGTGCTGTTAAGGAAAAAAGAAAAAATCACACACAAAAACATGTTAACACAAAGTGCAATAGTAAACCATAAAAATGTACATGTATATAGCCTCAGTTCATTCTTTAATATATTTACATTCAAGTAACAATCGTCATTAATTCTGAAAATTATTTGCTTCTTTGCAAAAAAACCAGGAGGTTGTTTATCATCACCAGATGTGCTGCTATTGAAAGCATTTGTAGAATAAAACATAAAACGTTAGATCTGTTAAATATTATTCCATCTACTGCACAAAATGATTTTTAACCAGTTTTGTAAGGTGCTACAACGGCATTTACTCATCCAGGTTGCCGTAAGGTTTATTAATTTTATTGTTCTTTTAAAAAGACCAGCAACATTTATCCTTTTGCATGTAATTATAAAATATTTTAAAACAATATTCGAAAGAAATGTCAATATATACCAATAAAACTGATTTTTAAATCTTGGTAGACGTTCTCCAAATCATTAAGGAGATTGACAGAGATGTTTCCGTCCACCAGCTTGTTTTGGATGAGGAAAAAAAACATGCAACAGACAGAAAGTGTATTCCAACAGGTGGTTAGATGAAGCTTCTCGAAATGCCTTCAGGACAGCAGAAACTGTTATTAAACAATCTTTTCCTCACGTTTTTCCTCAGTATGCCTGCTGAACGCAAGCGCTCAGTAAACATGGATGAGAAAGACGTTTGCTCCTTCAGCAACAAGGAGAAAGAGAAGGACAGAGATGGCGAGAGAAGACCAGCATCTGCTCGGGACAAAGCAAAGGATGAGGCCAAAATGAGCGGTAAAAAAGACAGCGGCAAGGAGGAGAAGAGAAAGCGCCTAGAGGAAGAAAAGAAGAAGAAGGAGGAAAAGGAGAGAAGAAAGAAGGAGGAGGAAAAACAGAAAGCGGAGGAGGAACAGAAGAAGAAAGAGGAGGAGGAGAAGAGACAACAGGAGGAGCAGGAGAAGAAGCTGCAAGAGGAGGAGGCCAAAAGGCAACGTGAAGAGGAGGCAGCTCTCCTGAAGTGAGTGGTGGTGAACTTTGTTGTTGCCATATTTTACTGCCAATATCTCTGAGATATCTGTTATATGTCAGCTTTATGTTTCCTGCATCAAAACAGCCTGTGTACTGATTATATGACAAGATGGCCACAACAAGAACCCTCTTTTACTGTTGTCTTAGTTTAAATGTATATTTTCCTCCATTTTACCTCATTTCTGCAGGGAGAAGGAGGAGGGCCATCAGCTGCACCAGGAGGCCTGGGAGCGCCATCAGTGCAGGAAGGAACTCCGCAGCAAGAACCAGAACGCCCAAGAGGGTCGACCCGAAGAGGCCTTCTTCAGCCGACTGGACTCGAGCCTTAAAAAGAACACTGCCTTTGTCAAGAAGCTGCGCACGCTCACCGAACAGCAGCGAGACTCACTCTCCAATGACTTTTCCTCACTGAACCTCAGCAAGTACATCGGCGAGGCTGTGAGCTCCGTCGTGGAGGCCAAGCTGAAGATCTCTGATGTCGGCTGCGCTGTCCATCTCTGCTCGCTCTTCCACCAGCGGTACACTGAGTTCGCTCCGTTACTGTTACAGGCGTGGAAGAAGCACTTTGAAGCGAGGAAGGAGGACAAGGCGCCCAACGTGAGCAAGCTGCGCACAGACCTGCGCTTTATCGCCGAGCTCACCATCGTTGGGCTCTTCACAGACAAAGAGGGCCTTTCGCTTATTTATGAGCAGCTGAAGAACATTATCGGGACCGACAGGGAGACACACACTCACGTGTCGGTGGTAATCAGCTTCTGTAAGCACTGTGGGGATGATATTGCCGGTCTGGTGCCCCGTAAGGTGAAACTGGCTGCTGAGAAGTTCGGCCTGACCTTCCCTCCGAGCGAGATAATCAGCACGGAGAAGCAGCAGCCCTTCCAGAACCTGCTGAGGGAATACTTCACCTCCCTCACCAAACACCTGAAGAAGGACCACCGGGAGCTGCAGAACACCGAGAGGCAGAACAGGTAAGTGTCTGAGCACAGGTAATGTTTTCAGCTTTTGTTGTCCACTAGATAAAACCTCCTAACCTTTTCTTCTCTTCAGGCGTATCCTACATTCCAAAGGGGAGCTGAGTGAGGACAGACACAAGCAGTATGAAGAGTTTGCCACTTCCTACCAGAAGCTGCTGGCCAACACTCAGTCCCTGGCTGATCTGCTCGATGAGAACATGCCAGAGCTGCCTCAGGACAAGACTGTGCAGGAGGGTGTGTGACCTTACTTTTCCAGGATTGGAAACATTTGTTTATATTTCAACATGTGTGCGTCGTAGCTTTTTTTGGTCTGTGATGTTGTCTTCTCTCTGCTCTCTCAGAACATGGTCCTGGCATTGACATTTTCACCCCTGGTAAACCCGGAGAGTACGACCTGGAGGGAGGGATCTGGGAAGATGAAGACGCTCGTAACTTTTATGAGAACTTGGTGGACCTGAAGGCCTTCGTCCCCGCCATCCTCTTCAAGGACAACGAGAAGAGCGGCCAGGGTAAAGACAAGGACGATGGCAAAGGTAAATATATAAATCCACAGACGGATGAAGAAAGAAATCATACAGAGCTTTCTTCTGACTGTGCTGCTGTTACTGTCTGGGTCAGATGGCAGAGAGGGGAAGGATTCAGCCAGCACCACAGAGGAACTGGAGCTGGAGCTGGAGGCTCTGGACATCACAGATGAACCTCTTGAACTGGAGGGAGCAGACGAGGCTGAAAATGAAGAACTGGCCAAGAAACTGCTGGATGAGCAAGGTAAACATGAACCTCTGTCAGAAATCCACCTCTGTACTTAAATATGATGGTGTCTAGATAACCAAATAACAACATGACTCAAGCCTAAATTATAATGTAGACACACAAACATAAAGATTACAGGGTTAAATAACAGAAGAACTGTCATGAATAATCATGATGTCTCCATAACTTAACACACACCTTCAGTTGCAGCTGCTGGCACCAGAATAAAACAGAGAAAAAGTGGTTATGGTTAGTTTTAGGAGTTTCGTTTGAAGTGGATATTTCATCAATCTTTATTTCTGTGTATGTGTAGAACAAGAGGATGAGGAGGCCAACACAGGCTCCCACCTGAAGCTCATCGTGGACGCCTTCATCCAGCAGCTCCCCAACTGTGTCAACAGAGATCTCATAGACAAGGTGATGAGAAACAAAGAATAACAGTGATTAACATGGTGTCCATATTGTTTGTGCTGAGATAATTTCCTGATGATTCGTTTCCAGCTAGATTTTGAGCTGTTATATAAAATGCAGTGTTACAAATGAGTAATTGGAGGTTGAAGAACTTTATATCTTTAAATTTATGAGCTCTGTGATGACTCCTGCAGGCTGCCATGGACTTCTGCATGAACATGAACACCAAATCTAACAGGAGGAAGCTTGTGCGAGCCCTCTTCACTGTCCCCAGGCAGAGGTAAAGCTGTGCAACGTACATCTTTTACTCCACCAGGTGGCGCTATCATCATTATTAATGGTCTGCAGGTCAGAGAAGTGCTGACTCTTTCTCCTCTTACAGGTTGGATCTTCTGCCCTTCTACTCTCGCCTGGTGGCAACTCTTCATCCCTGCATGTCAGACGTGGCTGAAGACCTCTGCTCCATGCTGAAGGGAGACTTCAGGTTCCATGTAGGTCGTCTGTTGTTGTGTCTGTAAAATGATATACTGAGTTTGATTGTGACGAAATAGAGCCGGTTCAGGTCGGAAACAAAGTCAAGAGTCATGGATGCTTCAAATCAAACACATGAGTTGAGTGAAGTGGCATGAACACATGTTTTTTCTTTTTGATCAAACTTTATGTCCAGCACTTATTTTTCTTTGAATGTTGATGTTCACACAGTCTGCAGAAGCAAACTAGCAGAACTCTAATTTTGTTTCTTATGTCTGTGCTGTAGATTCGGAAGAAGGACCAGATCAACATCGAGACGAAGAATAAAACGGTCAGATTCATCGGGGAACTGGCCAAGTTCAAGATGTTCTCAAAAACAGACACGCTTCATTGTCTCAAGGTGGGTGGAAAGACTCTGTTGTCTCAGGGCTGAGTGATGTGAGGGAACGTCTGTGTGTGTTTAGTTTCCTGTTTGTGTAACACACACACAAACTGTAACTGAATCCCTTTACCTTTGACTATAGACTGAAAGATAATCCCGAGATTTGAATATGAGAAAATATTTCCATGACAACTTACAGTGATGGAAGTGAAACAAAACCTGACCTGCACTCTCTACAAAGAGCGCAGACTTTACTGCATTAACTTTGACGTTTGATTCTAGCACCTTTTTAGGAGACAATTAGCTGTTAAATATTAACAATGCTGAGGAGGGTCTTGATTTAAACAACCTAACTATAAATGTGTGTGTGTCTCCCAACAGATGCTGCTGTCTGATTTCACCCATCACCACATCGAGATGGCGTGCACATTGCTGGAGACTTGCGGACGCTTCCTCTTCAGATCCCCCGACTCTCACCTGCGTACCAGCGTCTTACTGGTTCGTACACATCATCATTATCATCATCATCATCAACACAATAATAGAATACATGAAAGACAAACAGAGCTAATAGGGGAAATGTTGAAACATAGGAGGGAGGACACACATTACGATTGTCGAGCAGATTGTGATTTGGGTGTGACAGCTGATCGATATCAGCATTCACCTCAGGGCTTTGCTTAATACAGGGTTCATACAAAGTCTTGAAAGTTTTGAAAATACTTTTTCAAGGTTAGGAATATGTTTAAATCTGACTACACTTGTTGAAAAATGCTTGATTTTCAACATAATCTGTTGTTTCACTCACGTAAACCAAACATTTAACATCTGAGATGAAATTATCCTGTTTGTTGTCTCCTGGCATCGAAATTAGCAAGAATTAAATAATCATGATGAAAACACACAATCAAAATTAACGTGAACAACTTTTAAGATAAACAAAGTGACAAAATATACAGATTTTGTTTGTGTGGGTATGAAGGAATTGTGTAAACTTTATTTTTCACAATTGCATTTACAGTTACTTAGATGTGATTATAAAGGCTTCAGGAGTCTTGAACTTTGTTATTTAGACACCTTGAAAGTGCTTGAATTAAAACCTGTACAAACCCTGTTAATGGTAAAAGGACTTGTTTTACGTCTTGTTTTAATATAAACAGCTGATATTTATCTGCGTTTCAGGAGCAAATGATGCGTAAAAAGCAGGCGCAGCATCTTGATGCCCGCTACGTGACGATGGTGGAGAACGCCTATTACTACTGCAACCCACCGCCCGTGGAGAAGACGGTGAAGAAGAAGAGGCCGCCGCTGCAGGAGTACATCCGCAAGCTGCTCTACAAGGACCTGTCCAAGGTCACCACGGAGAAGGTGCTCAGGCAGATGCGTAAGCTGCCCTGGCAGGACCCTGAGGTGAAGAGCTACCTGATCTGCTGCATGGTCAACATCTGGAACGTCAAGTACAACAGCATCCACTGTGTGGCCAACCTGCTGGCCGGCCTGGTGGCCTACCAGGAGGACGTGGGCATCCATGTGGTGGACGGAGTGCTGGAGGACATCCGGCTGGGCATGGAGGTGAGGAGAGAAGGAAGTGGTGTAGAAACACTTATGTAACCAACAATATATGATGAGTGAGAGCAGTGAGAGGAGAGGAAGACAAACCAGTTGCTAATCTTGATTGACATTTTTGACAGTTGATTGAAGAGGAAATCTGTGTTGTTACTGTGAAGAACACTGTTACATGTTGCAGGACACGTGAGAAGGCTGACTGACTCCATCCTGAACTCAAGCCAAATGGTTTTGCACAATACTTCAAACTGTTTCACAACTTGGGCTCAAACAACAGAGCGGCAACATTTAAAAATGTCTTCCTCCTCCTCTGTCCGTTATCAGGTCAACCAGCCCAAGTTCAACCAGCGGCGGATCAGCAGCGCCAAGTTCCTGGGCGAGCTCTACAACTACCGCATGGTGGAGTCGGCCGTCATCTTCCGCACCCTCTTCTCCTTCATCTCCTTCGGGGTGAACCAGGACGGCAGCCCCAGCTCGCTGGACCCTCCGGAGCACCTGTTCCGCATCCGCCTGGTGTGCACGCTGCTCGACACCTGTGGCCAGTACTTCGACCGTGGCTCCAGCAAGAGGAAGCTGGACTGTTTCCTCATCTACTTCCAGGTACGTCTACTCTAAATGCTTCAAAGTTTTCTCTGTTGCCATTTTAATCTTTATTTTAACCTTATTCTAATGCTTCAGGCAGTAGACATTTATCTGTCACGCTGTTAAAGCCTCAGACCCCCAAATAAGGTGTTCGGGACGGCTCCCATATTGCTGAGAACTGAGGTACAGTAAATAAAATGATGTTGTGTGCTGCAGCGCTACATCTGGTGGAAGAAGAGCATCGATGTTTGGACCAAGGACCACCCGTTCCCCATCGACATCGACTACATGATCAGCGACACCCTGGAGCTGCTGCGGCCCAAGATGAGGCTCAGTTGTTCCCTGGAGGAGGCCACCAAACAGGTCACCGACCTGGAGAGGGAGGTGCTCGTCAAACTAGGTACGAGTCACACAGCGTTCACGTATCTAAAAATGAATGTGAGAGGCAGTAGATGAAATCCGGTGTGTAATTAGTGGAAGTGAAGGATGTTTTTGTGGCGGCCGGTCTCACTGGTTGAGCCGCTCTCTGTCCTCCCGGCTGAGCAGCATTCTCCGGTGTGTAGGAGGACGATCACTCCTCGCTCGGCTTTATCAGTTCATAGAAACACACACATACCAAACACATACAGTCACTGGAAGGGCCCAGTCGCTACGGAGTTTTCAGGAATGATAATTGAGAATTAAACTGAATGACGTCCGTTGCAGAGTTTCTCTGTGCAGACAGTTTATTTTTAATAGATTTGTCACCAACAAAAAATGCTGTTTATATTGTTGTGTTGTTCTTTTGCATGTGACTGCTTTATGGAAATGATGAGTCGACTGACAGAAATGTTGTCAAATATTTTGATAATCATTTAATCACAAGTCATTTTTAATGCAAAGACACATTCTCTGGTTTCAGCTTCTCACACGTGAGGAGTTGTAGATTTTTTGCTGTTGTGACTTCTACATAAAAGTTACACGTGCAGTCGTTATGCTTTGGCGTCGGCGATGGCTGAAGCTGTAGCGCCTTGAAGGAATTTGTTCAAATTTGGCACAGTGTCCACCTTCGGATGAACCGATTAGATTTTTTTGGTCAAAGGTCACTGTGACTTCACGCCCTGGAGGGAATTTCTTAAAATTTGTAAGCACTCACAAATAAGATACTTTTTAAAAATGCCCAGCAGCAGAAAGAAACAGACGTGTTAAAGCCCGAGGCCTTCTTCAACTTATTTTGTGTCTTCTTTTTGTCAAATTTGGGGCAAAACATTTAGCTCATATTGATCTTCAGGTGATTGTCGTTGCAATATAGTGAGATTTGATTTCACCACGAGGCTTTAAATCTAGTTCAGACACGAGATGTAAAATTGCCGTAAGTGTGAGCAGCAGGAATGATCGCAACAACCAGTAACTTCTAAAGTGTATATATGAGTATGTAAGTTTAGAATTAATATGTGAACCTATCCTTTAATACGGTGCCTGAGCTCTGCTGGAGAGTTCACTGTGAACTTCCAATGCAAATAAAAGAAACAGTGGAAAAAGACGAGTGTGAGAGGAGGAAGAAGGAAACTCGGCAGGTGTTTCTCACAGGAACACCGTCTTTGTTTTACAGTTTCAAGGTGTCGACTTTGAATGAGCAGAGAAATATGTAAACACACCTCCTCTCTCAGACAGTGACACTGTGAGACTGAGGTACTCGGATATAACAGTGTACAAATACTCTATCACAAGTCCTGCAGAGTATAAATGACATTATTAGATTGTTCATACTGATGCAGCAATGTAAGAGCAGCATTTTACTGTTGTAGCTGCTCAAGGTGGAGCTAGTTTGAACTACTTTATATTCAGGTAGTCATTCGAGTCCAGTGGTACCCAACTTAGGGGTCGGGCCCCTCCAGAGGGCTACGAGATAAATCTGAGGGGTCCTGAGAAAAACACAGCTCTGAGGCACAATAATTAGTGTGCATGTACTTCACCTAGGCCAGAGGTTAAAAACATCAGGAACAACTGTTTTGGAAATGGAAATACTTCAGTACAAGAAGCTCAAAACTGCCTTTCAGGATATTACTTGTGAATTCGCTTTCCGCCACTGGAGTGTGTGTGTGTGTGTGTGTGTGTGTGTGTGTGTGTGTGTGTGTGTGTGTGTGTGTGTGCGTGTGTGTGTGTGTGTGTGTGTGTGGTAGAGAAAGTGATTGATGAGGCTGATGGAGGCCCCTTTAAGCCAACAGTGGTTCCATTGTTTTACCTTGAATACTTGAACCAGGATCAGACATTCCTCAGATCCTGAGTCACACAGAACCAGATCTTCAGCTTCAGGCCGCCTGACTTCATTTCTTTGCTGTCACACAGCTGCATGATTACAGTCTGTAATTGCTTGTACTTATCATGCAGGTAGCAGACTAATGAAACTATAACTCCCTCCTGAATATTTGATCTATTTATAACTGAAGCTTTTGTTTGAGTAAAGCTGCTCCCGGCTCGGGTTCGGCTCAGATTACGTGTTTATGATATAATCTGTCATAACCATCTCATGTTTTAGAGATTAATTTTCCCTGCTTGTTATTTAACATGTCACGCTATGTGTCTTCTCAAAGGCCTGGCCATGGAGAAGGACGGCCGCTCCAGCGCCATGAGCGAAGGCGATGGTCTCGACGAGGAGGACGACGACGACGGCGACGATGAGGAGGGAGGCGCCGAGACCGAGGAGCAGTCGGGCAACGAGAGCGAGATGAACGAACAGGAAGAAGACGTGAGTCAGTTTGTTGACGATGACTTAACTGTCGCAGACTTCATCCCGTCTGTCCGCTCAGGTGTCACTGAGGTGACGTGATTACCCGCAATTACATGACAATTGAAACTCAATGAAGATGGTTTTGTTGTTCTTGTTCGGGTGGAGAAGCTTCTGAAACTATATTTAGGGCATCAGGAGTGACTAAAGGTGAGGACGTACCTTAGGAATATTGATCTGACTGTAAAACTGAGGATCTGTCTTAAATTTGACGCCTTTTTTCTGGCTTTTTTGGCCTTTTCAGCACCAATTGTTGTTATTATATAGCTGCGTTTTTTTGACACTACTGTTTCGAACACGACCGCTTCTAAACGAGAATATGTTTGGTAGAAAGTTGCAAATGACACTGGTGAAGAAACAACAGGCTAATGGGGCTTTCCCTTTCTTTTTCCACTTCGCTTCTCCTGCACCTATCAGCATAGCTGAACAGCCAATCAGAGTCATTTCAAGCAGCTGACAGGGGCCAAGTTGTGCCAACAGTGGCGGCCTGGTGTGTCAGGGCGCTTAGTTGTCAACTATTAAATTAATTGCCAGCTAATCTGAAGTTAGTTTGAGTTATCGGAGTTATTTTTTTAAGAAAAAAGTCAATACTCAGATTTTAGCTCCTTAAATGTGAGTTTTTCTGGTTTCTTCCCTCCTCTGTGAAAGTAATCAACATTTTCAACATTTTATAGCCCAATTAATAAGCAATTACGCGTGAAAGTAATGAGATTGTAGGTTGCAGCACTGGTATTCTTAGATCTCTGCCTTTGATCAGACGGGGTGAATAATTACGCTCACAGTAAAGGTTTGAATGAAAGGAAAGAGTTGATTGCCTGTCAGTTAATAACCTGCAAGTCTGTTTTGTTTTCCTCAGGAAGGGTCGGAGAACGAAGAAGAGGAGAGGGAGGAAGAGGAAGAAGAGAACACCGACTATCTGACCGACTCCAATAAAGAAAATGAGACGGATGAGGAGAACAATGTAAGATGATGATAAACCTGTAAATCTGCCTAAAAAATGTCTTTTACAATACATTTTAATCACTATCATGAGCACAGGATGAGTGATGGTGAATGTCGACACTCACACTCAGAGACACAGACGTGTTTATGAGGCACACTATCATTATCTTGTCTCTGGTTGTCGTAAATTTAGCTGTAAGAAAACACTTATTACACGAGGAGACGGAGGTGTTAATTTAAAGATTTGTCCGTGCTGTCGTGTTAATTTGCTGTCTGTCTGAAGGAGGTTACAATCCGCGGCGGTGGACTGAAGCACGTGGCCTGCGCCGAGGACGAGGACTTCATTCAGGCTCTGGATAAGATGATGCTGGAGAACCTGCAGGTAGGAAAACATGAACACAATGAACAGTTTTGTGTTTACTGTCACATGTTAAAGAAACTCCCCTGACCTGTGTGTTCTGTCCCTGCAGCAGCGTAGTGGCGAGACGGTGAAGGTGCACCAGCTGGACGTGGCGATTCCTCTGCAGCTGAAGAGTCAGCTGAAGAAGGGAGGGGGCGGACAGCAGTGCATCGGGGAGGCAGAGTCAGACATCTCTGAAACCATGCAGTTCGTCATGCTGACACGCAAAGGCAACAAGCAGCAGGTAAAATGTGACGGCAGCTGCAGTCAGCAACAGCTCATAAACGTGATATCGCAAGGAAGTCGATCTTAAATGCTACTGCTTAGAAATACAACATAATGAACAACACAAGATAACATATTACGGTAAATCATGATCTTTTACTCCGCTTTTGTTTGTGTGACACTGAACGAACCCTTCGTCTTTTTCCTGTCCACCATTTTTCAAGGCAATCAAGTCACAGTTTGTCATAATTAGAAAGTCATCTAGTTTTGGCTGCTGAGCTGCTTCTGGGAAGCTACTAAAACATGCAACAACACGCCTGATTGAACCACAAGCATTGTCTGGAGTGTCCGCAATCACCTCTGGCGGTCGTGTTGCGGGTGTAATGTGACGCAGAAGGGTGGAATCCGAAGCTAACACAACAGCGTTGGCGTCTGATTTGATATTTCACACCCAAGTTGAGAAGCGCTTTTTAAACAATGGCACAACATGGAAATACCAATCATTCACCGTCTCTCTAAAGAGCGCATGGTCCTTGTTGTCTCCAGAACTTGAAGATATTTTCAGGTGCTGTTCGTTTTCTTTGAGTTAGCTGCTAACTGCTGCTAGCTGCTTTTAAAATCTCCTGCTTGTGAGTCGCTCGAATTACACGTCACCAAAACATCCTATCCCCTCCTGCCGCCTCGCCAGCTCACATCGCTTCGGCTCTGCTACTACAACTACTGTCAGCTCAGAGGTGGAACAACGATGATCTGCCCATCCTCCTTACATTTGTACCTTAAAGACAGAACGGCTAAGGTGCAACAGTCCTGCCTGGGACTAATGAAGGACTGGTCACAAAACAAAACAAAACAAATCCTGGTCACATATAGTCGTTATGCTTAGTAAAATAAACCACACCAATTAAAATAAGGGAGGAAAAAAGTCGAGGGGCACAAAATATAAATGAAACACTTCATAGATACAGAACATAAATAAAGATAGTAGCAAATTTTCATTATGACGAGGAGAGGAATCTTTTCTTTCTGTTTCTTTTTGTATCCCTGTTAAACAATGAGGCCAGACGTCATAAAACTTCTTGGTATTTATTAGTCTTTGAGATTAAAGATTCAAAAGGCGTCCATCAATCATTTTAACCATCAATCAAAAACTGGTTAGTCTGACTCCTCCAATGGCGAAGAATTATCCCTGAAGCGCTGAAGGCTTCGTCACCCTTTAGTTTTACCGTCTCAGGGCCCAGAGCTGTTGGTGGATGACACAGGAACAGGACTGTAGTGGAGTTTAATAAACCGCCAACAGATGTTTGCGGTTTATTAGTCAGATCAGATCAGCAGAGCGCCGATACAGTCTGACCGTCTCGTACAGAAACTCACTGACACACTCGCCTCAGTCGAACTGAGCCCAGGAATAATATTGACTCTGTGTGTGTGTGTGTGTGTGTGTGTGTGTGTGTGTGTGTGTTTGGGCGAGCTGCAGTGGTGGAATGTGTGGTTTGAGGGCAGAGACTGGTTCTTGTACTTCAGGGTGTGTCCAGTTTTTCTGCCAGTCGCTCGGAGGTTCAGTCTGTTTTAAGGACCGCTGCCAGAAAAAAAAAATCACTTTTCATACGAACGTTTGAGGAGAACACAGAATATCTTTGTCGGTGTGTTAATGAGCGGATGGGAAATGACATTTCTCTCTGTAAACACACACACACAGCCTCGACAGCAGCAGGGAATAAAAGCATCCTGTGTGAGTGTGTGTGTGTTTCGTGACTGTCCTTACTACATGTGTGTGGGATGGACTCACAAACAACATGCTAACTGCTAACTAGCACTGACAGACTCTATGAACAGTGCATTTGTCAGTGCATGATGTGGAGTCAGCGGCTGGTTAGCTTAGCTTAGCACAAAGACTGGAAACAAGGGGAAACAGCTAGCCTGGCTCAGTCTAAAGGCAATAAAATCCACCAATCAGCACCTCTAAAGCGCACCAATACCACTTTTACACCAAAATTAGCTGTTATTGTGAGTTTGTAAAGGTGGGAAAACTCACAAAAAATAGGAGATTGACTCCGTTTCCTGTCTTTTTCTTTTTCAAAGTCACGTTCACCAGATCATTTACCTCATCAGGTTTTTTGTCCAGTGTGAAAGGCAGATTATTTTCTCAATTAATCAATTGGCGCCAAAATACAGTGGAAAGACAGTTGTTTTTTTTATGATATTTTTTGGACTAAATTGTTGATTTATTGCTTGAATAAAACAGACAGATACACAGAAAATGTACTTTGATCGACGTGTTTATTACAGAAACTCTAAATGCAACACTGATTACCTGCAGTACCCGATTGCACTGAAACATATAAATACCCTTTATTAGTATTTATTTGGGAGGACATTTAGATTTTCGGCGTTAAAACAAAATCATTTGAGCTACATGTCTTTTGTTACTGGTCCCAGATCTTGTGCATGTCGTGTTAACATGTGTGTTTTGTGGTCGACAGTATAAGATCCTGAATGTGCCGCTGTCCTCCCACCTGGCGGCGAACCACTTCAACCAGCAGCAGGCCGAGCAGGAGGAGCGCATGAGGATGAAGAAACTGACGCTGGACATCAACGAGAGGCAGGAGCAGGAGGACTACCAGGGTACGACACCATGACAGAGTTTAACTTTGTTCACTGTAACACAAGAAGCAGAATGTGAAGCATTAACATCAACAAGAGTTTGGCAAACGTCCACATTTCATCATCATATGACCTGACTCCACCACATCCACCGCAGATATTTTCCATCATAGTTTTTGTTGACATAATGAAAACGTGGTGATTGAACCCGAGTTTCCTCTGTGTGTGTTTACAGAGATGATGCAGTCCCTCGCCCAGCGTCCGGCGCCAGCCAACACTAACCGGGAGCGTCGGCCTCGCTACCAGCACCCGAAAGGCGCTCCCAACGCCGACCTCATCTTCAAGACCGGAGGAAGGTGAGACGCGAGCCGCGATCACTGAAGCGCCAACACTCAAACAGACGCAGAATGTGCCGGATGTAGGGCTCATTATCTGATTACTGTGTGCTCTGACTCCACCTCATCGGTATTTCTTTAAACAGTGTGAGAAGTGCGGGGAAAGAAAGGCATGAGAAGAGGGAGAGACAAGACAGGAAAGACAAGCAGGAGAGAGAAGCCAAAGGCACGACATGGAGTAGGCTAGAACAGGTCGAGACCCAGCGAGGACTTTAATTATCAGAGATGAAGCTTCAGAAAGTTAGTTAAATAACACAGAAAAGGTTTTGTTGATGAGTTCCTGTTTTTATTTGCACTTTTACCTGATTTTCCGGTGCTAAGAGTTCAAGTCAGATAATCTATTTTTCTGTAAAAACTGGGAATATTTGGAAATAAAGATTACTTGAAGTTTATACTTAAACATCAGCAGCAACTTTTGTGTCTTTCTTGCTTCTGTAAAGTTGAACATCATGAACATTTTAATGCGCATGTGGCATTTAAAGAAGTATTTCACCTCCGGACAGATGGCTCTTGCATGAAACTGGGTTGTCTATGTTCACAACAAGGAAAAAGTGACCTCAAGGATGAAAGTAACAAAATTTGCTTGCTGTAAACGACAAACGTCAGTGAGTTGTTGAGATTGATGATGGCAGACGGCAGATATTCAGCCAGCTGATTATCAGAGCAACACTGAAATCAAATGTCAGTCAACTTTATCAAATCAGCTGACAGTTTATTACTCTGTTTTACAAATCACATGCGTTAAATCACATTCATTATTGATTTGTTAGCATTGTCATCACTTCTACTTCCACTTTCTTTTACTTCCACCCTTGAAGCCGCTTTCCTTAAATGATGAATGGTGTTTTTGGTCAGTAGAAGTTGAATGATGAATGTAAGATGGCGGAAATCGTAACACATGACACATGTTTTCAATAAATCCAATCACCAATATATTAATAATTATATCACTTAATTTTTCATTTTCATCACCTTCATTTTTATCAATTAAATGTTGTGACTTCCTACCATTATGTTTAAGCAGCTTCTTGTTCTGAAACACAACAGGAGTTGGACTGTGAGTCGTGTACTTTCATTGCTAGTGATGCATTTGCATAAAGTCGAGGTCTAGCCTGCTTCAAAGTAATAATCTTTTCATGTAAATAAATATCTGTTGAGTCAAGGTAACACAATAATGATTGAGTCTATAGCCCACTGATGAAAGCCCCCGCATTTGCTGTAATACCAAAGATGTACACTGGGTGTCGGTGGCGACTTTCCCGGAAAATATCACAAACGGCGCACAGTCAGCGACGTGTTCACCCAGCAGTGGTCGGTCGGCCGGAGAGAGTCGGTGGTTCGCACAGTTGTGTTTGTCCTGGTCTCTGCTAGCGTTGGGAGTAAACAGTTAACGTCACTGTTAACGGTCGAACAAACAAAGAAAAGACCGATAACAGCGAACGATGAAACTTTAAAAAAAAAAAGGTGCAAATCGCTTTCATGTGGTGTTGTTATGGAGGTGCCGCAAAGCTGACGACTGACTGACTGACGTCACACAGGCGACACTGGATCTCTGGGAAGCAGTGAGGTCCAAAAATACACCTGCAATTGCCGCTTCCGTAAATCTTCGAGTTTGCCACTTTAAGCAACTCGGCGCCTCCAGAACTTCCTGAAAATCTGTAAAAACGAAACACTGTCGAGTTAAAATGAGGACAGATTCAGCAACTGTACGGCTTATTTCTCACTTAAAATGTCTTTAAAACACATTTCGGCAAACTATTTTCATAATTTAAGAAAACGTTTCCAAACTTCCAGAACCATGTTGGTCCAGTTTGAAATCCAGGAGCAGATGAGTGGCTCCCGTCCAATCACGTGCAGTGTGATGATGTCATTACACCGTCCGGGAACATTTCTTCAGCAGTGGTGGTTGTTCAACTATGAAGACAACAACTCCCATGATCCCACACTGCTTGTGTCTTTTATTTTGTTTTGATTTACAGACCCCTAGTGGCAGAAATGATGTACTTGCATTAAAATATTATCAAAACCGGTTTGATTTCATGAAAATCTGAAAGCTTCAGACTTGTGTTGCTGCTGCTCAGCTCGTCTACAGTAAATGTCTGCTCTCTCCTCCAGGAGACGCTGATTGGAGTCTGGTCCTGGGCTGAACGAGCGAGCGAATGAACGAGCAAGAGAGTGAGAGAGCGAGAAAGAGAAGATCGGAGGGGGAAACCGGTCTCAACGGGGAACGAGTCCTCCAGACGCCCACTGATGCCGGGACAGACCACACCCCCCTGACCTGAACACACACTCTTACCCCCACTGAGGGGCGCGAAGTCGAGGAGGAGAGGCAAAACCAGGAGCTGGGGTCAGAGGTCAGGGGCCAGAGAGACGGCTCTCTTTCTTTTTTGTCTGTTGCCTGAGATGACGAAAAAATAAACGACTGTCTGGACCAGAGAACGAACTACAAAGACGACTGAACACCTGACCGGCCGACTGAATGCGAGACAGACAGGAAGTGGAGACGCATCACCTCCCGCTGAGAAAAAAGGGACACATTTTTAGGAGTTAAAAACCTGCGAGTGGACAAAACACGACATGAGACTAGAAAAGGATGTGGATATTTTTGTTTTGAAACCCAGGAACACGTCCGTCCGGTCGACGCTGAGACGGAGACGAAGGGCGGGAAGTTTAACACCACGTTGTTCATGAACTGTTTGCACAGCGATGAAGAGGAGGACGCGACGTTTGACGAATCGCGTGGTTAAAAAAAGATCGAAAAGTGGCTGATTTCAGAGTGGTGTGTCACGATCCGTCTACTGGTTTATTTCACTGTTGGATAACAACAACACTCATCAGCATATAATCATTTGGTAACACTTTATTATGTGTCTGTAATTTACTATATATTTCCAAGAAATAACTATAAAATCTGGCACTAATTGAATAGATTGTTTCTCAGTCTGTCTGTCTTTATGCTGAGCTAAGCTAACCGGTTGCTGGAAGTATCTTCACAGACGTGTCAGCGGTGGCGATCTTCTTATGTAAGCAGCAGTAGGAGCTGCATACCAGCAGTGACGCATCACTCTGTATCAACATAAACCACCAGAACAAGAATCACTTTTTAACGTCGGCGTCATTCAGACTCCTGGAAGATCCGGACACGTGATCGCTGATGGACACCTGGGTGTACATAATCTGCATTTTCTCTCTTTTTTTCAGAATCAAGAGCATCGACGAGTTAATTTTGAGGATATTCAGCTTGCTTTGATTTGAAGTTGTGAAGTACTTTTGACAGATGGATAACCGTGTGCCTGAGAGTCCTCCTCTGTGACGATATTGTTTTAGATTAATTTAACTGTCGAGCCTGTAGATGGATAAATATTCTCTGTATTGTGCTGCATGGGCCTCTTTTCTGCACCGTCTCATCCTCTGTTGTAGTAAAGCGTCCTGCGGTGGCTCTAAGTTAGTTTGTCTGTGTCTAGATTCAAAACTGTTGCTCTTTTTCCTGCAAGCAAAAGAAAAGAAGAAAAAAAAAACCAGCTTTACGGCTTTGTGTCTCGGCTCATGACAGACAGATGATCCCAATAAATGTTTGAAGATTATCGCTGGTCGTCTTGCGTTTGTGGCGTTTGTTTTGAGAGGGTGCGTCTGTGTGTCGAGGTTTAATTACAAGGCAGCCGAGCAGAAGTATTTCCTCATTTCCTGCACAGTCACTCCTCTAAACACTACATATGCTAAACATTGACTGAATTAACCTGTTGACCACCCACCAACACTATATATCAGACGTTGGATCAGGCTGAGCTCGCTGGAATCATTTTCTTGATTTTCTTGACCATGGCTTTAAATTAAAGTCTTCATTCTTTGTAAAAGTGGATTTAAAAGTTTACCTGAAGTAAATAATTGTCAAATCAAGCGGATATCTTCCAAAATTGAGGTCTTTTGAGTTCAGATTTCTCTCTTTTTTTCCTCTGGGGCAAAGAAGGAATGATTACAAAGCTTCATATTTTTATTTTGGGTGTCTCCAAGAGAATATTTACGTTCTTTAAAGCTCCTATTTGTAAGAAAAGTTCATTTTGGGGTCAAAGCGTAAGTTTTGTTTTGTAACATAATGTTGCTTTAACAGAAAGAAGAAGAAAGAAAGCTGCATTCATCCAGCGTTAGAGGATTGCAGAAAAACTGGAAAACCTCCCTCGTCTCAAAGTCGATGCGTTTTTTGAACGGGTTTTCTGTTAAATGCCTGAAATAGACTTACACGTTTATTTTCTACGACATAAAAAACGTCAGTAAAAATACCCCACGTTTGAATTAAAGAGCGTTTTACGTGTCTAAATGAGACTACAGAGGTCGTCGGGGTCATTCAACGTCATCACACCGAACACGGAGACTCATCGACTCACTAGTCCGTCTTTTCGAAAAAGAATTGGAAATGTTGTAGCAGAAACTTTAGATTTCACCCCAGCAGGCAATATCACTCACTTCTGGTTAACCGTGTTTTACAAGGTTTTGTTTTTCTGACCTTCCCCGTGTATTTTTCACATTGGACCTCTTGTCTGTTGAACAGCAGCAACACAGAAGCAAACTGTGTGGACTGCAGACGGTTACATAAGACTTCAACACTGAGGCTTTCTTTACTAAAGAGTGCTGCTCGACCGCTGCTGCTCTGAGGGAGAGTGAGGATGTCTGACATCCTCATTCACTATTGTTTCTCTTAACGAGCGGACGTGTATCTCCAGCCTGTCTTTCTGTTTATATTGTGCTTATTCCAAAGTTGTGATTCATCAAATTACTACAAACAAAGGCCTCGTTTACTCGTGGTATCGACATATGATCTGTATCTGGATGACTGATCCGCAGGTCTCTGCGTCTACACCTGGTATTAAAACATATTCTTGTTGTCTCGATTGTGCCTTCATCATTGTGAGTCCACACGGTCTGTCCTCCAGTAGAAGTTCAGATACTTGTGTAAAAACAGACTCTGGTAAAAGCAGAAGTACTGATTCAGCTTCTTTACTCCAGTAAAAGTAATAGAGTACAGGCTCTGAAATGTACTCAGAGTATCAGAGTAAAAAGTCTCCCTCTGAAGGACATTTGTGGTCAAAGCTAACTGAAGCTCACGTCATATTAATATAATTCAAACACTATTAAAGTTAAAGGTAGAGTCAGTAGGATTTGTCCCAGCTGTTCCTGAACGCACCACAAAGATAGTTGGTTGTTGAGTCTCATTCCCAGGACGTCAAATAGCCACATGTTGGGTTGGTAAAGCGTCCCGAGCAGCAACAAAGTGAGAAAATAAGAAAATCTCTGCCGATACGAGACACTAACACGCCTTTTCTCCCCGTTCCAGCCTCCCTCTCCGTCTGTTTACGTCTTCTTACGTCTTTTATGTCTAAAATCAGTCTCAAACTAAAGTAACGAGCCTGTTCTGAAAATGTGAGGAGGAGAAAGTTCAGATATTTGTGTTCAGATGTCGGGAGGAGAACTCAAAGGAATAAAGTACAGTAACCAAGTATTTGTACTTCATTACTTCCCACCTCTGGCTAAGTCACTTTTTTGCGAGGGACACTCGATAGCTTAAAGTATCTTAAAGTCTTAAAACTATAAAAACATATTAAATGAGATCTGAGACTTGCGACACGTAAACTAAACACCTCATCACATCAAAACAACCTGTCAGTTTCCACTCAGGTGAAATATTTCACCGACGTGGCCAATCATTGAACAGCACCTGCTCATTCTTTACATTCCAGAGTTAATCAAAGAAAAACAATTACACAGAAGTCACTTTACTCTGTTTAATGATCGACAAACACTCAACATTACATATATTAAGCTGTTTTTTTGTTTTCTTTTACAGTATACATTGTAGACAAAGTCAGAAAGTTCACCAGGCTGTAGCAGCAACTTTCACATGATCACTAATATTCCCATTCACCACACATGGTTATTTAATCCCTGTCGAAGGCTGTGTTATACAGAATGTAGTTATAAACTGTATGTATGCACCATTAGATACTTCATAATGACTGTAGCTGAACTACAGAGGAGCCGGAGTCTGTAAACAAAATTCACAAAAAAAAATGTTCACACAAGACGAGAACGTCTGTGTGAAACAAAATATTCTTCATAAGTGACTGTAGGTGAACTACAGCGGCCGGAGTCCATATAAACACACACACACACATATACACACATACATACTTATGCTGCTACAACAGTTAAATAACACACTCGCAAAGTAATCGACAACAGCTCGAAAGGAATAAGTAACCCGGGATGTATTTCTAGCCTCTGTGGTTTTAGTGCTTGTGTTTTGTACAATGCCATGTGCTCGCCCATCCCTAGAGACTGAATTTAAAGTATTCCCTCTGCGTAGTAAAAAAGTAAAAGTCCTGCCCACAAACCCATTCCACAGTCTGTGGTTTGGTGTGGGAGGTTTGTCCGTGGAGTAAAAATATCCTGCAGCTCAGCTCGGCTTTTGCATCTTTCGAGACAAAAAAACCTCGCAGTCTCTTTTCACTTTTAGCTTGAGCACCAGTGTTACTCCAGGACGTCAGATTTGAGAGAATAAATGGAGATATTAGCAAAACGAGCACTGAGTTTGACTTCGGGCGTCTTGATTTTCACTTTTACGCCTTTGCTTATGTAGTTTTGGTCATTTCAGAAGTAATAAATTGCTCGAGAGGAAAGTACTTTCAACCAAAGTGCTGACAGAAGAAGACACACGCACTTAAATGCCCCAAGTCAGTAAACAAACCAGTAAAACAAAGAGAAGTTTCCCATGTAACAGGGGTGATAAAGACTTCACAGCCTGTGTATGAACATTAATTTCACTCAACAAATATAACTTAAACTTGACACAGAAACAAATGTTGGGAGGTCTTTTTTTGAGTATGTGTGAGATTTGGATTTAAACGATTTATTGTTTTTTTAATAGCTAAATTACTTTTATGCATTATCAGCTGCTCATTGCAGCAGGAGGACCACATTTACACTAAAAGGTGGTTTTAAGTAGTTTCTTGAAGTTAAAATCAATTTTTTTAATTTTTTTACCAGGACCGGATCAACCTGCTCAGGGGTCCTGGGACAAAATTGAACTTTGGGCCCCCACTGGACCCCCCAGGGTTGATATGCCTGACTACACACATATATCGCCTGCCAGAGCCCCAGAAACAATTTCATTATGGACTATGAACATGCCCCGAGGTTGTGGCAATACAATTGTGGCAATGTATTTATTAATTTATATGAAAGTTTAAATAATAAACGTTTTTATAACTAGATTTCGATACGTGTTGCAACAGGGGGTCAAGTTAATGTCCAAAAGGCAAAATAACATACATTTTTTCATGACATTGCCTGTATCAGTGATATAATTTGCTTAAAAATAGATTTTATTGAGTCTCTTTGAGTTCTGATTGGACTCAAAAAAAATTTCTTTTTTCATTTTGGCACTTTTAGGGTGTTGTGGGTCGAGAACACCAACCGGATATTTCTGTCAATCAATTTAACCTTCATTCTCTGCCCTTTTCAAAAATAGCATCTCAAGGCAAAGATGATATCAGTTTGTCCCATTGGAGTTTAAGTTGACCCAATTGCACATACACCGACCTGCTGTGATGTGTATCAATCCACCGCTGAAAATAGTCCCCAATAAATACACTATTTACTCCTGTTTGAGTAATGTTTGATAAAAACTACAGTGCCCAGCAGTACCACAGACAAGGTAGGGAAGTCGGAAAGTATTTGTAAAGACTAACACATTTTTTTTGTTCTTTTTCGTGGGATTTGTTGACAATAACAGACAAAAATACTAAAATGCTTCTCGCAGGAAGTTGATCAGCATCAGCTTGATCTAAAATATCTTGTGCGGAGGTATAAAACGTCTTGTGTCAGAGGCAACATGAAGCAGTTTGCAGTTTTTCTGTCAAGACTTGTTACTGAAACAGCGTCACGTGTTCACCAGCTGAACTGTGTCACACTTGTTTGTCAGTTTTTTATGGCCAGGAAGTGAGAACTGGATGTGCGGGTCTAGTGTAGGATCTCCATTCCTCTGTAAAAGTAGGTCTCTATCCAGCCACACCTCACAGTCATCAATGAGGAAACTTCTAGCATTTCCACCTCCACCAGCAGGTACGTACTAGCGTTTCAGGCTCGACAGGTGGAGTTTCAGAGTTTATCAAGAGTCTTTCAGCAGCCCCAGTTTCCTCAAAGCCTCCCTGCGCGATTCGTCCGTCGCGCCCCGTCCAGAAAACTGAACAGTGATGCCTTGGGGACGAAACATGGAGCCGGGTCTCCGCGATTTGTGTTCAAGGGACATGGCATGCTGCGCTGGCTTTTGGGTGGAAACAGCGCCGTGGTAGGAGTGTCGAGGAGGTCTTGGGGCTGGGGTCGGAGCTGGAGCTTTGAAACTCTTTGCCGAACTGTTTGAAGAGCGATTCAACCCAGCGGAGGGGTTGATGGTTAGGGTCTTTCCACCGTAACTGTTAGGCTCAGAAGGTCGTGCCTCTGATCTAGCTGGCAAGGTCTGGCTCTTGTCGATATGGGAGCTGAGGATGTCCGGAAGGTCGCTCCTGTTCACGGCTACAGGAACAGGAGTCATGACTTTGGATTTTCCTCCGTAGCTGTTGAACTCACTGGGATGAGCCAGCGCAGGTGGGAGGACTTTGGGTTCGTGGGTCACCGAAGAGGTTGCATGTTCACTTCTGGTGGAATGAGACGGGTTGACCACAATAGATTTCCCTCCGTAGCTGTTAAACTCCACTGAGGAGACCTCAGGTGGAGGGGAAATAGATGTCTTATGCTCCAGAGGAGGTGGAGAGTAGCTGCTCTGTGTCGCTGTAGGAGGTGAGGGGCTCAACTGACGGCTCCTATCTTCCTGGCTCCTGAGGGAATCTGTCCAAAGGATCTCTGACTTTCTATCGGCATTAATCTGGATCTGACGTGGTGGTATGGGATTTCTATCTTCCTGGCTCCTGAGGGAATCTGTCCGAAGGATCTCTGACTTTCTATCGGCATTAATCTGGATCTGACGTGGTGGATGGGGGTTTCTATCTTCCTGGCTCCTGAGGGAATCTGTCCGAAGGATCTCTGACTTTCTATCGGCATTAATCTGGATCTGACGTGGTGGATGGGGGTTTCTATCTTCCTGGCTCCTGAGGGAATCTGTCCGCAGTATATCTGACTTTCTGTCGACATTAACCTGGCTCTGATGTAGTGTCGTAACATCGACTTCTGGCAATCTGGTGCTGGTTTCTGTTGTTTGGGGAACACTGGCCTCCAGAGGTTTGGCACTTGTTCCTTCACCGGGTAGAAGATCCAGAGTGGTGCTATCAGGGGTGACAGAGAGCGATGTACCACCAGACATGGCACGATTCCTGCTCAGACCCAACTTAGACAGCGCCTCCATCCTCGATTTGCCCGGGGAGGGGTCCTTGAATGAGATGCTGCGTGTGGGAGCATTTCGAGTCTTCTGCTCCATGGCCTGCTGAGGAACTTCCTGCAGCAGAGGGTGTGGCCCCGTTAGATTCGCCAGCATCTGCGCCCGTCTCTCATGGATGTTCACATTAGCCAGCGACTGGTTTTGGTGCTCCTTGCTGCCAAGGATCACACTGATGTTGGCAGGAAAGCGGGTAGGCTTCACAGAGGTAGGTGGACCTTGTTTGACGGGAAGATCTGTGCTGTAGCTTGGTGGCTTTTCGGCCTCCAGGCTGCTTCTGCGAAGGAGTGTGGAGGGCAGTAAGTTGGAGGTTCCCCCTGCCTGGTTCTCCGCTATCTTCTGGGCAATCAGGACTGGGGTGGGGATACTGCCTGGAGGGTGGTAGGCGGAGTGGCTGTCTGTGGACCCGTAGTTGCCGCTTGGTAGGGGAGGGTTGTACTCCGAAGGCAAACTGTCTATCGAATCACGCATTGGCTTGATCTCGAAGTGGCTTTCAGGGGTCGGCACCATGCTCTGAAAATCTGGGAGGAAGAAGTTGCAAAGTCAAAATCTGGAAAAGACGACAAGCTTCAGTCCCATCTAGGGTTGTAGTTACTATGAAGGACACTGGAGTCATATCTTGGATAGTTTTTTGGAGGGAATCTGGGGGTTTTAACAACCAGGGAGAGGTTGATTGTTGAGTCTCATTCCCAGGTTGTCAGGTACCAATGCTTTGGGTTGGTGGCTCAGTCCAAACCCCAACAACAAGGTCAAGCCCAAATGTTGGAATTTGATGACTTTGGAGTGAGACTCAAAAATCAATATCTTTCTCTAGAATCTCTAATGACTACAGGCCAATAAATACATAAATGTTTCTATATTTCTACACCAGAATTTAAATCCTGACCAGAATGAGAAGGGCTTTGAAACATTCAGACCTTTATGGTGGGAATACTTCATACTTTTATATAACTGTTGTACGCTACCTGGACTGGTGGGATTGAAGATCAGCTCTCTGGTCTGCACCAAGTCCGGTTGCACCAGATCTATAATATCCTCTTTGGGACTCAGAGGACTCGCCAGGGGAGAGGAAAGAATGACACCAGGCTTGGGACTCGAGGTAGGGGGTACATCGACCTCATCGAAAGGACCGCTACCGATTGCGGGGTGCTTCACTTGTCCGAGCCTCGGGTCGTTCTCTTCCAGACTCTCCTCCAGCGAGTCGATAGTTTCCTCGAAGAATTGGAGGCATTCCTGTTCCTCCCGGCTCAGAAACTTCAGCGTATCATCTTCCTATCAAGGGCAAAGAGACGGCAGGAAACTAGTTGATATTTTGTGTTTTCATTCTTTTTTTTCTAAGTTTGATGATGTGCAAATGTAGATATCAAATATACAAAACAACATTTGAGAAGTTTTTCACAAAGAGGGATCTAAAGGAGATCTAAATAAGTCAATTTACTAAAAATTGAAAGACTTCCGGATGACAGCAAGTCTTTTTTAGAGCAGTGTGACGATTAGCAAAAGAAGGGATACGTTAGGATCAAATGTCAAGGCTGGATTATAGCCAGGCATAACAATCAAGTGTCCTGAGACCCAGTATAGAAGGTTAGCTAATATGAATTTAACGATGATAAAGTTACACATATAAGTAGCCTAAACAAAAGCATCTTTTCTTTCCTACACACTACTTCTTGATTTTGTCAACTTGTACTACTCTCCCAAATTCAGTAAAGAGCAGGACAGAGCTGCTAACGTTAGCATATGCTCGTAACGTTAGCACAGAAGCACCAGCTTAGTCTTCACTTCTCTCTTCATCTTTTAACTCCATGTTTCTAACTCTGACTTTCTCATACAGTAGTCATGTGTACACGGTGAACACAGGCCTGTTTGTTCCTTCATCCCAACCCTCCAAACTTCTTTCCCACCCTATATTTGGCTCAAATGCCCCTCTCTTCTGCTGGTTAACTGCCCCTCCCATCTGTGCTTCACCTGTCCGGCTCCACACAGTGCTGCCACTGAAGAATGACACAATGGGCTATCCAATAACAGCGCTCTGTGACTATTGATTTTACTGCTCCACTTTGAGGTCTCTTTCAGTTCTGATAAAGATCAAGTCCACCTATTTAAGCCAAACCACATGGCTGCGGGGCGAAAGTAATCCTCTGTAACAATGTGTAATGGACTTAAAATGAGCAGCAGTGGTGGAGGAAGGACTGAAGTTAGAGCCACAAAGATATAAAATACCCCATTACGTGTTAAAAATACGACTTGTAAAACTTATAGGTGCAAGTATTTGTAGTAAATCAATTAGCAACTGAAGTGAAACCAAATAATCTTCACTCAATTTCTACTTTCTAGCTTTTTCTGGAGCTTTCACCCCCCCCATGACCCGTCAAATCTATAAATAGATAATATTATAAATGGCTCATTATCAAGCCAAAACAAGCCGGTTTTCTTGCACACAGTACTTCCTAAAAAGATTTTAGACATTCAAGATAATAATACACGTATATCTGACACACTTTTCTATAATGCTTTATCTGGATTTACAAAAAAAGTACTAACTACAGCTGTCGGATAAGTAAATGTAATTAAAAAATGTAAATTAACTTCACTGCCTGGTTTGTTCTTAGCGCAGAAAAACAGTTACTGCAACTAAAATCAAATGACCTTATATCATTAACTTGATGTTATTAGGTTTAACATTATATGTTTAACTAAACAAAGTACTTGAAATAGTTCCAACCCTAAACTTGGTGGTTTAACATTTCAGTTTGTGTACAATTTAATCAAACGACTTGTTAGTGAGCCGCTTCAGGGGCGCTGGTAGGTGGATTTTTTTCTTTTTACTTTGAACACAGCTAGGCTAGCTGTTTCCCCCTGCTTCTAGCCTTTATACTAAGCTAGGCTAACAACACCCCAACTCCAGCTTCACACTTAGTACTTATTTAGTATGACATTTTGTGAATTATTAGAACTGGTGAAGTGAATTAACAATTTTATGGTGAATGTTAAATAACTACTGTAGATTTTTTAGTTTTTGCCACCAGACTCCATTGAAAAAAACAGCGATTTTTGCACGGCTACAGTGACAATTTCAGCTTAAAAAGGTTGTAAACAAAAAATAACATCATGTAAGTGATCCCTCCAGAGATGTTTGTTTGAGAGCAAGATCTTTTTTGTTTAACCAAAAACAGCAGTTTTATCGCTCTAATCAAAAGCACCAGACTCCATTGAAAAAAACAGTAATTTTACCTCACAGCTACAGTGACAAATTCATTGTAAAAAGGGTTCAAATAATATCTTTTCAAATCAATTTGGGATATCAGTTATGGAAACTTGAATTACGAGCTGTATTTTGCCCTTTTATCATTTTATCAGTTGTTTAGGAAAATACTGCGACGCTGTTTTGATGTGAAGCTCCAGAAATGTTTCGTGGACTACGAAACTTCACCTGACTTTCCATCTGCATGGAGGGAGGAGATGATGACTCAGTTTTCATTTTTGGATTTTAAGTGCAGTACTTGTACAACAATGAAGTGTTTTGATCGCAGGTCGTGTTTGACTACAATTACACGTCCACCAGAACGAAGGAAGCTGCTCATTTGAGCTATTTCAAGGTGATGACCTTCAGCTCGTGGTCGACATGGCAAACAGCGTTTGTTGCTGACATGAGTGTCACAACAAGGTTACTGAGAGGAGGCTTGTTTTGCTTCACGCACAAAGACACCTGCAGCAACACCCAACTGAAACCAATAGGAGATAAACACGGATCTGCTGGTTTCAGCTGCAGTGAATAATGTCTATTGTCGTGAAGCAGCTCAGGACCTAGAAAACTGCAGCTTAACCGGTTCGGCTGCGCTGAACGTTGATAATGAATGTCATCCCCAAGGCATGAGGAGGGATTAAGTTGTTAAGCAGGTGTAATTTCTCAGCGACTGTGATGACTGGGAGCATTGTGTAAACACAGCACAGTCAATGTGAAGTACAGTTTGAATAATCAGCTGTTCATCTGATACGCTCAGTGGGTTTACTGTGTTTAAGAAGACAATAGAACAAGACGACTTTATACTGCGGTCGACCGAACAAATGATGTGTAATTACACAAACCTGTGTCCCATAAAGCACCACACTGTAAAGAAATCTGTTAAAAACAGTACTATTCTGGCAGCAAGGGGGCCAAAAAATACTGTAGAATAAAAGATAATAACTGTTTTAATTAATAAATGCTTTAATTTTACATGAGATCTTATTTATTTATGGGCTTTTTAATGTTTAATTAAAGATATTTACACATGTAAAAACACTGAAATTACCTTTGAATATGATTAAATACTCCTATAATACAAATAATCAGGCTTAAAATTGCATAAAAGTGCCCGTAAATCATTTAGTTTGATTTTAAAATACTTCAAAATACTTTTGTACACCTGCTAGCGAGATTTAAAATTACCACCATGTATAACTGCTCGACAAAACTATCAGCTATTAATATAATTGTAATTATACAACAGAAATCTATGTAAAACTACAGAACCAATAATTCTGTTAATCAATTTTAATAAAACACTAATTTTATCTGACTGTCTGAAGATATTTGTGAAAGTATTTAGTGTGGAGAAAAGTCAATTTTTGTAAATAAATCAATAAATTCACAGTTTCAGAATTTTCATGTTATTTTACATTAGACATGAAGATTCAGTCTATTCTGTGTATGTTGAAAAAACAGGAAAAGTCTCCAGTCAAGTATTGATTAACGTCGATGGTTTCCAAACACTTACGCCCGGCCTGGAGCTTCGACCTGCGCCCCCGTTGATCCCGTAGTGCAGCTGAGGGTTGGCCTGCAGACGGAGGTCCATGGTGCAGGGGTCAGAGGTCAGCTGGCATTTGTGTTCCCGGGCGGCACTACGACGAAACGAGCATCACATCCGGTGTCGCTCTGAAGAATCATCTAATCTTCTGTTCAACGAAGGCCTGGAGACACAGAGGAGGCACGAGAGGTCAGACAACACCGTCCTGTCGAGGTCAGTCAAGGTCAAAGTATGATGAAAGGAAGGAATCTTTGCTTTTTGGTGCAATTTTTGGAGTTTTACCACAAACAGGTCTTTAAATTAAAGGGGAAATGTCTCTTAGGTGGAACTATCGAGCCTATCGTGTGTTTCTTTATCTAAAATAACTATTAAACAGCTCAACGTTTCCCTCTGAAATGTCTTGGAAATCTTTAAAAATGAGTAAATGTACTCAGTTACCTTCCACTCACGCTCTGAGGTTTTAGCACCGCAGCAGAGAGACACCTGATGGACCAGTTAACCGGGAACAGGGAGCTGCAGAACCAGCTCCTGCAGCCGAAACCGTTCAACACATTCCTGTCTAACACCGCTCAGATAAAAGAATTCAGAAGGAAAAGAAAAAGTTTCCTCGTTGCGGTTTGAAGCCAAAAAACAAAAAAACTGAGCTGACAAGAAAAATAAACAAGACGAGGAGGAAATGTGAGCCACAAAACTGACCCGGTCTGGGTCCACTGGTGCGCTCGGTCCTGGGTCAATAACACAGTGGAGATCAGTGATAAGTTAAATAAGTGTTTTTTATTCACCCAAATTACCAATATTTAAAAATGAAATATTGTTGTCATGTTAACACACATGATGATGTCGTGTCGCCTCTAAAATCCTTCAGTATCTTTCTTTCTATCTAAAACAGAAACATTCATCCAGTTTGATTCTTCTTCTGGTACGTTTTTGTACATTTACGGTTACAGACTCTCTACATTTGCATTTGAGTCTAATTCATTTGCCAAAAAAGAGACAAAACGCGCAGTTAATAAAGTTAAAGATGCATCGAAATGAGAATGATTATTTCTCCCATAAATATCGTGGTAATATCGTTATCTGACACTATATGGTGTAAATGAAATTGTGAGAATCTGTCACATCTTTAATCTTTACATTTCTGTTGGGCCATGAATTAAACCCAAGAAGTCGTCATTTTTACTCGTGTTTTGTTTGTTTTGGTCTGTTTGTTGTTGTTTTTTAGGTAAAAAAGCTCCAGTTACACTTGCAGTGTATACAAGAACTTTATCAGACGTGTTTCTGTTTTGCTGGAGCTTTTTGACCTCTTTAGATTTTCTCCCTTCTTCTTGGAAGTGGGTGAAGTTGTGCCAGAAACTCTTCTTGGTTACATTTAAGCACCAGTTTTATTTGTTATTTTTGTATTTTTTCAATGAATCTACTTTGTTCTTGTTTTATATTTCTGTTTCTGTTTTTGGGTTATTCACCTAAACTAAAAACTAAATGGTTATTTTTCTCCTGGTTCATCAAACAAAAACTGATCAGCAGCAAAGCTCGTACTAAAACACAAATTCATTGTAAGCTGCAAAAAACAAAGTGTATTTGACACACAAAACGCCGAAAGATGCACTTGTCTTTATCGTGATGTAATATTATGTGTTATAGCACATTTTTCTTATAAAATACTGCATAGTTTTACTTCTTCTGGCCTTTAACAATCTGAGAAGGCAGAAAAATCAGAGCTGAGAGAAATATGGTGATGACTTTGTGTTTTAAAGGGTCACAAACCAATAAAGGTTGGAAAACAATTACAAGACAGAAATTCTTTCAAATTCAAATTGATTGATTTGAAGTGTAATCACATATTTTTACTTTTTATATATTGCAAAAAACTGTCAGTTCTCTGTGTTCTGTGCATTTTCCATGTGTAGAATAACAGGTGATGCCAGGTCTGAACATTTTGTCATGCAAACTAATTACTCCTCATATTTAGCTTTTCTTTTTTACTATATCATCATTTTCAATATGTAGCCTTCTACTTTCATGTATGTTCACAGTGACATAAATGTAGAAGTGATATTTTCATGTAGAATAGCGTTACTAGAAGTATCCAGAGGACTGTTACAGAAACATTACAGTAACTTGAAGTGAATTAAAGCCTCATAATCCACTTTACACTTGGAAAAACGCGCGTAAAAATGAAATTCTCCAAATGTTTGGACACAATAAGACTCACCCATCATCTCCACAGATCCGTCATCATAAACCCGACCAGGCTCCAGAGTTTGTCCTTCAGAGTAAAAGCATCAAAGTTGATCTCTGCCTTTTGTTGTAACTGGTTTCGTCTTTAAAACTCGGGTCCGCGTCGCGCTCCTGGAGCTCCCCGTGCGTAATGACACCACGGCGGCACTTTACGCACCAGTTAAAGCCACGAGGAGACTCCTCCCACAGCGTACAGGAGGGTGTGTGTGTGTGTGTGTGTGTGTGTGTGTGTGTGTGTGTGTGTGTGTGTTTGTATGTGTGTGCTGTCATTCAGGTGTGTGACACAGTGGAAAGTTATCACACACACACACACACACACACACACACACACACACACACACACACACACACACACACACACCTCAGTTTCAATAGGATGTGTTCAGGGACAGTGGGACATTTGAGCTTCACTCTGTTTTGCTCTTCAACTGGATTGACTAGAAGATTTTTTTTTCTTGCCACGCCGCTTAAATATAATGCAGAACTTTAACTTGTAATTGAGTAGTGTGTTGCCACTTCAGTACAAAATCTGAGTACTTCTTCCAAAAACATATGATTTGATGAGCGTGTTGAAAGATATTCTTGGATTAAACCATCATCTTTATGGAGGAATGTAATTGCCAAAATAATTAAATACATAAATAAATAAACATTCAAAAATTAAATGGGAAAGTAAATAAATAGGGGATATAATACAAAGGTAAATAGATACAGGAACATTTATGTTTAGTATTATTTTTGTTGCATTTAATGTCATATTAATATATCTATTATTATTTATTTATTTGGCAGTTTCAGTCCTCCATACTTCTCAGGTTTAACCTTTAAAAGTAATTGCACTACTTAAAACAAAGTGTACCTTAAAAGACTTCAAATAATTAAGACTTCAAATAATGTAGTAAAATTTTTGACAATGGGTTTAAATAATGAATCAATGACTTCACTATGATATTTGTTTGTTTATGGCGCCCCCTGCTGGCTGCAGCCCGGTGGAGCTCCTTCCTTCAGACAGGCGGTGGTGAATGTTTTGACTCAGGATCTTTTAATATACAGAGACATGACATATATATATATATATATATATATATATATATATATATATATATATATATATATATATATATATATATACATATATATATATATATATATATATATATATATATATATATATATATATATATATATATATATATAATTTTGTGTGACTTCTACTTCCTGAGAATATTATTTTCTCTGATGTCAATCGCGAATAAACGTCCATAAATCCGCAAGAATTTATAGAAAATTGCAGAACTTGCTTGAGAATGATCACATTTTAAAGTTTTCTTCATTACTAAAGAAATCCAGTGATATTTATCCGTATATCAATGAGTACACTGCAATCTGGAAGTGCTAATTGCTAATTCGGCATACTTTTAATGGAGCTAATTTGCCAAAATGTGAACTAATGTAGGCTTATAATGACCTTTTTTGCGTTTTCCTGTACAGTCTTTCCTTGGTGAGGTGCGGTGAAAGGATAGGAAATAATGGAGGGAGTTTTGAACCAGAAACTTCTTCACTTTTTGACCGTCCTCATGTTGTCTGGTTTTGTGATCAACGTGACAACAACTCTAACTGTTGTGTCAATCTGTTGAATTATCTAACTATAATCTCTTCACCCGGTGGAAAAATGTCCCCAGTGTTGATCCCAGTACAGTCACCACAGAAACCAGTGACCACACCTGGGAAAGGAATAATTGGAATTGCATGTTGACTTTGTCAATGAGTAACAAGCGATAAGTGATCTATTATCTTGAGGAGTGAGCTCAACACTGACAGAGAGCACAGATAATCCAGCTATTCATTCAGAGACTTATATGGAAACTTCCACACAAATCAGTTTATTTGTTTACATGTTGCTTCATCATCGTTAATGTTATAAAACTCATTATACCTATGACTATGCACATATTTCTCTGGTATCTCCCTTTTATTCTCATTATATTCATATAGAACTCAGTTTTATCTTTGCTTTACACTCTTTAATGTCATTTGCATTTAATTTTAAACCCTTGAACATGCATATTTAATACAATTACATTACTTACCTGCAGAACATGTGTGTGCATACATACCAGAAAGCACCTTGGGTATATAAATAGTATAAAAAACAACTTGTCTCATTTGACTGGACTGAAGCATAAAAACATTAGCAGTGATGATCGTGTAGTTTCCGAGCGGTCCCTGAACGCACCTCCCGTCAGTTACCTGCCCCGCTCTGCGTCAACAGCCGCTCCAGTGTGTTTGTTTCACGGCTCGGCTCGGCTCGGCTCGTTACCCGGAGGACGGACCGACCAGCCCGGCTGCTGTCCGCACAGAGGTCCGGTGAGTCCCCCGCTAACGCGTTATCAACGTTAATGTTGTTATTGTTGTTATTATATGAGTTGTGGGGAACTTGCTCAGCCCGCTAGCTTAGCCTAGCTACACGCAAATGCACCATTACGTCCGTGCACCCATTATCGGACACGGAGCCGTCTGTCGCACCTTTTCCTCTGTATTTCTCTCAGCCACGCACCCTGTCTGTGTTTAACCAAAAGTATCCGTCATTTCAGTCAAATGTATTAATAACACATCCCCTTATTTTGTGCATATCGGTGATATTAGCACGCCGTGGCTGGGCTGTGTGCGGTGGCCGATAATGGAAGCAGGGTATCCCCCCCCTTCACGCGAATAACGGGAGATTTTAACATTTTTGGAGGAGACACAGCTGCGTTGTTTTTGTAATTGTTCCGACATTATCAGCTGGTTTAATTTCTCTTTTTTCTAGCATTAATGTCACAGCTCACAGAAATGCTACAACACGCCCCTGAATGAAGCTGCTGTTAGCTAACAAGCTAGATAATTTAATGCAAATGTATCGCTAACGCTAGCTCGAGTTAGCATCGAAACCTAAGATGAAACACACCGGTGAAGCTGCTTTCATGCATCTTTCATGCGTGCAGAGTCAGATAACACCCGTTAGCTTCCTAACATTAGCACCTCTGTGAAGCACTGTTAGCCTTTTAGCCCGTTTGCTAACATTCAGACATGCTAACTAGCCGCGGCTAGCTGAGTGCTAGCTGTCACTGCGCCCTGAAACAGGTGCATCCCTGCTTAAAAACGCATCCTGTCCACAATGTTTGGGTCACATGAGGACAACTCGAGCTCAGACGGTCTGTCAGCATCCAGATAACATAATAATAATGAGCTTCAGCAGGCTGTTTGTGCAGCTAACGTTTAGCTTGACATCATGTGAATGAACAGGGAGGCTGTTGTCAGAGTAAACTCAGTTAGTGTTTGTTGCAAACGCTGCAGTTCTTGTGCAGAAAGCTCAGTGTCAGCTGTCCACAACATAAATATTAAGTGTTTCTAATATTCCTACACATCAGACAGAGTGATGGGTTTGAATCATCACCACGGTTTGACTACAGATCGATTCAGATATTGATAAATCACAACAAAAACAATCTGATGTCCCTCCTGTGTAAAACAATCACTGATGAACAAAGTTTGTTAGTAAGAAAGTCGTAGAAACAGTAGAAATGTGCATCTGTAGAACAACTAGCGACTATTTTCATTATAAATTAGTTCAGTTTTTGTTTCCTGATGAATGGATTCTTTATTTATTCTATTAAAATGCCAAAAAAACATCTAAACAGTCTAAAATCATAATATAATATAATATATATTCAAATTTGAATTATAAAACAGCAAATTATAACATAAAACAATTATTATTTTTCTAAAAATTCATTATATAATGGAGCCTGATGATATTGGCCTATACTGGCGCATATGTTGTCCGATATGAAAATCTTTTTTTTTTAGAGATAAGTGTTTTATAACCACATCTGAAGGATCATTGCAAAAAATGCATGTTTATTGGCCAATATATTGATATCAGAATATTGCACCCTCTAATAAAGGTAGACCGATTATTGGGGCCGATATTCAATATTTTTCAGATTATCTGTCTCAGTGATTTTTTTTTCCCACCAACAGCACTATCTGATTGGTAACACGTCACAATTAACAGCCTATAAACCCTGAATAATCAGAAACTGCAGAGAAACTAGTAACTAAATGCATCAAACAAATGTAGTGGAGAGGAAGAATGAAGTAGCAGTACTTGAGTAAATTGTACTTTGGTTTATTTCATCACTGGTTGTTTGAACTTTTCACAGCAAATGTTTATCGGTCCCAAATATCGCTTTTCAGTCTCCTCGATTTCTAATTTTCGGTATCAGCCCTGAAAAAGACACATCGGTTCAGTCCTACTCTTGGATATCGGTTTCGGCATTGGCCCAAAACATCAAGTATCAGTCGCCCTCCACTTGGTTATTAACTGCAGCTGCTGTATTAATATCATGATGATGCTTTCAACGATGTCCCCACAGGCCAGCGTCCTATTAAGATACATATATTATGGTAATGATAGAAAACCAGCACCAGAGCAGAACAGCTGATCGTTCATGCTTTATGATTATTTCCGTTAATATCTGCTGCTAACGTCGGCGTTCCCACATCAGTTTTGCGTGCTGTAAACACACGGGATGAGCCTTTATCGGGTGGCTGGAGTAACTGGATCCGCACCCAGCATCCGTCAGCGTGTCGGGTTACTGTGGGCTCTCCAGGACTGGTCTCCATGGAGACGGGCAGAGGGGGCGCAGGAGGGGTCGGCCGGTGTGAGGCGGGTGGGGTTTCACCTGAGTTTGACTGACAGACGCGAAGCTGAGCGTCAAGTTTTAAGACTGTTTACACAGAAACTGATGTGCGATCGACGCTTGATTGACGAGGAACAAAAATTAATAATTAGTTTTTATTGGTTATAACTTTTATTGACGGTTATCAACAGAAGACTTTGACATGATACTGATCTAAAACACACACTCAGACTTTTTACATCGCCTGAGGGACCAACGTGAGTTTCTCTCAGTCACACCATCTTTATTTGTCTTGCGTCTTTAATTTGTCTTCAGGTCACTGAATTCAGCTTTTGTATATATGCTCAGTGAAGGAACACACCCACTTCACACACACTCACACACTCACAGAAACACACCAGGCTGAGCAGGTGTGACCGGTGCGCTGAGGCAGCAGAAACAAAAGGTAGGTTCACAGCCCGGACAGAGACAAAGAATTAGATTATATCAGGAACATGATGATGGTGATGATGATGATGATGATGAGGGAGGATCTCTGGAATGAAAACAGACCTGATGTTTTGTTGTCTGTCAGCTGTGAACTTCCTGTTTCGGTCCGTCTGCTGGAGTTTGACCCAGAAAGTGAAGCCGGTGTCCAGCGTGCCGTCATAAACTGTGTTGTAACTGCTGGGAGTGGAGAGGATGAAGGAAGTGAGCCGTGTGGAGCTGCGGGAGATTTAGAGCCGATATTATCTGCCGAGTTTATCTCGGACGTGTTCGTATCGGCCTGGATGTCGGCTGCAGGAATAAAAGAAATGTCGAGTCCTGCACGATTATGAGCTCCTTGTGCTTCAGTCTGTGTTTTACACTATTTTACTTCCTCTCCGGCACATTTTAGAGAGAAAAATTTTACTTTTTAATTCAGTACATTTATTAGGAATCTGTAGTTGTTTAGCAGGTTAAGATTTTACAATATATAATGAATATTTAAGATACAATGTATTGTTATAAAGAAAAGAAAACTCCCAACAGTGTAAAAAATATAATTGTGTATAAATATAATTATCTCTACTGCAGCCAACATGAAAATGCATCTTACATGTTACTGCATCAATAATAATAAACTCCTAGTTCAGTACATAATATTGTCACAATGACGGAGCCTGAAATAAATATAAAATATGTTCATACTTCTTCCACCATTAGAGGTGATGTAGAAATGAGTTTGATGTTCATAATACAGGCGTGCTAACACCAGACATTCACTTCATTATTTGTTTTTTATACCTCGGCACGGAGCTGCAACAAACGTCTTTCCTTATTAATTAATCTGACGATTGTTTATTCGATTGTAAATGTCAGAAAGCAGTGAAAAGTGCCTGTTACAGTTCCCAAAGTCTTCAAACGTCTTCAAACCAAAGATATTAAGTCAAGAAGCTAGAAACAGTTCATGTTTGCTGTTTTTCTGTCAATCGACCAATAAATATTTAGTAGTTTATGATAGTTCTCTGTCTGTTTCCCTCTCAGGTGAAGGACAGCTGTTACCTGTCGCTCTGTTTGCTGAGTCACTGGTTCACCTGCAGATCGTCCTCCTGACTGACTGACTGACTGACTGACTGACTGACTGACTGACTGAGAGCCTCCGTCATTCACCAGCCTCTCCATCCACCGCTGCACTATGGTACAGTTAACACACTCCTTCAGGAGAACTCGTTGAAAGAGAAAGTGTAGTGTTGTGTATCTGAAGTTTTACAGGATCACTTGAAAAAGAAGTCGTCTCAGCTGCTGATCGTAAGATAAACATGAAGTTTGGTTAAATTAATGGAGACTTGTGTATTTACAAACTTTTTTTAAAACAAGCTCTCAGCGACAGAAACACTTGAGGTTTGAAGTGACTAATTAGTGCTGATTATTTGTTGTTTAGCTCGACAATAAACAAATCTTTGAAGCGTTTCATTCGACCCTCCTGCTGCGAGTCGCTGAATCTCCATCTGTGGAGTCGACTGAAGCAGACAGGAAGCAGCTCTCAGCCTGTTTTAAACACATTACAGCTGAATACATTTAATAAACACATCGCAGCAGCATCGCTAACAGCTCTGTGTGTGTGTGTGTGTGTGTGTGTGTGTGTGTGTGTGTGTGTGTGTGTGTGTGTGTGTGTGTGTGTGTGTGTGTGTGTGTGTGTGTGTGTGTGTGTGTGTTTGCAGAGTGTATGATGTCTGAGAGCAGCTGCTATGGCCTGCAGCAGCGGTCAGAGCAATGCCGAAACTCTGGAGGGGTTCCATGAGGTGAACTTGGCCTCACCTACCACACCTGACCTTCAGGTAGGTCGAACGTAAAACCCTTTAACTCATCACATGCAGGTAGAGAGTTATTGTTCAGAGTATTTTAGGATGTTTACAGATTTGTACACACAATCAGTTGGTCTGTTCTTCCAGGACCTGAGCCCGGCTCCCATAAATCACCCTGATAACTTTATAAACCAAAGTAAATACATTTTATTCAAATAATCCAAAATCTCAGTCACATTGCGTCAGTGGGCTTTACAATCTGCACAGCGAACGACATCCTCTGCCCTCGATTCCAGTGATTAATGGTTTTCTAACTTCCTCGTGTTTGTGTCGTCCTGCAGAACCAAGCTGAGCAGCGCCCCCCCGCCCGTCACAGCACCCCGCCCGCCTCGCTGTACCGGACCCACTCCCTGGGAGCGCCCCGTCCTGGCCGCCCCACCTCGCTGCAGGCCGACCAGCTCCCCACACAGCCGGTGTACTCCACGCCGCGGCACAGCCACAATGGAAGGTGAGGACACAAAACTCAGCTGAACTCAGACGACTATTTTTCTCTTTTACCTGGTTTTTAATTGAATATATTTGACTTTCAGACAAAAAAATGCATTTTCAGGCATTACATTTGACATTTAATTGACCAAACAATTAATAAATTGATTTTGAAACGAACAGTCGGATTAATTGCTGATGAAAATAACTAATTATTGCGGTCGTTGTGGCAGAATATTGATAAAAAACCTGCAGGTTTGCTCGAACATAAAGACTCTTTACATGTAAAATCACAGCATCGTGACTGACCACTTTTGTTGCCATGGTTACGCTGCACAGCGTGCCGGGCCAGGAGGCGGAGTCGGCCGACGGCAACTTCCTGTCCGGAGAGGACGGGGAGGAGTGCAGCGCTCTGAGCGACAGCCTGTCGAGGCTGCGCAGCCCGTCGGTGATGGAGGTCCGAGAGAAAGGATACGAGAGGCTGAAGGAGGAGCTGGCCAAGGCCCAGAGGGTAACACACACACACACACACACACACACACACACACACACACACACACACACACACACACACACACACACACACACACACACACGGTCTCTGGTCTAAACCTGGAGTTTGAATGTGAGTGTGTGCGATTTGAAAGTGAATGTGTGTGTGTTCGACTTCACTACATCTCTCCACGGCACTCATCACTCAGACTGACGTCATGTGACATTTTATATTTTTATTTAAAAGCGTTTTTTTGCACATTTTTTTATAATTTGAAATGAAATAATGTCCTCAAACATATTTCACTAATTTTTATTTCTTCATGTCTTTGTTTGTTGTTGCCATGCTTTGATTTTACTTTCATGTGTTCATTTGGTGGTTTGTTTTTCTGTTGTGTTGTTTTCTGTTTTTGTGTGTGTGTGTGTGTGTGTGTGTGTGTGTGTGTGTGTGTGTGTGTGTGTGTGTGTGTGTGTGTGTGTGTGTGTGTGTGTGGAAGGAGCTGCTGTTGAAGGATGAGGAGTGTGAGAGGTTGTCTAAAGTCAGAGACCAGCTCGGCCAGGAGCTGGAGGAGCTCACCGCCAGTCTCTTCCAGGTCGGTCCACCTGCCTCCTCCCCGTCTGTCCGTCTCCTCTGCTTCCTGTTTCCTGTTTCTCTTCCTCCTTGAGGCAGCGGCCAGACAGAACCTGGACAGGAAAATCTAAATGATTGACTCAGGATTTGGTAGATCTCTGTTCCTTGTGAGCAGACACATGAAGCTCCAGCGGCATTTTAGTCGAGTCTGAAACATTTCATTTGGTTAGTCCACGGGCTCGATGCTGGTGACCAGACAGAAAGCTCTTTAGTTCTTGCTTTGTTCAACTCTCAGTACTTTTGTAACTTCTCACCAAAACTCTGCAGTTTAGAGTTTAGTTTCAGTAAATTTGTTCATATGTTCAGATATCAGCCTTATTATACCGTTTGTTTTGGCTCTGTTGGGCCTGATACTATTGACCAGTGAGATATAGCTCAAGACATAAGACCTTTTTAATTTCTTGCCGTTCGATGTTTAAGTTCAGGATAAAGACAGAGTTTGTCCGGCCGGCCTTCACGACGTGTTGTTCCTTCCCTCTTCGTGTTCCTCCTCCTTGTTCTGGTCTTCTTCTCTTTCCCATAGAAGGTGCTGGGATTCCTATCTGTGTGTGTGTGTGTGTGTGTGTGTCTGTGAGTTTTAACAGGCTGAGCTTGACTTTATGTTACCGTTATGTTTTTATATTATTTATTGTGAGTGAACTGTCCCTTTAACACAAGGTTGTGTAGATGTTGCTTCTCTATGAAGATTTAAGAATCTCTTGAAATATCACATTGTGTATGTTTTCCAGGAGGCCCACAAAATGGTCCGAGAAGCCAACGTCAAACAGGCAAATGCTGAGAAACAACTGAAAGAGGCTCTCGGCAAGGTGACGACAACAAACACAGAACTTGCCTGAGAATCATCACAATTTTAAGTTGTCTTAAGCATCAAAGTAATCCAGTGATAGATGATTTAATATCCATGTTTACACTGCAAACAGGAAGTGCTAAAGGATAATTCGGCAAACTTTTAATGGAGCCTCTTTGCAAAAATGTAAACAAATGTAGGCAAAAAATGGAGCGATATGTTTGAGTTAGCCTACACGTTGGTGTTAGCATGTTTCTAATAGCCTATAATTTGTCTCTTCGTATGTTTCCATCTATCAGATTAGTCAAAACATTTTTGCCTCCTCCTCTTCAGATCGACGTCCTCCAGGCGGAGGTCCAGGCGCTGAAGACACTCGTGCTCTCCTCCCCCACCTCCCCCCTGGGTGACCTCCCCCCTTCAGGAGCGGTAGGAGGGGGCGTGAAGACTCCCTTCAGGAAGGGCCACAGCAGGAACAAGAGCACCTCCTCCGCCATCATGGGGACGCAGCCCGACCCGTCGGCCACGCAACCCATCGTACGGGAGTGTAGAGAGGTACAGAACTTTATCTCATGGTGATTCTGTATGTGTGTCTGTATTTATCTGCGGTCAGACTCTGTGCTAATCGATGCTAACCTGCGTTGTTGGACGTGTAGGTGGACAGTCAGCTGTTCAGTGATTTCAAGGCGTGGAAGGAGGAGCCGACGCTGGACCGGAGCTGCTGCTTCCTGGAGAGAGTTTACCATGAGGACATCTACCCCTGCCTCACCTTCAGCAAGAGCGAGGTACACAGAGATTCAGGCCGACATGTAATGTATTCACACTCGCCTGTAAGTCACGTTCTGTTTCTTTAATGTCCGTCATCGGCCTCTTGTCCCTCAGCTGGGGTCGGCCATCTTGGAAGCCGTGGAGCAGAACACGCTGAGTGTGGAGCCGGTCGGTTTCCAGCCGCTGCCGGTGGTCAAAGCCTCGGCGGTGGAGTGTGGAGGACCAAAGTGAGACCACGCACACACACACACACACACACACGCACACACACACACACACACACACACACACACTCTTTCTCCTCCTCATCAAGCTTTCACTCTTTCATCATCATCTCTCCATCTTTCCTCAATTTCCTCCTCTAGTGGGCGAAGGGCCGAGCTCGTCACGTAAGTCTGACTCTCTCTCTCTCTCTCTTTCTCTCTGTCTCTCTCCCATCAGCATTTTGAACCCCCGCCCCCCCCCCCCCCCCCCCCCCCAACCCCGCCTGGCTCGTCCAAACGTCCCCGCTAACTCGTAACAATCCTTCCTTCAGTCCGTCCTTCTGTCCAGGTTTATCAAAGCGATCCTGAAGAGAGGAACCTTGATAAATGTCTAACACTCTCTCCTTCATGCCTTTTACTCCTTCCTTGCTTCCTTGAGTCTTTAGTAGTAGTCCTGCAAAGTTTTTATTTTTATTATAGTTTTAGGATAAACTGTTTTATATTGAAACATAAACCTATAAATCTCTCTCTCTCTCTCTCTCTCTCTCTCTCTCTCCCCCCCCCCCTGTGTCTCTGATAGAAAATGTGCCCTGAGTGGTCAGACCAAAACCTGTAAGCACAGAATCAAGTTTGGAGATTCGTCCAACTATTACTACGTGTCTCCCTACTGTAGATATAGAGTGAGTACACACACACACACACACACACACACAGACACACACACAGATATAGAGTGTTTTCTCACAGTGACACCTGCAGGAGAAGAAGTATTAGTGCATATGTTTACTGAGACTGGGACAAAACTAATAAAAACTAAAACTAATCACAGATTAAGTAACGATCAGTCTGCTTCCTGTCAGATGTCATTAACTTTGTGTAGTGATCTCATCATTGTGTTTATTGTTGTGTAGTTTTTTCATAGAGATTACGACAGTGTTCGTTTGTCTCTCTCTGAATTTTTCTCAGATCACAGCAGTGTGTAATTTCTTCACCTACATTCGCTACATCCACCAAGGGCTGGTCAAACAGCAGGACGGTAAGAGACGCACACACACGCACACACACACACACACACACACACGTATACACACTTTGTCATTTGGCTCCTTGTTAACAATTTGTGGATAAGAAAGAAGAAAGGAAAAAAAAGAGAGGAGCAGAAAAATGGAAATGTACTCACACCTTCCTGTGTTTGTGTTTGTTTGTGTGTGTGTGTGTCTGTCTGTCTGTCTGTCTGTCTGTCTGTAGCAGAGCAGATGTTCTGGGAGGTGATGCAGCTCCGCAGAGAAATGTCCTTCGCTAAGCTCGGCTACTACAAAGACCAGCTGTGACTGACGGACAGCCCCGCCCTCCAATCACAGCAGACTCTGGCCTGAAGCTCCGCCCTCCCTCCCCCTCCCGGTTCTGGTTTTTCCTCCCATTTACCCCCCGCCTCCTCCTTCCTCTTCTATGTGTGAGTGTGTTTTTGTGTGTGGTTGTTTTCAATCACAAAACGAAGCCTGGAAGACGTCGGTGGTCTGTTGTCGTTACCGAGCTGGAGCTTCTGTTGGTTTTCTGTTCAGAGTTTGAATCTGAAATATGAGATTTTCTTTATTGAAACATGAAACACTCCGATTATATGAAGAGAAGTGGCACGAAAAGAGACTTGTGACTTGTTAGCATTGAACCCGTCTGAGGAGCTTTGACCTTTGCTTTCTGTTTCTCCCCGTCTTTACAAAGAAAGCTCGACAAGGCTGAAATAAACCTTTCAGTTTTCTCAACGACAAATAAAGACCATTTTCTGGAAGGATGGAGACTTGGAGCCACAGTGAGGATAAAATCTGACATTTAGAGAAGATAGTATTATATATATAAATATTTTAAGGCAAATCTGTGCTTTTGAGAATAAGTCATAAAACAAGAAAAAAAAGTTTGTGAATAAAGTTGTAATTAAGAAATTGTCATATTGCAGATGAACTTGTAATGTTATGAGTGTAAAGAAAAAAATAAAAACAAAACAATACGGTTAATTTCAAGGGGAAAAATAGTTCAATAATATTTATTTTAATCCTCAATCGTTGTGCTTTCTTAAGGTGGGAACACATTTGATGATTTTTGACCTCATAAATCTGAAATATTAATTACTAATCAAGACTAGTTTATTTTTTTCAAAATATGACATTTCTTCAGGTGAAATTAAAACTTTTCATGACTTATTTTTTGTAACTTTATTCACAAAATATTACAATTGGATTTTCTTAAAAATGATGACTTTAAGGCTCAAAATGCTGTTTTTTTCCCCTCAAAATTGCAACTTTATTTACATAAAATGACCTCATGACTTTATCTCAAAATATTCAGCTAAAAATTTGTCCCTCAAAACTGACGTAAAGTTTCAATATGTAAGAATTTTTGTTTAAACCGTTCAAGAGGTGGCCAGTTTTGTTTCAACATTGGCCATTTTATGCACAGTTTTGCTATTATCCCTCAATTTCACTGCAACAACAAACTTTACAAGTCTTACATCGTATCAAACAGCAGATATTGATGAATCTGAAAGGTTGTGCTCTGATAACTGTTCTCGAAATCTCAGATATTTTCTTCTAACAGTGGCTCCAGTAACTAAAACCTTTGTTGCAGCGCTGCTACAACTCTTCAGTTAAAAGTATCTGCTGTTCTGAGTTCAGTCGAGGCGGCTGTGCTGAACATTTGTTCAGAAATGTACAAAAGTCTGCGTCAGAAAATGAAGACGCCCGCCAGTTTAATATGATGACCCAAACAATCAACTATTGTTTACAAATGAAAATGTGTATAAGCTTATATTTAATTTTAGTTTTTGTTGTAGCAAGTGGATGCAAAGATAATCAGAAGGTAATGAAGACAAACTTTACTTTAAAGCTCCGTTCAGACTGGATTTATATCTCTATAGGAGGCGGGACCACGTTAACGTTACTTAGGCTAATTTATCTGATGTTTTTTTGCCGAACTCGCTGACTCACACAAGTTTATTCTGTTTGAGGAGCTGCTCGTCCTTATTTTTATCAGCTCAGTGTGAAATTGAAGTCGGTGTAAATATTTTTGCTAATCTTGAACATGGAAACATGCGACCACCAACTTATATTTGGGAGTCGGCGCTGTTAAAAGTCTGCAGAGTTAGCTGTTAGCAGTTCATGTTTGCAGTGTGACCATGAATCTGCTGATAACTCTCACTGGATTACTTTGATACTGAAGAAAACTTAAAAATGTGAAGATTCTCAGGCAAGTTCTGAATGGTCTTTTCTATGATTTATGAGCGTTTATTCACGATGGACATCAGAGATGATTATATCAACGGGAAGTGTAAATCACTCTGAATGATATCAATGTCTCAGTGTCCAGTTACCTTTCACAGTATCTCCTTTAAATCTCCAGCTTTTTCTTGGTTTTACAGACCTCATCCCGTCGTCTCCTGATTAAAATGTCCAGAATAACGCGTTAAATTACCTTTTCCCCCTGTGATATTAATCCTGTCTGAACGGGGCTTAAAACGTCTTTTTCAACACTATGAAGTTTCTCTGTATGCCGATTATTTATATTTATAAGTTCTTGAAGAGTTATTTTGTTGTCGGGGTGGTTTCAGACGTTGCTGAAGCTTCAGGAGAGCTGCGTTAAAGGAAAAATGAGACACTACATTTTACATTTTCTGCTGTTAAAACACTACAAATGACAAACAAATTTAGGGAATGTTCCTTTAACAGCTCCTGGAGTTCTCAGCCTGCTGTATTTAATCAATCAGGAATGTGTAGATAGTCAGCTGTGTGAATGTGGAGTGTGTTTGTATGCCTGCTGTTGTGTAAACTTTATATATGTTAATTTAAACCTATGCTTCTCTCTCTATCTTTCTCCCATTCAAAGTCAATGTCACTCTCCCGGTTTGGTTTAGTGCCTTTTCTCTCAGACACTCTGAAATAAAAACAGTAATACCTCTGGAAACCTGCCGCTGTCCGTCCAGTCTGTGTTCCACCTCACACGCTGATACGACACCAGGTCAGAGGTCAAGTGTGCGACAGTCAGGTGAGATGTGGAGCACAGCTGCACTCTGGGTGTCTCACATCAACATTTCCTTTGGATTATTTAGGCTTCATCTGGATTTGAACTTGTTTTTTTTGTCCTTCCAACGGTGCAGGTTTGATTTCATAAGTAGGGAGATTAAATTAAAAACAAAAGATCGATTAAGACGTATAAAAATAGAGACAGGGACACAACTTCAATTTAAAAGTTTGATCTGTTTATTAACACTTCAGTGGCAGAAAAAAATGAGTTTTAAACCTTTTAAAACGATTGAAGAGCAGAAAGAACCTCTTACTCTGAAGATTGAGGAGAAAGTTGAAGCAGACTCTGTGAAAGCGTGACAAAATAAATCTGCCCTGAATACATAAAAACATCATCATAAAAGTGGACACATCACATTAAATGAGCACAAACCAAAAATACAGAACAAAGTCACAATTTAGAATTTTTTTAATGTAATGGCATGATTTATTTGTATATTTGGCTGCACTGTTAAAATCTAATTACGCTTTTTCCACAAAACAGATAAGAAGAAAGTTACATTATTTACTTGGCACTTAAACAACCTCACATATTCTGATATGAGAGAGTATCAACATTATCAACTCGTTTTAGTTTTACATCTTTTTGTGGTTGTTTTGCAGCTCTCGCTTGTCTGTTTGGGAATTTGTGTCGCCGCAGATTGAACCGTTTCTGATTTCAACATTCAGATTATTCCATGAATCAGCACGAGGCTTCAGGCTCGTTTATGCTCGATCAGAACTATTTCCTAAGACGTGCTGTCCAACCGTGTTGAAGATCATCATGAAGATATGCGTTTGTTACCAGCAGTCGTCATCGGGAACTTATCCTCGAGGTTTTGTTAACTTCCGAGGGGACGGTCGCACTAACTGCGATGCAGATGAGCTGCTTCAGTACTCCCTGATCTCTTAAATGCATCATCACCGTTGTACATTTTTTCAAATTATTCACAGTTTCACTTGTTTGTAGACGTGAAAAGTCTTCAGAAGTACCTGCACACCAGGGCCCCGTTTCAGAGAGCAGGTTTAGTGAAAACTGAGCCTGAATTTAAGAACAGAAATCTCAGGCTTAACAAACTCGGTTACTGTGGAAACTGGCTCCTAAACCTCGAGTTCAACGATCTCTTTCCTTCTGCCTCCTCCCTCGTACAGATACAGGCTGTTTAACTGCGTTCATGTGGTTTAATCAGGAAAAAATGTTTTTCTGACTCGGAAAATTCACGTGATACCCCTCAACTCAACTCAGGCTCAGGACTGAACTGAGTTTGTTAAACCTGCTCACTGAAACAGGTCCCTGGACACTTTTTTAGTCAAGTAGATGTGTGTTTCTTTTTTGTTGTTGTTTTTAAACCATCCTCACTCGTGTTTCATCATTAATCTAATCTCTCGATCTCTTGTCTGGAAACAATTCGCCCACAACCTTCATAAATCTCCTCAGTTGCAGCTCCCGTCTGTTCCACCACGCAGTGATTTCTGTGTGGTGGATTTCGAAACACTGCAACGAGTTTTAATCAGTCTGCTTATTTTCCTCTTCTTTTTCCTTTCGAAGTCTTTATCCAACACATAGTAGTACAGGCAGAGAGAGCGTGTGTGCTTTTTAATCTCAAGTGCGATGCTTCTGGGATCAGTAGTGACCCTCAGATTACTCAAATGTCTTTATAAACCCGTGGCCACAGCCCCCACGCCAGCCCGGGCAGGACGAGAGCGATGAGGACGGAGGAGAACAGGTTGACGGCGTTGTTGTCTAAGATGGGTTTCCCACAGATCCGCTGGGTGGTGGCCGACTCGTAACTCACCACCTTCCCGATGCTCGAGTCAAAACCTGAAGACAGACGGACGAAGAGGAAACTGATCACATCGACTGAAGAATCATTTTTGTTCAAGCTCAAAACGACCCACACAGACTACAGACCTCAGCATCTCTCTGAGACTAGAAGGTTCATGATAACAATATATATTATTCACATAAGTACTGTGACATCATCCTCTTTCAGGACTGAGTGCAGGCTAATGTGACTGTTCTGCAACACAGCTGGGTTTGGGGCCCAAAAACTGTTTTCCATGAATGTACGTCATCAAAGAAGCTGCTGTAAACATCACAACTCCTGCAAAATGACTTATTTCACTATCCGAACTTGATCCACTCCCTGATGACATCTGGAGAGTCTGTAAGAGCCGCGTGATTAAATCATTTTTATCCCAGTTCAAGTTAACTTGGCGCACAGTGGAAGTCTCTAGTGCTCACGCTGTATGGACCCCACAAAGAGGAAGATCCAGGTCATTTTATACCGAAAAAGTTCTAGCAGTCTAAAAACCCAAAGATACAATTTTAAAGTCCAACCAGATGCCCCACATCTGTCAGAGCCTCTCCCTGCTGTTCTGATCGACAGTTCCTACCTGAATACTGCATGTGAGCTCCGAGGAAAGAGTCCAGCATCGACCCGATCAGGCCGGCCACGCCGCCGTACAGGATGATCGGCCACTGAGGGTCGGACATGTGCAGGTCGTTGACCACCAGGTACTGTGTTATAAAGTAAGCCGTGCCCACTGTCAGCCCGCCGACGAAGCTGGCGACCAATCCGACGGTAGTAACTCCTCCGTTTGTTCCTGGAGGGTGAAAGAGAAAAACATTCATTTACGAGTTTCCTGAACACAGTTTCCTGGAAAGAGCAACGCTCAGTACAATGAAACTGTGACTTTAGGCCGTCACATGTCCGTGTCACTGTAAATACAGTTTTTCACACACAGATTCACAGAATGAAAGGGCTTCTGTTTATGTCCATGTGCAGTACAGGCTGCACCACAGGAAAAGCCATAATCACTTGAACCCTCATAAAATGTTTTTTGACTAATAAAACGGTCTTTTACAAACCAGCCTAAAGGTTTTATTAGATAAATGTCTACACTCCCTCAAGTCTGTTCCGTTCTCTCAGTAATAAATGTGTTTATTTTGTTTGTCGTTTGTCATTTTTCAAGCAAAAATGTGAGGATGTGTTTTCTTTTCTTTGTCAGTTACCAAAAGAACAATTCTCAGAAATCATGATGAACATTATTCTAAATATTTTAACACTCTACAGACTAAATCGTGAGAATAGTCGTCAAAATAATCAATAATGAATAAATCCGTCCTCGCTCGTTATCTCAGTCTCTGAGTGTCCTTGGCTTCTCACCTGCTGGAACCTCCTTCCAGGTGGTGATGAGTCTAGGCTGTGATTGGCTGAGGACCGGCCCCACCTCTGACGCCCAGGTGTCCCCGGTGCTGCAGGCGATGGCGCCCAGCAGAGAGAGGCACATCCAGGAGGCCGAGTACTGTTTACTGAAATCAATGGGGATCTCACCTGGACCCACCTGAAACACAACCGCCAGTTATTATCATAAACTAGGAGGAAATAAAGCCTGATGGTTTTATTTGCAGGTAATGGAGACAGTTAATTTACCTCTATCATGTACAGCAGTGCCAGCTCTGTGGGAACTCCTCCATTACAGAAGACCTGAACCCAGTTCCTCTGGCCCCCTGACACACAAACATACACAGTCAGTACATCCAAACTTAATTTTTCCGATTAACCCTAAAACAGAAAACACACCCTCACGTCTCTCACCTTCTTTGTACTCGGAGTCTATCTTCTTCTTCTGTGCTGCTCCCCAGCGGGTCAGTTTGGAGGAGGTGATGAAGAAGGCCAGCAGAGAGGAGAAGAAGCTGTAGTTGGCCATCGTCAACACGAATCCCACCAAGAGAGCTGAGAAATCACATTTCACATCAGCGACGGTCGTACAGTCAAATTGTGATGTAAAAATCACACAACAACAAATTCCAAGAACGGCTAAATTTCAGGTGCAACAGATGAAAACTTGTAGTCGCACCTGCGCCCAAAAATCTATAAAGTGAGACTAAAATAGTTTTTACATTTTTACCTAAACAACAAATGTATTGCTTCTTAAAAGACATAAATAACTTCCATCACCTCATATCCTCTAAATATCTGCAAACACATGTCACGCTTCAGCATTTCAATAAATCAGTGACCTCATTTCTCTTCATCACAGCCATCTCACGCTATCAGCTCCTTTTTCAAAAGTTTGTTTTTTATGGTTATCAAATCGATTCCTTTTAACATTTCTGGCCACAAAGATTGTAATCGGTATTCGTCAACTTCAGGGGGAGGGTGTCGCCCAATAATGAAAGCAAACAGGGGTTAAGACACACTTTCCGCGTCATCAAATTAAAGTTCAAAGGACTTGATTGTGAGACTAAAAAATAACTAAAACTAAAAAACGTCTCCCTGGAGCTCCAAACAAAAATGAAGTTATTGTCAATTCAAAGGTTAAATCTGTTTGGTAACTCTTTGATAATCAACAACATCAGCTGCTAAAATTAAAACTATCACGCTACATAGACTGAAGTGATGGGAAAAGACCACCAGCCTCTCAGCTGCATTTACTGCCACAAATCTCCTAGAAAGAATGTAGCAGTCCAGTTGTTTAAGACTTGCTTTCTTTCTTTGTTTTGGGCTGATTTTCCAAAGTCCCTCTGGACTAATTGCAGTAGATTCAGATCACCTGTGCACAGGTGGGGGGACTGACTCCTGATGGAGGAGTGGAAGCAGCTGGGGGCATTTCCCTCCCAGCCAATCAGGGTGTGACGACACCCTTTTTGTGAAGGCTTAAAAGAGGTGGGTAACGACACCCAGGTCATTCTGAATCTGTCCCTGACTCACTGAGAACCTCGTCCCATTAGATTGCAGCCAGAAACTCTGGTCTGTTTAGGCCCTGTTGTGTTTTCTTGGCTGCTTCACATTATTCTAGTGAGGAAACTGTTTATTCTTGAGCCCCTATACACCTTCAGTTTGACATTTTATTTCACTGGGGCTTGTAGGAGCACATTTCAGTTGGATTATCCCTGAAGAGGCATTTGTTTATTGGTTTATTGTCCAGGTAGCGGACATTGGGCATCCCCCCTAGACTTACGTGTTTTTTTTATTATATTTTTATGTAGGTTGGGCCGGCCTGTAAGCATTTTACTGCCAGTACCGCCACAAGAAAAAAAATCAAAGGAAGCCAGATAAGGAGGACCAAGAACACAGAAAACATCTAGACACTCTTGAAATTAGCCTGGAGACACATTTCAGGGTGTTTTGTCGAGGTTTGTGTGGACTCGACCGTGAAGAGACTGTTCAAAGACTCGTGGAGAGATTCAGGGAAATTGGGTACGAACCACGAGAATCTGTTGCATTCTGCTCTTGTGTAGCAGAATGCTGCACATTGTTTTGCTGTGAAGCTCCAGAAATGTTTTGTGGACTTATGAGACTTCAACTGACTTTTCATCAGCATGAATGGATGCTTCACAGCGGGTGGAACCACTTTGTGCATGTGCACCTAATCAGAATGATTTCAAACAGTAAATATTGTCCATGTAACCACAGCTAATGTGTCACAAAATGTAAAGTCGTGGGTCAGAAAACAAAAACAATGATCTTACAGATGCAGAAAAGCCCCGCAGAGGCGAGAGTCGTTATTCTCTGTGGGTTCATCACAACCTCCTTTCATATGATACAGTCAAAAAATCAGTGCAGCTTATTAAAAATGGTTGGATTCACTGACTCACCTCCCAGAGCCCCTGAGCGGCTCAGACTGCTTTTCTTCAGCGCTCTGACCGTCAGCACGAGAGGGACCAAGATGGAGAACAACCATCGCCACGGCGACACTGGTTGCAGTGTGCCTGTAAACACACAAACACACACGCACAAACACACAAACTCAGACCACCATCTCAATCACTCAATCAAGCTCTGGTGGATCGGTGAAATAAACACACAAAATCTCCACAGTTTCCAATTAAAATCCTGATATTTAACATTTCTAGTAACCTTCTCAAATTAGTTTCTCTCCATAAAACAAAAAAACCAAGGGTCAATCTGGTTTGCTCTGGTGACGGAGCTGCAGAATATTATTTCTTTTTTAAGATAAAATAAAAATCAAACCGAACATTTTATTGACGTCATCTCACACAGGGAACATACAAATTTCACAGATTAGACCATGGTCCAAACCCAACCAAAACCAAGGACAACACAGTCCAGTATTTCCATGAGAACACATGATTTGGTTTGACTCACTTTCTTTAAAAAAACTTTCATGCATCTGTCTGGTCACGTAACTAGGGATGTCCCGATCCCGATTGTGGGATCGGGGCCGATATGGGCATTTTTTCACTGATCGGGGTCGGCAATTTTGAACGTGGACCTAAGCCCGATTATTTTTACGTCAGCTGTCGTCAACGGAGCACAATTTGTGGCAGAATGCAGTCGCGCTCGTAACGTTAGTCTGGAGAACCTGTGGATAAAATGTCTGCAGTGTGGAAATATTTCAAATTAGAAAGCGAAAGCAGTCCAACGGCAATACGACCGTTTCGCGAGCTGGTAACAAAAGAGCTGCATTTAATACTACAAATTTGATACGGCACATTAACAAAAACACGAGTTCACTCAAGCAATACAGGCAAAGGCACCGAAGCAACAAACACACGTGGATACTTTCAAAAGGAAAGAGAAATATCCTCGAGTCAGCGACATGGCCACAAATATTAAAGAGAAGGTAATTGAATTCATCGCTCTGGATAATGAGCCCACCTCTGTGGTCGAGGATCAGGGTTTAGTTACTGACTTTGTTTACTTGTTGTTTTTGTTAAAAAAACAAACAAAAAAACTAATGAAAACCAATGTTGCAATAGGATATGCAGAATAAGAAAGAGCCATATGAAAGTATTTACTTTGTTTCAACAAAATAAAAAAAGCTATGGTGATTTTTTTCTTAATGCAGCTGTATTATCTAAGAAAATATTAGTTAGGGCTAAGTATCGGATCGGGACTCGGTATCGGCAGATACTAAATATTAAATGACTCAGATCGGGATCGGGGTAAAAAAAAACCTGATCGGGACATCCCTACATGTAACTGTGGGAAACCTTAGACTAACAATAAAAACTAGTGTCAACATTCTTCAGATTTGTGAGGAAAGGTTGTGCAGCTCACCGGAGTATGAGCTGATGGTGAGAGAGAGGACCCAGAAGAAGAGGGAGAGTGCCAGAGTGGCACACAGCACGATCATGTCAGTCATCATCTTCAAGTACTCCTTCATCAGTACATCACTCTCAGAGACCATGATGACAGACGGACGGGGCTGCAGGACAGGAGACATGTCAGACACATCAGTGCATGTGTGTTTTCTGATGTGACAATAAAGAGAAAATCTGATACTGATACTTGTTAACTTGGGTGTAATTACAGATATTGGGTACAGATAGTGCAGCTTTCAGTGAAGGTGCAGAAATCATGCTTTACTTTACAGGTAAAGAGTCAAAGTGCTGGAGACTGTGGGAGACAGGATGCTGATCATTCACATGAGAAGGAGAAGCTGATGATATGCAAACCACGTAGGTGCAAAGCCATGCATGAATAAAAAGAAGAAAACGCCTGCACGTTTAGATCCCAACTGGAACTTCATCAGATCAAACTGTTTGACATCATGCACGTTAAGATGGTTGATCTTAATCATCCAAACTGCCCGGAGTAGTAAACATCTAAAAACATCCACAAACAACTTAATAATCTACATAGGACAAAGGAAAAAATACACGAGGAACAACAAATACAAAAGCCATACAGCATATCCTTAAACAAAAGGGCAAAATTGTTAAATCTTGTCTAGAATTGGGCTCAAGGTTCTCTAAAGGTTTATCAGATCAAACTGTAGCGGTCCCATTGTTTGAGACTTGCTATCTTTCTTTGTTTTGGGCTGATTTTCAAAATCCCTCTGGTCTAATTGCAGTAGATTCAGATCACCTGTGTGCAGGTGGGGAGGATTGAGGAGTGGAAGCAGCTTGGGGCATTTCCCTCCCAGCCAATCACGGTGTGACGACCCCCTTTTTGTGAAGGCTTAAAAGAGGTGGGGAACGGCACCCAGGTGGCTCTGACCCTCATCCCCTTAGATTGCAGCCAGAAACTCTGGTCTGTTTAGGCCCTATTGTGTTTCCTTGGCTGCCCCACATCTTTCTAGTGAGGAAACTGGGTTTATTCTGGATCCCCTTGAAACCCTAAAGCCCCTATACACCTTCAGTTTGACATTTTATTTCACTGGGGCTTGTAGGAGCACATTTGTTGATTATCCCTGAAGAGGCATTTGTTTATCGATTTATCTTTTAATTTATTTAAGTAGCTGACATTGGGCATCCTCTCTAGATTTACATGTTTTTTGTTTATATTTTTATAGAATAGAATATTCTTTGTCACTATACACATGTACAATGAAATTGTGCATGTAAACATTTTACTGCGAGTACCGCCACAAAATCACTTAAGGCAAAATAAAACAATCACAAACAGGAAACATTTACAAAAAAAACAAAACTGCAAAAATTAAAAAAAAAATGGCTAAACGGGAAAACAAAACCACAGCCAGGTTAACAATGCCTGTTTTTAGAGAATATTTATTTTACATTGTTAACATTATCTTGTGTTAATACACTGAAATGAGTAAAACAGACCAAACATGAATGAATGACAACTTACAGGACATATACGAGAGATAATGAGCAAGGACAGTTCATATATTGCAGAATTCTGATGCTCTCCGAAAGAAAAATTCAATTAAATAAATAAATGTTATTAAATTGGGGCCACAGTTGCAGGTGGTTGGATCAGATGCTACATATCTGTGTTTTTGCTTGTTGGAAAGCTGTAGGAGGCTCGTGCTCCTCGTCCTGGGGCCTCATTTATAAAACTGACTTTTACGATCTTTGAAGTACGACTCAAGTAGAAAACCACATATAGTTATTAATGTGACCGTACTTTGATGTGGATTTATCTCCCCAAAAAAATTCTAGACTTGACGCAAGGGATGTTCTCGCTGGTTATGTCGGGGAATTACCATTTTGGGACACATGTGCCTCCGAGCCTGTTACGAACAACTTCATAAACAACGTGTAGCCACAACTGAGGACAGGACTATCTGAATAAGTTGATCAGGGTGAATTTTCATTATTTATCATTTCGTTTCGGGACAATATCGTAAACCGCAATCGTGCTGTACATGATAATTATGACAGGAAATGTTTATTGTTTTCTCACGCCGAGCTACGACCAACTCTAAGGCTCCATGTTTGGCTTCAATCTCCCCTACCAAGTTTGATTTTTCTCTTTCCGTCCATGGCTTTTGTGTTGGGATTATTTTAAAGGGAAGGCACAAGGTTGGTGCCATTAATTTAAGTTAAAGATTTATAGATCACAGGTGTAAGGTTTTTATACTAACAAGCACACCGTCATAAAATCATCTTAAAGCATAAGTTCTCCCAAAAATGTAAATTCAGTCATCATCTCCTCTCTCGACGCTGATGGAAAAGTCAGGTGAAGTTTCGTAGTCCACAAAACATTTCAGGAGCGTCACAGGAAAACAACGTTACAGCATTCTGCTAAACAACCGAAAGCAGCTGGAGACTAATCCAGGATGCATCCATGTTCATAAAGGCACCTGGCTATTGTTTTAAGTCCAGACGTCCCAGGAAGTTAGTGATGCATGCTAAATTATCGACCCGATATTTAGAAATGTAATGGTTATAAATTGGTGTCAGTATACATTATATCCAATAATCAAGCCAATAATATTACATGATATCACTGATTTAACAAGCGCATTATCCACACATTTTGAAACAGTAGTTGGCAGCAAGTTCCTCTAAATACTCTATCTCTAACTACTTGGTTATGTTTAGGAAATAAAACTACTTGGTTATGTTTAGGAAATAAAACTACTTGGTTACGTTTAGGAAATAAAACTACTTGGTTATGTTTAGGAAATAAAACTACTTGGTTATGTTTTGGAAAAAGATAATGTTCTGGATTAAATCAATAAATCAGCAGCAATGATCACCAAAAACAAAAACACTCACTGTTTGAAGTTACAAGAGATGCAACACAATGTGAGCTGGGAGTTTTTAGGCACACAGCACTATGTGTGACGCAGGCTGAAGAAGCCGCCACGGGCAAAATACCACATTCTTAGGAAGTCTCCAAATCTCTTTTACGGTCAGATAAAGCGAGGAGAGGAAGGAAGACTGGAGGTAGAGGAGGAGAGGTAAATGTATGATTACAGAGCCTGCTAATTGATTATTAATGGTTTACAAAACTGAGGAAAGCAATGGGAATGTGCTGAGCAAGATATTTCATTTAAATACTGTACTATTTTTTATTAAAGACTGGAGAGGAAGGAGAAGAGAGTGGATGGGAAAAGATTTGAGTAAAAACAATGGCTGTTCAGATAGTTTCTGTAATACAGTTGTTTCTCTGTCTATCATAGATCATAGTAAAACTTCTAATCCTACTTCTAACTTCTTCGGTTCGTATATTTAGCTACATGTGTCTGACAGCTTTGGCTATTAGTTACTTCTCAGATTACATTTGGCGGACCCTGCCATCTTTCTAGCTTCGAACAGTGTTCTGGGGACCTTATTTTCCTCTGAGAACAGCTCGTCCATTCAGTTATGGACAAAAATAAACATTTCTGACTTGTGTTATTGCCTCATTAATATTGTAAATGTTACAATTCTGAGTTTGAATTTCTTCTCCAAAAATGACACAGTGCCCCTTTAAAATGGGCTCAACCTTAAACTTTTAAAGCAGTAAAATGCAACATGCACATTAATGCAGCAGTAATATTAATCCAAAAAACATTAGATATTAAAGTAAAACACTGACTGGGACCACTTGGCTGCACAGTGAGTGCTTTCACTTGTCATACTTTATATAATACCTGCAGCATAGTTTATTACATGCTCAAAATACGTGACAAACTCGTCCATCTTTTTCATCTCATGGATAATTTGGCGCTAACACTGGATAATGTTAGCTGGAAAGGAACCCATTTTTACACCAGCCTTACACGTAAAACATGAGCAGACACTTAAAAAAAAGGACATTAGTAATGCTTATTAATCAATGACACTCTGGTACAATGATATTCTTTCACATGAGGATAGCTAGAGCTAGCGGCAGCTAGCAAATTAGCCGATGCGCTGCTCTCTGACGTGTTGTACCTCACAAGTTTAACCAGATGCAACATTAAACATACCTGACATTTCTTTAATAACACCGGCTGTGTGTAGGTGAACTCACCGGTTATCTGCAGAGCCATGACTTACAACTTCCTTTAACCCACTTCGACAGCTAGCCAACGCTAACTTTCGTTAGCTAAAAATGTAAGTTATAGTTCAGTCGATAGTTTGTTTGTTTTTCTCGTCAGTTTTGGGTGAAATAGTTTTTCTCCAAACAAAAACCGAAACCAATGAAATTCAGTAACTGACGACCCGAAAAACGAGAATTACTTCAGAGGTTCCGTGCTGGACACACAGACACCGGAGGCAAAGGCAGGACCGAGACAATTTAGTTAACGGACCGACTTCCGGTAACAAACCGTGGACGGCTCTTAAAGGGGCCGCGACCTGAATTAGAGCCGGAAACACAAAGTGTGACTGAACTTATTCATGACAGCAGCTGACCGCTTCAGAGGAGCTGCACGTGGAGGGCGGTGGTGCTGTTTGAAGTAAATAAATAAATAAATAAATAAATAAATATTAAAAAGACAGCGCTGTTTCCTAAAAGGAGGTCAGTCAGAGGAGTGAACCAGAGCGGAAACATGTGACTTCTGTGTTGTAAAATCCCTGTTATGACTGTGACAAATGTCCATAGTAAATAAAATCTTACAAAGTGTCATTATACTTCTACTTCTATTGTACTTCTTGCACCTCAGCACCGCCAATATTAACTATATACTGTCCATGCTCCATCATCTGTCCATTGTACATCTCACACAACCATTATCACGGCTCACTGGTGTGCTGCAAAGTAACAAAATAAACCAGCGGACGGGCATTTACTGGAAACAAGTTAACTAATTTAATATGCAAAGAACTGTCAACTATAAATAAATTGTTTCTTACATAAAAAAATAATAAATGTTAAGCATGTAGAATGTAAGTAAAATGCAAATGTAAAAAAATAATATACAACAATATGAAATAAATATAAAGTTAATTAATGACATATCATGAACTCGGTGAAATGGAACTTGTGTGGAAATTATTAAACCAGTAGTCTGGACTTATGGAAAATATGTTGTTTTTCTTTTGTATGATTACCACTGACACAACATTGTAAAATGTGATTATTTGTTGTTGTTGTTTTGTTTTTATTCTGTATTGTCTGTGCTTTTGTAATTGGAATTGTAAACAATAAAGATGTTCAAGGTTTGACAAAAGGAATCACAATGTCACTGTATTTATTGAATTTGCCCACAACTGACCCAGAAAAGAGTGCATTTATTTTATACATTTTTTTAAACTTAGTACAGAATACAAATATGACGAGTACACGTTCCAAGAAAAATATAAATTAACTGAGCAAACAACAACAAAGACAAAGACAATAGTACAAATAAATAATGATACAAAAAGGAAAGAAAACATTTTAAAATCAAAAAGATTAACGACAAATCTGACAAGCGTTCGTAAATATATAATGCATTTTTAGATCAAATCAATTTTGAAGAATCTGAATGAAGAGACAACGCTCTCAGAAATGTTTTGAAACGTGGGGCAGCTCTTGGGGTTAGAGAGAGCCGGAGTCACGCAACTGTAGCAGTCCAGTTGTTTGAGACTTGCTATCTTTCTTTGTTTTGGGCTGATTTTCAAAAATCCCTCTGGACTAATTGCGGTGGATTCAGATCACCTGTGTGCAGGTGAGGAGACTGACTCCTGATTGAGGAGTGGAAGCAGCTTGGGCCATTTCCCTCTCAGCCAATCAGGGCGTGACGACGCCCTTTTGTGAAGGCTTAAGAGAGGTGGGGAATGACACCTGACACCCAGGTGGCTCTGACCCTCAGTCTGAATCTGTCCCTGACTCCCAGCTGGTTGCTTGTTTTCTCTCCCGTGATCTGGCAACACTGACTCTAGTCTGTTTAGGTCCTTTTGTGTTTTCTTTTCACCCCTATAGTCGCATGATAAGGATCTAAGAATCAGATTTTTGCTGTTGCCAACACATTTATTTTGGCTTGTAGTGAACACTGCAGGATAAATGAGTCTTTAAACTCTTTCTTCTTAAGTGTACAGCTGCTACCCACTCGTTAAATATTTACTAACATATAAACTGCCTGCTAGACTCCCAAAGGACACAGGGTCATATAGGAGACATTAACCTCCAGACACCACAGTACCGTCATGAGTATTAGTCTGATGAATGACCCGCTCAGATTGATTATAGGGAAAATTAGTTCCACTCTTTAAGGATTCTTGGAACTATATCATAAGCATCATGTACTTCCTGTACGTCATGTAGTGTAAAGCTGTGCATAAGATGCTGCCTGTAGTTCGTGATCACATGCTGGGTGACATCTTTGTTCGCGAGAGCCGAGGAGCACAATCAGAGCTCTGTCTCAAACTGTCCACACAGCATTCACATGAGCAGTCTGCTCCTTCAGTGACATAAGTCCTCCACTGGAAACATCTCAAGACTTGTGAGAGCCGTGCGCTTTCTTTAACTTATGCTCCATTATTGTGCAACATACTGAGACAGATGGGAGATAGAGAGGTGTGTCATGCAGATGAAGTTTACATTTAAATACTTTCCAATGTAAAAAATGTCCAGTGTTACTGACATGAAATCAAAATAACAGCTGTTGTTCTCCGTAAGGTGTACACCACAATGCAGCTCTGTACTCCCCCTCTGTCTGAAACGCTGTTTTAGTTCCTGTCTCTCTAAGCCCCGCCCTCAAAAATACCCAAGTCGCCTCTGATTGGTCAGCTCACACATGCCCGAGTCAGCATCGCTCACCGCGTCTCCTGTCGGCTTTGTGTTGTTTCCAGTTTCCAGTTAGCTTCACGTCTAGCGTGAAAATAGGCATAAATTATGCAAATGTGTGACATGGTGATGTGGTGTGATGTCACAAAGTCATGGACTTAAAGGTGGGGCTACTGACGAGGCGTTTCAGGAGCAGTGATTTCTGCGGGAGAGAGGAGCTCTGGCTGGCGCAGACTTGGCCTTTTAATCTTTGGAAAAGATAGAATTTGTCCAATAGTTGACCTGTTATCCCATCAGCCTCAGCTGTGTTTACTACTGACATCATGGAGCTAATAACAGATATATGGCCACAGCGATTGAGGCAGAGCCCTGTTAATTCCTATAAAAGCTGCTTTGTGGCACATGAAGTCAAACAGTTCTACTTCCTGGTGTGAAAAATTGTTTTAAATTGCAAAATATGGATCATAAATCTCATGTAACATCTTTCCTGCCAGATCTTTAAACCACTTTTCTCTGCTCGAGGAAAGTTTAACAAATAAATATCCTCCATGGATCAAAGGTTTATAATAGAAAGAGTCATAAATGATCTTGTTTGCAGTTCTTGGTGTCCTGTGAAAAGTTTTACAAATGCTTTTTGGGCTGCAGGGTACTTTTTAGCTGCAGTACCGCGTGTGGCCACTGGTTAAAATTGGGAGCAAGGCTGAGTGGTGGCGTACGCACAAAAGACTTCGGGTTTAGCGTCTAACCTGAAGGGAATAAAACAATTTAATGTTGCGTCTCTTCTAGACTTTCCAAATGTTATCGGACCAAATGGATCAAATTCTGATGAGTGAAACGTTTTGCCGGGGTTCTGACGCTAAAAAAAAGTGTATCCAGCGTTCTACAGCTGCTTCTCTCACAATTAAGCTTATTAAGTCTTTTCGGCACCGGTGCACAGCTAGCTAGACAGCTGTCACGCAAATCGCAGATGCCCGTAATCATGCATAACTTTAAGCCTGAATATAATTTAAACATGTCAAAATCTTTCAAATATTAACCAACAGGACAGTTGTCATGAACTGCTTCCATCCCAGGCTGCAAACATGTTTATTTCTGCTGTAAATTTAAGCATTTTAACGCAGGGTTTTGTGGGTTTTGACTCACTTTTGGACCCTCAAGTTTTTGGGACCTGGATCTTGCGTTGACTTACTTTTACAGCCCCTGGAGGCTGCTGCTCTGTGGAAAACTGATTTTCAGGCAGACTGCAAGAACACACTTGACCACAATTAAAGTGTGTCCACAGCACACGTGTCAGACATCACTGTGTTTTATTCCCCCTTAAAGTTCAGCCCTATAACTCCATCATAACTCAGTGCCGTTAACCAGAGAGACGAGAAAAAATGATTTCACAGATTTGTGTTTTATGTTTTGTTTGGGCACAGATGATGGATTTAAAGGCGCGATCAGAGCGGTAATTGGTCTGAAAATGTTATTAAATGCACAATGTGTGATTTAAAAAAAACACCATTCAAATTCAGACCGCATGTTTCACTCCTGAATGACTTAGTTGTCTTTCACTGACACAATCTCAGCATTAGATCAAACTCAATTAAGCATGCAGGAATTTATTTATTTTTTTCTTTTATATATTAATTCAGACATTTTCAAACCTGTCAAACAAATCTACATAGATCCAGTTTATATACTTTAACATTATTATGTTATTTTTTCAGACACTGACCGAGATTTACACAAACTCCAAACTGTTTACGTCCAACGTAAAAATTCTCGACATCAATCTGAAGATAATTTCTGTCCTGATCTGCAGCACTTTGCTCAAAGGTAAATAAAAAACATATGGTTCTATTACAGCATGAGCAGAAAAGTTAAAATACCAGCAGTCTATTTAAAAAAAAAAAAAATGTGACATTTACTGAAATTACTGCAATCCATGAACACACACAGACATAAATACACAGACATAAACTCAGATGCAGCATAGAGAGAGAGGGAGAAAGAGACGACATCACCTACCAGACAGGGAGGAGCGGAGGAGAGTGAGGGTAAGTGAGATTTGTGCTAATTTTAAAGCAGTTGACAGTTTCAAAGACGAGCACAGACCCACCCCTACAGAGAGAGAGAGAGGGGGGAGAGAGAGACATTGGGATATGACAGCATGCATACATCAGAGGGAATCATTGGAAATGTATTTGTTGAATGTTTCCTATATAATCACCGTTAAATCCTCTTAATTTTGTAGGTATTTTCAAAAAAGCTCACAATTTCTATCCGATTTAGATTTTTTGTTTCTGCCTAAACAAATTAAATAAACAAACTATTTTTGTTTTCATGATTGAATCAACTGAATAAACAAACTGATGTTTAAGAAACAACACAATTTCACACTGTTTTATTTTGTTTATATGTGGCGGACCCTGCCACCTTCCTAGCTTCGAACTGTGTTCTGGGACCTTATTTTCCTCTGAGAACAGCTTGTTTATTCAGTTATGGAAAAAACGTATTATTACCTCATTAATATTGTAAATATTAAAAATCTGAGAAAAACAAAACTACATAGTGCTTCTTTAACGATAGAGGAAGCAACTAATACAATCCAGTGTTGTAAAAATACCCCAAACTAAGTCATACTTGAGTTAAAGTAAAGGTATCGTGTTAAATATTCCATAAATAAAAGTGAATGTCAGCCATATGAATAGCATTAAGTAAAAGTGTAAAAGTATTTGATATTAAATGTACTTAAGTATCTAAAGTAAAATAATGAGCCTGCTTGAAAATGTGAGGAGGAGAAAGTTCAGATATTTGTGTTCAGATGTCGGGAGGGAAGTCAAGAGATGTCAGAAAAATAAATACTGAAGTAAAGTATAGATACCTGGAAAGTACACTAAGTATTTGTACTTTACTACTTCCCACCTCTAGGAGCTGAGGTGATCAATCAAGAAAATTAGCTGTCAACAATTTTAATAACTGATTAATAATTTAGAAATGTATTTTAATGAACAGAACTGATGATCTACAGCCATTTTGTGGCTCTGCGAGGGTGCTGTTGTATTTAAATAAGATTGATAAGATTTAAATATTGACATATTCTCACTTGATCATTTACCAGTTTTTCTCCTATTTCAGCCAAGTTTACCGCAGTGCCTCAGTATGACAACATTTGTTGATCAGCACTAAACACAGAACAGCTGAGGATGATGGGAATCCAAATGGTTTCCAGGAATTCTGAGAAACATGAGAGACTGACCGAATCAATAGATTAAGTTTTATAGGGTCATGGCTGAGAGATTCACAATTATACTATTAATGATTATATTCACTCTCTTACAAAGACTTATTGACATTATCATCATGTGACAGTGTTTATTCCCACCAGCACATGACAAATTTATCTGAATGTTTATCTGTTGATTACTAACCAGAATCTGTAACTCCACAGAAGCTTCCTCTGGAGCAGAAACAATCTCAGGGGCTGTATGAAATGTCAGCGGGCAAACCCAGAAAACCACCAATGTTCAAGGAGGCCTTCCAGAAACACCAGTTGCAAAGTCAGAGCTGTGATCATAGCTGAAATGTTTGATTATTGTAGACATATTGTTTACAAATGTGTGTGGAGGCTGAATCTCAATTAATTTGTGAATATGTAAAGGAATCTGCAAATGTGTATTTAGATTATCAAGGTGACAGCAGAGTGTTTTTCTGACTTTTTAGAGATGCATGGTTCTCACAGGAAAGCCACACTACAATGATCCTATAGAATATGATGCATTGCTGCAGATAAAACTATCAAACAGTATATAAAGTAGTCGAAATGAGCACAACCTTAAAAATCTACAGCAGTAAAATGACACATTAACATCCAGAAACATCAGATATACAAACACTGACATCAATACTTTTACTTTTTATACTTTAAGTGGCCAATTTAAGTAAAACCTGGACCATAGTTTTATTACAGCAGTTCTCAATCAGTTACGAAAATACGTGAAACTTCTGTTTATTAGTATGTGTGACTACGAGGAACTTTTAAGTGTTTATGAAACAGTGTTGTGATTCCTCTGATGATTATAAACGACCTGTAACAGCAAACAAGACCATCAGCGAACATACTGCTAATTTTAATAGTTATTATTAATTCTTGTGCTCAGGTCTGATCACATACATCACATATAAAATCACATATAGATACATTACCTCATCGCGATCCATCCCGTGGTTTCTCCGCCACTCACTTCCAAAACATTGAATATTTTAATGATATTTACACCTCCGAACTGGAAATGTCCCCAGATTTTATTTGAGAAATCTGGTCACCTGACTGTCGCTGCAAAGTTAAATGTAGTTATTTTGGTTCTCTTGACCTTCCGTAGCGTTCACATCTGTTATAGCCAAAATGGTGTCGGTTGGTTAGACAGTTAGCTAGATACAGGTGCATTTATAAAAAATATATATTGTTGTTTTTACCTCATATTGAAGGCATTTACTGGAAATCCCTACGAAGGAATATGTTTTGAACTAAGCTTTTTCAAGTAGCTGGGAACTTGTTTTAAAACAACAAAAAAACAACTGAAAATAAATAAATATACAACATATAATTGCTCCACACAGCTTGTCCGACGAAATCCACGTCTCCAGAAGCCAGCAGATCCCAAAATGATATATAAAAAGATGTATTTAACCCCTTTTAAAGATGAAACTTTGACTGCAGCTGCGAAGCGAACGTACTTATTTTGGTGCTCCTGACTTTCCGTAGTGTTTACATCCGTTACGGCCAAAATGGCGTCGGTCGGTTATGAAGTTAGGTAGAAACAGGCGCATTTTTAAACATTTTGGTCGTTTTCAGCTCATATTAAAGGCATTTACTGGCATCTCTCGAAATGGATACGTTTTGAAATAACGTCGACAAGTTTTAAAGTCAGTACACCGCATGTTTCGGTCGGTAGAATGAGATTTTCTCACCGAGACGTCAGACTGTCTCATTGCTAGCTAGCACGGTTAGCTGTTAGCTAGCCCGCTAGCAGGTGCGGTCAGCGGGAGTGTCTCTGAGCCATGACAGAGGTGGAGGAGCTGCGGCCCGTTCCCAGGGAGCGGGCCATCCTGGAGAGCTTCTTCACGCAGCTCGGCATGTTTTCCTTCGACCGGGCGAAGGACTACGTGGAGAAGGAGAAGGACAACAGCAAGAGCCACGGGGCCATCTGGGCCGCGCTGCTGGCCGCGCTGGCTCACCTGGCCGCCGCGGAGAAGGCGTACCACAACATGACATTCCTCGGACAGAAAATGGGTAAATTAGAGAAAGTCTGGAGGTGTGACTTTGTTTGCATCTTGGCGTTATGTCCCGTCATGACTAGGGAACATAATATGAATAAAAAGCAAAAGTAAAATCGTACCAAATCCCATTCTTTTAACACTAAAATTAAGCTTTGTACACGTTATGATAAGCCAGCCTTTGTGGAGGCTCTGTAAACTGTCACTAATAGCTTTATTAATGATTTGCTAATGCTTTAAATTGGTATCAAAAGAATAACATGTTATTGTCGTGATATTTACTTTCATTTCAGTGTGAAAACACAAATAGATGAGAGGTCAAACTCACTGTATTTTCGCCTGAAATGTGTCTGAAACATAATTTTATCATCTACCACTTAATGTGACAATACTTGTGTTATTGTGCAAATAATAAAAGTTAAACCCTGGTCAATGCTTTATATCATCAATGATAAAAACGTGAGATTAAGGCACGTTGACAGCAACATTTCCAACAGCAGATGGAGCTGTAGCTCATGAATGCCAAAAAGGAAAAAGTCAACCATTTTCATCTCATGGCGATACTGTAAGCATTGTATTTTCTTTCCCTCTCTCTGCAGGCGGTCAGTCCTTCTTCAGCCGCAAAGACTCCATCCGCACCATCTACACCTCCCTGTTCAACGAGCTCAGGAAGGTGGTGACGATGGGGCGTCACAGCCAGCCGGGCTCCGCTCCCTACCTGGAGGACCTGCTGTCGCACCTGTCGGAGCAGCTCTGCCACTTCACACAGGCCCGCATGGAGATGGCCGACCTGTACGAGAAGATGCACTCGCTGGGCAGCCAGAAGAGCATCAACTCAGAGGAGCTGGTGACCACGCTGGAGGCCGTCCTGCACAAATACAGCACCAAGTGTGTATAATAATGTCCTCAAAGTAAGCAAATGTAACTTACTGGAGATTGTTGAGTCTCATCCACAGGTTGTCAAGAAGTCAGTATTTGACACCTTGGGGATAAGGCTCAATGATCAACTATCGTTCTCCGGGAAGTTACATTTGTTTTCTTTAAAGTCATATTTTTAAGTTACAAAATCAAGTATATTGTCCCAGTTTTAAGTATTTTCAATGATTAAATTTTTACAAATTTTAGTGCAGAGACCTCCTCATTCTTGTCTCAAGCTACAGACACTCACCTCTTTACTGCAGTGACAGGTTTGAAAAAATCTTTAGGACTGGATACAACATCAAAGAAGACATGATTTAGCATAAAGAGTGTTTGATACATTTAAAGGATAATTTAAGTACTTTTGCTTAAAGGAAAAGGTCACTCAAAAGTGAAAATTCAGTCATTATCTACTCACCCCCATGCCAAAGGGTTTGGACTTAGATTTGTACATTTCTGGAGCTTCACAGCAAAACAGGATTGCAGCATTCTCCTGAACAACTGAAGTAGCTGGGGATTTATTTTAAAATGTAAAGAACAACCAAAAATAAAAACATACAATGGCTCTATACAGCTAGTCTGGTGTAATCCAAGTCTCTACAGCTATGGTGAAGATTTCAGCTCTTAAAAGTGTGTAAATAACATCCTTTCAAATCAATTTGGGATCTCTTGGCTTCTAGAGACTTAGATTACACCAGACTAGCTGTACGGAGCCATTTTATGTTTATTCTTTGATTGTCTTTTAAAACACTTGTTCCATCATTTACATCTGGTTCAGTCTTGGAAAAAAAACACAAAGAAATTAGTGAGATTAAAGATAGAAGCTTGTGAAGGAGAAAGTGACATATTGGGGTTGGAGGAAAAAACTTTCTGCAGACGCAGGATTCTGACTTTTCCCCGGAGACGTGTCAGCGGAAATGTGTCCTGCGACTGTAGCAGGAACACAAACTGCACGGCTGAGCTGTTGACTGAGCTGCAGCAGGTCGCAGTCTGACGCACCACACATCACTGATGTGACCGTGCACTGAAGGGTGAAGGTGATGCTCTCGTCTGCAGAAATATATGGACCCCAAATACAGAGTGTGTGTGTGTGTGTGTGTGTGTGAGTGTGTGAGAGAGAGAGAGATGCACACTTAATTGCAGATGTATTCTCATCACGGCAAATAGACAGCTGCTTTCAGGTCACTAGAAAATTAGGTCAGCTGCTGTCTTTGTATTCGTTTTTGCGTGTCTTCCTGCACTAACATGGTCTTCCTCACTCCCTCAGGTTCCACCACCCCATCCTGGGCCGTGTGGAGGAGGGCTTCCAGACGGAGGTGGACGTGGTGACCCAGTTACTACGCTGCCAGGCCCAGGTCTCAGAGTGGAGCTTTCTGCCTGCTCTGCTTAGCCTGCACGGCGCCAACTCCAAGCTCATCGCCTGGGGTCTGCTGTTCCAGCGGCAGAAAGAGACCCGCAAGCATCTGTTCGGAGGTCAATCCCAGAAGGCTGTGCAGCCTCCTCACCTGTACCTGTGGCTGCAGCGCTTCCAGGCGATGCTCCTCGCCAAGTTCAGCTTCTACTTCCACGAAGCTCTGAGCCGTCAGACGGCCCCGGCTGACATGAGAGCTCTCACTGCCCGCACCACGCCAGACTACCACGGCAAGATCAGCTCCTTCATCCGCAAACACGACGCCAGCAACGTGTCTCTGGTGTTCGACAACCGCGGCTCAGAAAGCTTCCAGGGCCACGGCTACCACCACCCACACTCCTACAGAGAGGCACCTAAAGGCGTGGAGCAGTTCCCCGCCGTGGTGTCCCTGCCATCAGGAGAGCGGCCGCTCACACACTGGCCGAATGTCATCATGATGATGGGAGACCGCGCCGCCGAGCTCAACACTCTGGACAAGGTGGTGCACTTCTACGACGATAAAGTCCAGAGCACCTACTACCTGACGCGGCCCGAGCCTCACTTCACCATGGTGGTGATCTTTGACGGCAGGAAGTCAGAGAAGGATCTGCACATCGCTGCCTTCCTGCAGGAGATCTCAGGATCACTGAGAAACTCCAAACCCTTCAGCACGCTCAAACCCGGATCCAAGGGCTGAGCTACAAACTAAACAGGCAAAGATGGAAATCATGATGAAACTTGAAGATGTTTAAATTCTGCATCTTATTTTGAAACTGTTTCCTGTGGTCCAATCAGCTGTTCGTCTTGTTGATTTGAATCTCATTTTGCTAAAAAACGTTCCAGACCAAAGAAACGCACGACTGTGAATTTATTTGACTTTCTGATTCCGAGGCAACAACAGGACGACAACAGTCTTTGTTTGTTTAAGATTTATCATGATTTTAATTATTTTGCATCATTTACTCTTTTAACATGCTTTCTTTTTACTTTTAATTAAGTTTATACTGACTGTGCTTGTTACAATTTAAATAAAGCCTTGAGATGATTACACATCCAGCCTCATGTTGTTACCAGTGAATGATTTGTTTATTAATTGATTGGTCAGTGGACATAACATATAACAGATAAGCTTATTTGTTGGCTGATAATAGTAATATGTGAAGAAACTAGAATTTGTTTGTTAAGGACACTCGGTCAACAATGTTTGTATTATTTTATAAAAATGTTTTGTATACATATATTTTTCAGATTTCTTAAACCTCAAATACTAATATAACTTCAATATCAACACCTAAAACCCAGAATTTGTTTTGCTGTAATTTTGTTTATCAATAAATCATTAAAATAACAAACCGACTGTTTGCTGCTTTTCTGTGTTTTAAAGTAGTAATGAATAGTGTCAGACTGTTTGTCAGACAAAACAAGAAAGGTGAAGATGTAAAATTTATCAGATGATTGAGGTTGTTTGATCTTTTGCAGCGTGTTGAAAAGATGGCAACATTTTTTCTTCACCAGCGTTATCGAGTGTTTCTCAAAATTTTGAGCGCTCCAGAAATTAGTCAAACAATTCTCTGATTCTTCTTCTTAAATGTGAATCTTTTCTGGTTTCTTTCCTCCTCTGTGACAGTAAACTGAGTATCTTTGGGTTGCGGACAAAACAAGACATTTGAGGATGTCATCTTGGGTTTTTGGGAAACATTGATCAACAACTAGCGTTAGTTTGGTGTGTGTGTCGGGGCGGCAGACATTTTAAAGCTACTACCGAGCGGCCTCTGTGGACGAAAGATGACTGTTTTAGAGTCGTACCACCGGACTACAGAGCAGCTTTCTGAAATTCATCCTCAGCACTCTAGTTTTCATTTTCTGGTTCATCCAACTGTTGACAGTCTTCTCACTGTTAGTCTTGTGTGTTTATGGCATCAGTATTAAACTGAGACTGTTTGATTACCAGTTAAAAACTCCTCGTAGTTAAAAAAACAGACAAAGTTAAAGAAAGCAGTGTTTTTTACAGAACACACCTGGAGGTTTATTGAGTGTTCAAACAAAAACATTTAGCGACATTTCATGTAAAGAAAGGTTCAATCAGTTAATGACTTGAATGCTAATTTATTCTCCGATTTATTTATAATATAAATACAACACATTGATACAATCCATTTGGCTATATGAGCTCATCTTTAGGAAGCTCAGTTTTTCAAATACAGCAACACTAACAGACGAAAACCATTTTCCTTTATTATGAAACACATTCAAAGAAACCTCCGGACCTTTTTGAGTTAAAATGCACCAACATGTTATGATGCTACATGCCAAGTACACGATCCTATACATCAAAGTGCAATGTCACAATGGGTTAACGCTAGAATTCATAATTCAGTAAATCTACTAAAACACTTTATGATTATTTCATTCAGAGTGCTGCTGCTCTTCGTTCAGGACATGCGTGAGTGGATTCACAACTCCCCAAAAAAGACAAGGATTAAAAAAAAGGCACTTTCACATACACACACACACACACACACACGCACACACACACCATATCAGCACGTCATGTCTCATGTTTATCACCACACACACATCAGTTACCAGCCCGGTTGGAGGCCACATTCAGTGTGCTGTTCAAGTGTTTGTTTTTTTTTGGGCGTTTACACACAAAGCCCCACCCTGTTAGCTTATTGTGAATTTAAGGTTAACTAGTGACTTCAGTGACTTCACAAGCAGGTAAACCATTTATCACACACACACGCACACACACACACACACACATAGAAAGTGGCATGCTTTTTTTTGCACTCCCCTCAACTTGCACTTGCGTGTTCTGGCACTCAAGGCAGGCATGAATTATCTATCATCTATCACTATTCTAGTGCTGCTGCACTTACAAGGGGAGCAGAACAAGGGCAGGCAAGCAGGACACACACACACACACACACACACACACACTCTTCTTACACACAAACAAGAACAAAATCATACACCCACCTCCACCCCCATCCCAGAAAAAGTTCTGTCCAAGCTCCCTCCACCGCTCAACCGTCGCACCCTGTTTGAATAACCCACCCCCACCCCCCCACCCTCCCACCACCTCCTCCGAGAACACAAGAAGGCTGTTAAAAAGTTTAGCGAGCGTCCGCAGCAGCTCACTGAACATTCAAGATGGCTGAACAGTCGTTAAATACTGGAAACATTCATTTAAATAGCTGGATTACACAATTTGAGTTTGGTGTCACCGACGACCTCAAGAGGCGTTTCGTGGTTTGAGGTGTAAGTGAGCTTAGCAGCTGAACCGAGTGGAAAAATAAAAAAATAAATTATAAGTCACACAGACGTCGTTGTTGAATAGTTTGTCTTCGTCCTCTGAACAGTCTCTCGTTACAGATACAGCAGCCGATCGATCGGATAGTCTTTAAGGAAACAGCAGCCTTGTTGGTGACGCAGGCCTGTCTTCATGACGGTACAGCCAACATTCACGTCACTGGAACTACATTTTTACTGGAGCTGAACTACACTCCCCACGTCTCATATACAGGACAGGATGCTCTGCCTACGCTCTGCCTATGTTCCTGTGTCTCTTTATCAGCAGTTCTTTTAGCTAACCTTTGATAAATGCTTCGATACATGGAGAAAGTAAACTCCTACACACCAAGAGAGTACACACCAACCTGACAACACATAAATATCATGGCATATCATATCATAGGTCATGTCATATATTAGAGTTTATTACTACATTAAAACCTTTTTCTCTTTCTACCGTTTCTACCCTCATGTTGATTATAAACATTAAGCAGTACCCTGATCTCCTCTTCTGGCCCATTTTTGGCCTGGGTCGGCCTGATTTGGCCTTCAATTGGCCTAGTTTGGCTCACATGGTGCAGGATTTGTCCAGCGGTGGGGGCAGAGGCGGAGTGCTGCTCTTAGGTGGGACCATCGGTTTGGGCCTCAGGGCGGGGGGCCGCAGCGGAGCCCCGATGCGGGCAGCTGCCACAGGCTTGAAGGAGCCCAGAGTGTCGGGGGAAGGGTTGGACGGTCTGGGAGGTCCAGGCGGAGGTCCGGGCAGCGGGCTGATGGGGCTCAGAGGACTGAGAGGGCTCGGGGTGCCAGGAGTGCCGGGAGTGCCGGGTGTACCGGGAGTACCGGGGGTGCCGGGGGTTCCAGGTGTCCCCGGGGTGCTGGGGGTGCTATGGGGGCTGGGAGACTCAGAGGAGCAGGTGGTGATGGGGCCGTTCTTCACCTGCTCCAGAGTGTCCAGCACCACGTCTGGAGCCGGCCGGCAGCCCTGACGCTCCAGCTGCCTCAACTCTCCCAGAGCCACCGTCACTGTCTCCTCGATGTCCTGCAGGTGGAGAGAAGGAGTCCATGAAGAGAGACAAGGAAAGAGGTTTTCATTGTCTTCATCTTCACTCCTGTTTATCAACCTGACTGCAGCAGTGATCCGCGGAGGTGACCTCCATTGTCTGGTTTGAACATTGTTGGAAACATTTGGGATAATGCACCTGTGTGTGTACCTGTGTGTGTACCTGTGTGTACCCGTGTGTGTACCTGTGCCAGTGTGTCGGGGTCCAGCCCTCTGGAGCGATGGGAGTCACTGAAGCCGTGCTGCCCGCTGCTCGAGCGCCGGATGGGCGTGTCCTCCGGCCTCCGCAGTGAATCATGCCGGCTCACCGTCATGGTCACCGCGGCGGCAGAGCGGCGGCGGCGCTCCGGGCTGTCAAGAGGCGGAGTCAAACCCTGACCCCGTCCCAGCAGCAGCTCCCTGGGGCTGAAGTGACCCGTCACCGGTGGGGAGCTTCGCTCCATCACCCCTCCGTTCCCGTGGCAGTGGCTGTCGTTAGAGCGGCCGAGGGGGCGGCGGAACAAACCGTCAGTTCGCTTCCTCCTGTGGCTGTCAACAGGAAGTACGAACACTTTTAGTGAACTCATTTATGATTCAGGAGTGACGGACGATTCTGGCTGCTAAAGAAGCAGCAAAAAGATGAAGTAGAGGAGGATTTAGAAGATGAACATTTGTACGTCTTTTCAGGAGCTTTAGACCGGGACGAGTGGAGGCTAGCTGGTTAGCATAACGTCAGAACGGTTGTCCCATGATCCCACGCTACTCACGTCTTTCTTTTTGTTTTGATTGAGTGACCTCTTGTGGCAGAAATTACACACTGTGCGTTTATTCTGAGAGAATTTCTCGGACAATACTTGATTTCTTTCTTGTAAATATGCAAGTTTTTCCTTCTACATTTACCACTTCAATCTCAGAGAGTAGCCTCATTTTTTTTCTTGTAAATTTACCTCTTAAATAACAAAAAAAAATGTCTTGAGAGTTTTTCTGGGTATAATACCTCCGTTCCCTGGCTCCGAAAATATTTACATTTTTCTTGTAAATGTACCTCTTTAATTTTGGAGAATATACATTTTTTCCCCCATAAATGTACGACTAAAATCACAGAAATTCTGCTTTCTCTAAATATAACCCTCTTCCCCGGCTCCATAATCTTTTCTTATTTTAAATCTATAATAGCCTTTCTAAGCTGTCATACAACCAGAAGTTTTTATATTTTTAATTACATTTTTCAGGATTTTTACTTGTAACAGAGTGTGTTTACGTTATTGTACTTTTACTTCAGTAAAGTATCTGAAAACTTCCTCCACCACACGTATCTTCTCTGAATCGGCTCACTGCACTTGGATTTCCATCTCAGACGTGTTTTGTTGGGAATGACTGAGAATGGAAGTGCGAGGTGTCTGCAGACGGGAGTCACATGAGAAACAGCTGCGATGACAGCCTGATGAAATTCTCAGGTATTTTTAGAGGTGAGAGAAGAAGCTGGAGGATGAGTTTTAAAAACCTGAAACAATCTGTTCTCTGGTGATAATGGAAGGCATCTTACATGACAGACCTGTTATAGGTCTCAGGAGGTCTGATGTCTGTGGGGGAGCTCAGTTCGCTCCTGGACCTCTTGTCGTCGGTGCTGCTGCTTCCTCCGTCGCTGTCCGCCTTCTGACTGAGGCTATCTGACATGACGTCGGCCCTGAACACGGCGACAGACAGCACACACTCTCCATCAGGACAAATCAGTCTGGAGACAGGAGAGCTGAACTAACACAACACACCAATCATCAATTAACTGATCAATAGCTTGTGGTTAGTGACTCGCTCAGTCCAATAAGTCTGCTAATAAACAAGGAGGGCGATCCAGTGAGTACAAATCCTCCTGAATCCATCACTGCAGCTGTCGATGAATCAAATGGGCCAATTATGTTCACAAGAACCAGCGTGATCAGCTTGTTTTATACTGTTGTGATAATAACAAGGTCCTTTTACAGCTTTAAATATATTATGTTGATCTGGGTGATATTTCTTTCAAAATAATGAGTTTTCATGACCAGTAACCAATCAACTACAATATATAAACGTATTAAAATAATCTCTAGCACACACTGTATGTACACCAAGGAAGTGTGGACGTATCCCCATCTTTTATTTAATGTGCCTGATGTAAAAAGGACGCTCACACGCTATATATTATTCTAAATACAGATTTTCCCACAATTTTCACTCCACACATAATTTATACGTCAAATCAGTAGGAAATGTTGTGCTCGTCGCAGGGATGTAATCATGGAAGCAAACAGACTCACACTTCTGGCTGTACAGGCTTTCAAGCAACAAGAGCACCTCCAACTCCGCCATAAGAGCCAAGGTTAATTTTGAGCCTAAATTTGTGGTGGAAAGCGAACGGTGCTGATTTTCAAACTCGCTGTCATGTTATTACTTATATTTTATACATTTTAACACTATCAGACTATTTTTTTATTGGACTTTAGTGATTTTTCAGGAAAAATTAAGCATTTTTTAAATAATATCTTCCAGGTCATGTGACACGTTGACTCAAAATGAATGTCAAAATATCTTCCTGTACTAGTTGAATGAGACACACCTCTTTTTCTTGGATTTTAGTGCTTTTTTAGTGTATTTGATCGCATATATCAACATAAATACTTGCTAGTTTTGCAATTATCTAAATCTAATTATATTAGAACTTATAACTTAAAGTATAAACATTTTTAAATGTATTTTATCTTTATTCTAATATTAATGGTGTTGTACTATCTAGTTTTTGTCTTACCTTCAGTTTTACTGATAATAAACTCCTAATAATGCACAAAATGTTATTATTATTATTATTATTATTATATGAAATATAATAATTTGAATATGTCCACACTTATACATCTATATATACATCTACAAGGTGAGCGGATAAAATGTAAAGATGAATTTAATATAATATAAAATTGCTGTTTTTTATACACTTTTCATGTGAAATATATGTCATAAAATTTGACAGACACATTAAAATGTATAGATTAAAGGTGTGTGTGCACTCGCCTGTCCTTCACCACGATGTACTGATGAGGCACCAGGCCGTGGTTGCCGTTGAGCCGCCCCTCCCACCAGTCATGTGACGCTCGCTGGAAGAGCTGCAGGGACGCTCCCTTCTTGAAGGAGAGCTCGCGGCCCGACCGGCCCACATAGTCGAACCTCGCCACCGCCTCCACAGCCTCACCCTCTGCCAGAGAGACAGAGAGAGAACAGAGGAGGAGGAGGAGGAGGAGGAGAGGGGGGAGATGAAGATAAGAGCCAGACGTGGATATAGAGGTGAACCTGAACTTGTCAATCAGCTGTCTCTGCCGCTTTGTTCCTCCCACCGCTCCACCAATCAGACAAGAGCATTAAAACCGGTCTTTTCTATTAATTCAGATAGAGAGATGAGGGAGGAGGACGGGGTGTGGGGAAGGAAAAAGGAGGGAGGGTGCAGGAGGAGATGTCTCCATGGCTGCTGTTGCCGTAGCAACCCCTCTCCGCCAGGACACAGAGGGATGGGAGCGTGGGCGATTGTGTGAAGGTCAGGGGTCGTGCGTACCCTCGTCGCTGGTCTGGGTCTCGGTGCCGCCGTCGGGCTCGGCCTCCTCCAACGCTCCCGGCTCGCTGAACGGACTCTCGCTGCGGGAAGGAAGAGGAGAGAGGCGTCAACGCGCTGTCCATTCAGCACGGGAACAAAGAGAGGAGGACGCATGCACAGATGGAGACGAGGCTGCTCGTCAGAGTCTGAGGACGTTTTATGCAACAATGCAGCGAATAATGTCAAGAGTTTGGTTTATAATAGAAACACGCTGAGCTCAGATCAGGTTAAAGGAGAGAGAGAGCGTCACCTCATCAGGTTAAGGTTAGGGTTGTGTCAGCAGTAATGTTCATAACGAGCTGGTGCCGAATTAGCTGTTAGCACTTCCTGTTTGCAGTGTACCTGTGAATGTTCACACAACTATCACTGCATTACTTTGATACTGAAAACAACTTAAAAATGTGACGTTTCTAAGGCAAGTTCTGAAGCGTCTTTTTTTATGATTTCTAAACAAACGTATGGACATTTAGTTGTGATGAACATCAGAGATAATGATATTAAGTTACAGTTCTCATGAGGGAAAATCAGGATTCAGAGGGTTAACCTCGATGAAAGTGGAGAACAGGTTACACGGAAGAATCGTAATAACATCAGGATATTAAAATAAGATGAATCTGATTAGCGACTAATGAAATAACTGAATATAAAGGTTTTTTTCATTCTCACCAGTACTGGTCTCCAGTCATACACTTCTCATAAACCGGCCCGGGCAGCTCCTTGGTGTCGGGGAAGATGTTATCGTGGTTCAGGATGACCGTTTTGATGACCTCATTCACGTGCGCCTGACAGGCCACCTGGTCCAGAGTGTCCGGTGTGGGCAGGAGGGTGGGGCCGAAGACGATGGCCAGGTTCCCAGCATCCATCATGTTCTCATCGCTGTACTGGGAGAGGCTGTGGGAAAAGGAAAACAGATTAATTTAAAACAATTACGCTGATTTCCTGCCAATTTTAACCTCATAGCTCATTATGTGATGGTGTAATTTACGTTTTCCAATAAAATAATTGCTTAAAATGTGCGTTTTTATAAATTACTGATGTTAAAATGCTGTTTTCGGAATTTTTTTCCACATTCAGTCTCTTTTTTTAATTTTTTTTAGGATGTTGTCACCAGTTTTCACACGACCTGGACACTAAATACTGATGGAAACAGAAATATTTTCACTCTCCTTGACAGTGAAGCTCCTGGTTTAATAACACTGAAGCTGAATGCACTTCACAGGCCTGCCAATAATCACATTAATACATTCAGCTTGTAGATCACACCTGCACATCACACCTCTCCATCCCTCGCCGCTCTCTCATTCTATATTTATTTGAGAGGCTGCAGAGATAAAATGAGCTCTGTTTTATCATCTCGCCGTGCTGTAAGTGTGCACTTCTAACCCCCTTCACTACAAGAGAGGTTTGAAACCACGTGGGACGAGGGGAACGGCTCTGGGAGAACGGAAAGAAATGGGCGATTATCATTAACTGTGAGTGGACACTCACTGGTTGAGGAAGGCGAACAGGTAACGCATCACCACCAGCGTCGCCCGCGGGACGCCCAGCAGGATCTTACGGATGCACTGCGCTCGCTCGTACATGTTCTCGATTCCTGTGGTAAGAAACACACATCAGAGCAAACACAGAAAGACAATCGGCCGGCTTCATATTGCTGCTGTAGAGAGGATGAGTTTCAGAAAGACAAAGAGGCAATTAAGAGAGACAAAGACGACGAAACTGAGAAGGAAAGTGAGTGTGTCGTCTGAAGATAGACAGAGATTCAATCTTGAGGGCTACGGCAAGTGATAAGGTGAGATTTAACAACTTGTCAGTCAGAGAACTGACGGACTGAGCTAACAATTAGCTTCCTAGCTACAGCAGTTTACCAACTAGTCAGTGTCACATGGACGAGCAAATATCACATAGTGCACTCGACCGAAAAAGACACCACTCTATTAAAGGACATATACGTTGTTTCACATCAGCTGTAAACAGACGGTGTTACTCACGGACGCAGGAGATGAGGTCATTAAAGCGTTCCTTTGGAAACAGCGGGTTCTCCAAACCTCTGAAGTAGAGCTTCAACACGCCGGCCACAGAGTTGATGTCATGGTTGCTCTCCTCGTCGATCAGCGGGTCATTACCTGAAAGACAAACAAGGGAGCTCAACCACATCCCGACACACCTGACGCTGTCGATCAGGCGACTATCAGCCGAGCTTCTCACCTCTCTCGAAGGAGTTCTTGATGTCGTTGACCTCAACCTGCGACCCCGACACCCTGAATATACCTTGATGTTGGAGACCTGTTGGAAACAAACGAGTGTTTGTCTTTCAGTCCGTCTGTTGTTTGTGTTGTAGTGTTGGCACACAGCCGACCATCAGTTAGTCACAGTAACCTCTCTCAGAGCAGCTTGAGTCATGATCAACGGTCAAGATTTTCAGTGTTTTAAATATATAATACCACATAAAATACAATCAAATACATGTTTCATGATAATATAGCACATATTTCTCATCAATAACAGCCGAGTCAAGCGAACCTGATCGTTGACACTCACCATGTAGGTTGATGTAGCGGATGCAGCTCTCCACAAGCAAGGGTATGGCTTTGGTTGAATCCTATAAGCACAGTCATTAAATACAATATTAGCGTTGGTTATATTACATTTTTATCAGCTCCTGGTTCTGATTCTTGTCACAATATTTGAGTCTGTACTGTTTTCAGAAGATTCTGACTGCCTTTGACAATGAATAGTTATCATGAAATAAAAATTTTATATAAAGAAATACAGAGAAACAGTAATCTAATTCATAAAACAAATAAAAATGCTCTGAGACCTCACACTTTACTATAGATAATTATTGTATGTATCATTAACTGTTTATGTGATATTTGAGCATTTTTAGCATCTTTAAGAATAAAAAATAATAGACTGAAAAAATACAGATTCAACATTGGCTCTTTTTTTAGACTTGATAGCATTTAGAAGAGTCTGAAGTATTTTGACGGCGCCTGAAAGGCAAAACCTGGGGCAAAAAAGTAGGAAATCACTCGTTGTTGCTTGTTAGACTTGTTGCTCTGAGGGCAAAGATTGAAGGCAGCTTAGATAAAATTGTTTCCTTCTTTCTCTGATCTGAATTTCGGTGACTCTAACTGAAGTATGAAAAGCCTGTCGGAGGTGAAACTGTACCTGGTGCTTGCTATGGGAGTTCTTCCGCCCACGACTGTAATGAGCGGAAAGGAGGAGAGAGTAAGAGGAGTGTCTTCAAGTACCACACTTATTATTAACGTGAGGAGAAAATATGCACTGAGACGTGAAATAATACCTGGTAGTCAACAGCTCGGCCTTATATCCTGCAAGAAAAGGAAGACAAGGAGAGAGTCAAAGGTACGAAATGTTGATTATGGACTATTATATAAGATAGAAGACAAATGAGAGAGAGTTTATTATGTAAGTCTCACCCTCAGCTAAGGCTTTCTTCAGTATATCATGTTTGGCCTGCAGTTTGGAAATGAGATTACTGCCCTCAAGATACTCGCGAAATTTCTGAGGATTGAAAAATAAACACAAAATACAGAAGTTCAGTTCACTGTGTATCCAACAGAGGGCGCACCAGCAGCCAAGAAGGCTCAACTCAGAATCAGCAAGGTCAATAAATTATTATAATAAAGTCCCATTTACATGACAACAGTTTTGCTCAAAGTGGAAACGTTTTTTCTTCGTGTTTTAAAAAATTGCATGCCAGGCCAGTAGGTGGCACTACACTGGAGCATTTTTGAAAATCGTCTTCCCCATTAGTCAACAAAAAAAAGTGTCTCTTTAAATATGAACATGACGCTGTGCTGTTTCCTCACAGTGAAGTAGAAGAGCTCCGTCTCCTGCTGGTTGGCCCGTCTCTTGGCCAGACTCGGCTTGTTCAAGTATCCGTCCGACACGCTGGACTTGACCGACTCGGAGGACGGGCTGTGGGTGAAGCTCTGGGAGACGTCGTAGTCGTCCAGCACCGTCATGTCTTGCAGGGTGGTCAGGGTGGCGCCCCAGGTCTTCTTCACCTGGACGAGGACAGAAAATGGACTTTTAAATTGGATCGTCTTTCATCAGATTAACCAAAAACCCACTGACTTCGAGACAGGGGAACCGGAAAAAAGCAAAAATGCGCCCTTTAAAACGAGGATATAACATATGCCGAATTTACAAGAAGGCCCAAAAAATTAAGAATTTGTCAGAAACAGCGCTTCACAAAGTTTATAAAGTTTCTCCTAACTCAACAACTCACAAAATCGAGTGATTTTATAAGGGAGTCTGGGGAATTTCTCTCTCTTTTCATCTCCTTGCTGCTTTGACCTATAATATGTTGGCGTTTGCCGTCTGCTGTTGTGCAAAACATTCTCAAGTTGTTGTAAATAACGATCAGATACACGTTATCCTGGTCACACTGGTTGGTGTATCAAAAAAATCTCACCTATTACTAAATCAAAATGTTTTCTTGACGGTTACAAACTTTACACAGAGTTGTGGTAATTTATGCTGCTCTAATGGGGTGATAATGTAGCAGATGTGGCCTCTAAAAATAAACTTGCGCCATCTGAAAGCGACCCGGCGCTGCAGTCGGTGGCGTCCTCGCTGTTGTTGCGGAGCAGACGGGAGTGTTGTGAGCACAGAGGGCAGCTGTTAACTCGCCCTGAAGGGCATAAAAATGCTGAAGGAGTCTGGATTAATGAGCTGCATCTGCACGTCTCAGCAGCTCACAGATACACACACGTACACACAAACACACCCTGATTATCACGTACAAATAAACACACTTTTACTCCCATTATCCTCGCTGTAAGTAGAAACACACTTTGCATATGTGTCGTGTACAGAAACAGAGCGGTCGCGCTCGAACGCACACTTCATCAAACAATATGTAAAATGAAACTCCGCCCTGAAACGATGACTAATTCATGACTCGTGATCCATGAAGCTTTGAGCTGTAGTGAAATGTATCGAGGTGTTCAGTCAAGAGTTCACATCAACCTACAGATTCATCCACACAGCATCGGCAGAGCACGAAGCTCGACTTCACCCACTGAGCAAAGACATAGAAAAGATTGGCGTCGTTTCTATGTTTCAGCGTCTTTGCGGACGTTGAAAAGACACTCGGTCTTTGAACTTGAACTTGTGAATTTTGCAGCTTTTACGTGTCTTAAAAAAGGCAGTTGCTAACGAGTCAGCGTTGTCAGCAGACGTTGGTCATACAGTTTGGATCATCTTAAATTAAAAGTAGAGATTAAAAAGTAAAGTACAGATTTTTCGACCATCATTATGATTTGTGCTGCCTCTGCACTTGTGAGTCTTACCTCTTCATTCTCGATCTTCAGAGACGCCAGGCGGGTCTGGAGCTGCGTGAGGCGGAGGGTGAGCTCGGCCTGGAGCTGCGGCTGGGAGGCAATCTGGGTCACCTGACAGGAAGTGGAAGAAGATCATCAGAACATCATTGTCCAGAGAAACCAAAAGTCAAATATGTGCTCATTTTTATTGAATAATCAAATGTAAAACATCTGGTCGGTGTACTGACTGCGTCGCCCATGTGGGCCTGGAATCCAAAGCGCGATGGGGGGCAGAAGGCGGTGGGGTAGAGGCCCAGCAGACGCTGCCTGTCTCGGGCGGGGTCCAGGCCCTCCACGGCCCCCTCCAGCACCTCCAGACCCGCCCTCCTGGAGGCTTCAAGGCTCAGTTCGGCTGATAGGTAGGTCCTCAGAGCCCGGCTCAGACTGGAGTGGTACCCTAGGTCACAGCACTGAGACAAAGATGGAGGAAGAGTTGCACGTTTTCACAGCTTTCAGACAGTTTTTAGATCATTTGTGCCAGAAACGTTCAGCGTACTCACGTCTATGATGTCGGGCAGGTCGTGGATGTAGTACTTGAAGACGGAGGCGTTGGTGGCCTCCAGAGTCAACAGATACTCATTCCTGGCTTTAAGAGTCTTCAGTTTGTTCTCTGAGTACTTTGCCTTCCTCTAATGAAGAAAGAAACAGACGTGAGATGAAGAAAATATTGGTTAGATTGTTGGCCGGTATCCAGAATCCATATATACGCCTCCACTATCTCATTAAAGAAAAAGAAATCCCAGAATTTCCTTTTTACAGTCGAGAGTCTGCAGATTTTAACTATCCAGCTGTGAAAAAACTATTCAGTCTCACGTGATGCTGAAAAATCCAGAGCGTCAGGTAGAAACTATATTAAGTGAGGTTTATTAAGATAATTCACAGTTTTACCAAAGAATGGCGCAGTACTTATATGACGCTAATGCAAACTCCAAGGCATCAGAAGACACGTTATTCTAACTAGTCAGTACTTTAAATGGTCCCTTAAAAGATACGCATATAACATTCAAAACTGTATATATAGACGTATATTACTAAAAATCAGTATGAAATAGTCGCATGTAGTTTTAAAAGGAGCTGGAGCAGATAATCCAGTTTGTGTAAATAATCCAACACGCAATATGAAAAAATAAGGCTCAAGCTTCACTCAGACTGGATTTACTTCACCAGGAGAGTTTTTAACATGACCCGCTTTAGTCAGTGATTTTAATCCCGTCCAATAATTACACGTGCAATTACCAGTTTTTCTTTGAACTCGCTGTCCTCCTGTAATTTAAATCTCATCCGGAGCAACATCCTTGGACTTTAAAGTGGATCACTGAGTTTTTTCTTTGAAGAGCAGCTTGTACTTTTATTCTGAACAGCTCGGTGTGAAATCTGACTTTTGTGTGAAAATGGATGAAGGAACAAACCAACATATATATATATTTATATATATATATAAAGGCTGTTTCTGGAACAAATATGAGGACAGAAACAGTTTAAACCATTGAAGAGTAAGACCCCGTAAAAGCTCATCAAATGGGCTGTTTAAATGTCATCTATACGTAGATACTGGCATTTTAGGCCTATATTGTTTCCATTTTGGCACATTAGCGCCATTAAAAGTATGCCGAATTAACTATTAGCACCTCCTGTTTACAGTGATGTACAGACTATTATCACTGGATTACTTTGATACTGAAGACAACTTAAAAATGTGAAGATTCTAAGGCAAGTTCTGAAGCGTCTTTTTTCTACAATTTAAAATCAGATGTATGGACGTTTTCCATGCAATGCATGTCAGATAATAATATTCTGAGGAAGTACAAGTCATAGAGAAACTAAAAATATGTGTGTCATGTCTGTGTGTTCATATTTGACAGAGTTGTGACTCAGAGAAAACACACACCTTCGACAGTTGCCAAAGTCAGTCCCCCTCCTCAGACTAAATTGAGAAAATCTATGTTTTAAGCCTTGAGCCTATATTTGTTTATATTTTGGCACATTGGAGCCATTAAAAGTAAGCCGAATTATCTGTTAGCTGTTCCTATTTGTAGTGTAGCCATGGATCTTTAGACAGTGATCACTGGATTAGTTTGATACTGAAGAAAACTTAAAAATGTGAAGATTCTAAGGCAAGTTCTGAAGTGTCTTTTTGTCTATAATTTCAAAGCAGATTTATAGACATTTAGTTTTGATGCACATCTGATGTAATGATACTATTTGGAAGTTTAAGCCACGCTGAATCTAAAAATATGTATATCATGTCTGTGCGTACAGATTTGACTGGGTCATGACTCTGAGAACAGGTGTGATATTTGGCGAAAATGTGCCTCATACAGTATCTTTGTGATTTAAAGTGTGTGACTTTGCTTCAGATGACGCCTGAGAGGAAAGGACTGGCTATTTCTCCATCCTTGCACCTTTCCTTGGCTTCTCAGCAGGGAGGACAAAGACGTACCTTCTCCCTCATCTTCTCCATCTTGCGGGCGGCGTTGCGTCTCTGATGGCGCTCTTCTATCCGCAGTCCGAACACGGGCTCCCCGCCTCCGCTCGTCCCCGTCACGCCCTTCACCCGTCCCTCCTGACGCTCCGCCTCCCGCAGCTTTGTTTCCGCGCTGATCGTCTCCACGTGGTACATGTGATATGTCTTCATCACCTAGGAAACAGCAGCACATAATAACACAAATGGACCACAAAAACTGGAAAAACAACATCAGACTGCAGCCTTTGAATGTTTTTACTCCTCAAGGTTATCAGGTCCGCTCTAATCTGATTTACAGCGTTTGGACAGGAAGCTTTTAAGACGAGTACTCTGACTCTTCAAATAAACCTTTACATGTGACAGACAAAATCAGAAAACTTCCTCCTTTAAGGCTCTTTGCAGACCTGAAAATAATGTCAGGCGAGAAGCAGATGTTCTTGACAGCCCGAGATAAAAACCTCTCTGAATGTGAGGCAGCGAGGACTTCTCCCTGGATGTATCCCGAGCCGTTAAAACATGCCTCGGTGACTCCTTCACTGGCCCAGTTTCTGTGTTGTCACACTTTCTAATTCATCGTGTACAAAGAGAACGTACTTTAATGATATTTCACGTTTCAGTTGTCTGCCTTCTCTCAGGGTTTGGGCAGATTACTTTTAAAAGAAGTCAGTTACTGGAGACAAATTACACCAATGCAGTCCATTATATCAAAAATGTAATGTAATCTAAATACTTTTGGATTCACTTCCAAATATCCAAATAAGTCTGGCTTAACCAAACAAGGCGGTTGATAAAAATCATATCCCTGAACGTTACCCCCACTTACGGTATAAAGCTCGTTCAGAAGCTTCATGAGGTCCTCCTGAAGCTGAAAGATGATCTCCTTACTCTGAAAAAGGAGAAGAAGAAGAGAAAAATATCATCAGCAAAAGGTGAATTAACACGTTCACATAGTGTGTCGTACATTAATTTAATCCATGTAGTTAATGTACATTTTTGAAGTATTTCTACTTATTTTAAGTTTATGCTACTCCAACACATTTAAGAAGGAAATATTCCACCATATTCAGTGTTTTCCTTTGGTTTGTAGAAGATTTAGGCATTTATCTGACAGGGGATTTGGGTTTTTTTCAATTCAAAAAATCCTTTTAATGGAAGGGAAAACACAGACTTTATTCATCCGACAGTAGCAAGTTCATTTTCAGATTAAGATGCTACATAAGAAACTTATAAAACAATGTTAAAGGTTAAACAACTGTTTTCAATATTTATTGGTGTATAACTCCTCACAAAAACCAAGGTTCTAGTTGTGGTTCCACGATATGTTTCAGATGTTTTTGTGTTTTTGAAAGTTTCAACAACGAGACAGGAGTGTAATACTGCCACACCAGAAAAAGAGGAGATAACGACTGTTCCTTTAAGACGGCAAAAAAACTGAATAAAGATTGTTTTTGATAATATTCAGTGTATTTCATTTATTACTGTGCTGTAACAAGTCTGATCTCGAGTAATTTCACCTAAAAAACGACGTTTTCCAGCAGTTTTAAACCTCTGAACATCTAACGGAGCCTCTTTATTTTAGCCTGAACCGACTTCTTTTCAGATTTCCCGTCAGGTCGAGTTATCTTGCTGTCAGTTTCTCCTTCAACTTCTTGCAAACTTTCTTCCTTAGCTGCCCTCTCTTGTCGCGCGTCCATCAGTCAGGTCGAGCGGCAGCAGATAAATTAATGACCGCGCACAAACAAATGAATCCATAACTGAACCGAGCCGAGCTCAATCTGTCTCATGCATTAAACACAGCCTCCAGTTTGGGGCAAAGGAGCTGTGTGGCTGCATTAATATTACATTATGCTTAATGACTGAGGAATCCCACGATGGATGAATCTCGTTCCCATAGCGCCCGCTGAGAAAAGATCAGCTGAGCCGGTCGCCATGGCCACGGGGCTGTCAGCGTTGTCATGGCCACTGAGCCGTCCGTCTCCTCCCGGTGTCCCTCTTCAGCGCGACTCTCCGAGACGTGATGGAGGTCTTACTGTTTATAGCTGCCGGCGGCCGCTGCACTTTAGTTAGCATGAATAAAAGACGAGCCGGAGGAGAGATTAATAATGAAGACGGCGAGCTAAAGATGGAGGCGGCGAGGAGCGTGCGCGTGCGTGCACGTGTGTTTAATTTGTTAAAGTCGGAGGCGGCCTAACAGAGCTCAGGGGAATACTGACTTTACTTTTCATTAGGATCAACTCTGGTACTTAAAGATGCCGTAAAATATGAACAAGCCCCGAGGTCGGCACACACGGAAGCTCCCAGAGTACATCTACTCAAGTACTGCACTAAAATACTTGAGTTACTTGAGATTTATTTGAGTATTTTCATTTTCTCTTACTCCATACTTCTACTTACTACTACAGAAATATTGTACTTTTCACTTCACCACATTTATTTAAGAGCAGTGATGGAATGTAACTAAGTACATGTACTCAGTTACTGCACTTAAGTCCTTAATTTGAAGTACTTGTACTTGAGTTTTCCATTTTCTGCTACTTTAAACTTCTAATTCATTAAATTTCAGACAGAAATGTTATACTTTCTACTTGATTTATGTCACATTTACTCAAGTACTCTGGTACTTGTGCTGTATTAGAGTATTTCCATCCCGAGCATATCTACATACACACACTTGAAAATTAAATATCAGCACATTAACGACAGTTCTGAGGGTTCAGGACTCCTTTTGTCGGAGCGGTCGGCCTGCAGCACTTCTTCTGAGGGTATAAAAGCCTCTGACGCAGCACATCATGTGACCTCTGTGATAAACCCTCTTTAAGGTGAAGTTTTACTGCCTATAAAACCAAACTTTTCACTGTAAATCTATATAAATGTTCCGGTCTGAGCCCGTCCTCCTCCCCTCTGTGTGTCTGGCTCTAAATCTGTCGCAGTCACCGGTAATAGATTGTGAAGTGAAGCATGCAGACCGGCTGTGCAAAAAAGGGAGAAAAGCAAAAATCTAATAAATCCTCCAATTTCCTTTACATGTGTGATTTGTGTTGAAATAAAATGAGTCTTAAATCATGAATATTTAATCACAGAGCTGCTGCAGCGATTCATCACAGATCAGAGGAGGAAATTATGTTTTCAGTCGGGCTGAGGTGGAGTTTTATAAGTGGTGGAGGAAAGTATTCGGTACCACGCTGCACAAATACTCCACTACAAGTATGCTGGAGTACTGTCAGGAAAATGTACTTAAAGTATCAAACGGATACGTACTCATTACGCAGAAAAATGGCTTCCTTGATGGTGTTTTATTGTAGGATTGAGTCCTCAAAACGGCAGATTAAGGATACAAAATGGTGCTGGATGCAGGAAAAAGCAGTTAAAAAGACAAAGGAAACATTGATGCAAAGGAAACATCTTTGCATCAATTTTTTTATGTATTGCATCGGTGCCGACATACAGAAGTGTAGTCTGAAGTCCTAAAACCCAGAAATCGGTTAGCGTTTTTGCACATGTGGTTCCCTCGTCTCGAGTTTTTTCAATTAGTTTTTGGTTAAATTCCTGAAATAAGGTCTTCAAGATATTTACACGTTTTGTTTTCCGACATAAACTCCATCATTAAATGTCTCACAGTTTAATTATAAAGCTCTTCCGTGTGTTAAAAACAGTTAGCGGTTGCTAACAAGTGTCTGAATGAGACTACAGAGGTTGTCGGGGACATTAAACGTCCTCACAGCGAACACGGAGACTCATCTGCTCACTAGTCCGTCTTTACAGACCCACTTTAGTTACACACTGTTCTGACTCTGACTTTACAACTCGTACATTGATCAGTTTATAGAAAACCTGGATAGTATTTGTGTAGTAAGACTCTTAGTGGTGGTGACGTTTAAGTCATGTGACCGTGATGTCGTCTGTTTGTAGCCTAACATTAGTTTTTTACTGCTACACATTTAATTTACGCTTCAAACATCACACAGTGGAGTTCATCTGTGAAGATTATCTTCATGAACAAAACCTGGAAGTATCTTTAACTCTTTTAATAACAAATAATCATTTATTTCCAGCACAAAATTCACCGGCTCCAGTCTCTAAAATGTGAGGATTTGCTGCTTTTTAAAAATCTTATTTGATAATAAATTAATATATTTGGGTTTTAGACATTTGGTTGGATAAAATAGCGATTTGATTTCATCACCTCATTATTGAGGAAATTGTAACGGGCACTCTCTGACATTTTATAGATCAAACAAGAGGAAATAAACATCATAATGATCAATAATGAAATGAATAAATAGTCGCTGTCTCAAAGCGCCGTGTTCTCGTGGTCACATAAATCAAGACCGAAGTGGGAGGCCGAGGAAATGTTTTAATTAATTGAGTTTACAACGAGAGAACCATTTGTATTTTCTGGTGTCGCTCTTAACTGCAAGCTGAAGACGTAAATCTTTAACAACACCTCACAGATATATAGTTTCATTTTAAATAAAGGTTCAGCAAGTTCTGAAATCAGCTGCTCACTGAACAGGAAGAGATGGTTTGTTGAGGACTATTTTCAGCGGGTGAGTATCTGCGGTGTGTGTGGAACAAAAGAAGAAGAAGATATATGAGCTCACCCTCTTCAGCAGGCGGGCGGAGTCCTCGCTGATGTGCGTGAGGCGGGTGATGACGTTGTTCAGGTAGAGGTCGCTGAGGGTGGCGTGGTCTTTACTCTCCCTCCTCACCTGGAGAAGAAAGAGAGGGAGAAAGGTGGAGGAATATCTCTGATTTTCTGTTTTCATATTTTGTGTTAAAAGGTTTCGAGCAAAAAACTCAAACATGTAACCGACCTGGTTTAGCAGCAGGTACCAGCAGTTGACTGGAGAAAGCAGGTTCTGATCTTTTCTGGAGGAGAGAGAAGAGATTCACCTTCTGTTGTCAATGACTCTTTTGTAAAGGAGGTCATTTAAAAACTGAACTTCACAAAAAACACCCTGTTTAAAGCCGACATCTTCACAGTAAGATAAAAGCGTGAGCACGCACGCCGTCTGAAATGGATACACGAGCTCCACCGAGCACAGAGGGTGAAAATAACGTCTTTTTAAATCAATTTAGGATCTCGGGGCTTCTGGAAACACACGCAGACCTACTTGTATTGCTGATGGTCTTTCGTGCTGCGTGTTTTGGCCATGAACCTCTCGGCGAGCTTCTCCAGGTTTCGGGAATATTCTGTCTCGATCTCGGACTTCTTCCTGAAGAAGTCCTGCAGGTCCTGAAGCAGCTGGACTCGCATCTCGGTCTGCTGCTCCAGACATCGCTGCTGCTCCACCAACTGGGCCCGCACATCTACACACACAAATAAACACACACACACAGATGGATGTCATTGTAAATTAGACACTTTGGCAATTTGTTGGACCACGACAGCAGAATAACTGGAATATTTCTGGAGGCAGCGTTGTGACACCTATTAATCTCTCGTTGTACCGCCACAAAGATAGCAGATCGTCTATCAATGCTTTTGCATACTTCATTCATCTTGTTGTTGCCACGCAGTGAAAAACACCACAGGCTCTATTTTGTGGCGGTGCAACAAACCAACACAAGCAGCGCTCCGACAGTTCGGTGTTTTCCTGACCTTGAGATTCTCTTTGGCGGTCTGCGGTGTAATGTTGTGCCCAGCGTAGAGCGCACGGTGCTCAGGTGGGAGGTTCATTCAGGCGAGGCAGCACAAACAGAGACGTTGGTACTTAATCCCAAATAGTTTGTTATTATATTCTGGTGGAAAATGTGTCTTAAACTTTGCACTGAGAATAGACGTCTCAAAACCAAGTCACGGCCACTTAGTGAATATAATATACAAGTAAAAATTGGAGCAAATGTGCAGCAGCAACAGAATAATACTTAAATCTCTGCAGACATCTGGAGGCAGCAGGACACATGTTGATGAATCTGCAGCCTCTGATTTGGAGGAGTGCTGCGTCAGAGTGTGTTTACCTTCATTAAATCAGGCGCTAATGACTCCAGGATGTTACAGACTAAGCACACACACACACACACACACACACACACACATCAGACGGGTCAGTTATAACTGTGCATCATCAGTCCTGTGAGACGTTTCCTCCTCTACAACTTTCTTTTAACAAACGTTTCTTTAAAGTCAGCGTACAGTGTAAACGGCTGCTGTCACATTTTATATGATGTGACCATTTATGACGTGAGCTGACGTAGTGATTGGCTCAGCTGTTTCAGAGCTACGAGTTTTGCTGGTCAACACACGGACAATTTGAAATTTTGACCTGATGGTTTCCAGGTTAAAAGGCGAGAAATCGGCAAAGTGATTAATAATTCAGTCTGAGGGCAACGTGAAGGTCTGAACCAATTTTTATGGCAATCCATCAAACACTTGTTGAGATATTTCAGTCTGGACCAAATTGGTGGACATTTCTAAATTTAAATAAAATAGAGAAAAATGTCAATCTCAGCTTCCTCAAAACCCAAAGTGACGTCTTCAGATTCTTAGTTAGAGAAAATAAGCAATCTAAAATCAAAGATATTCAGTTCAGAGCGACAGAAAACAGAGAAATGGATTCCTCGTGTGAGAAGCCGGTCGTCTTTAGTCTGTTTGCTTGATAAATGACAATAAAATAATGAACTGCTTAATTTAAATTGTTTAATTTTCTGTCGATTAGCTAATCAGCTGCTCCGCCCCTCCTCTTCCCCCCTCCACCACCTCTCTCTCTCTCTCTGGCTCTCTAATCCTTTATAATTACTGATGAAGAAGACCAGTCCATTTTTCTCAGAGGAGTCACCTTGGCCGACATCCTCTGACCGCAGAGAAAAACCTGCACACACAAACACTCCCTACATGCGCACACACACACACACACACACACACACACTCACACACTCACACACTATCAGTCAGTCCTACAGTCAGCATGGTAATGCCTGGCTGCACGCTTCGCTGGTCGTGCTGTTTCAGAGCTGGATCTATCTGCAGCAGGAGGGAGAGAGCGGCTACAGAATACACAATGATAACCCCACCTCTCTCTATCACACACACACACACACACACACACACACACACACACACACACACACACACACACACAGACACAAACCAATCCCCGGGGGACCCTATCCACTCCACTACCTGTTGTCTTGGCAACCACACACTGTGTGTGAACCATGTGATGAGGAAGGTGAAGACAAGAGCTCGAATCTGCCGCATCGACAGACACACACACACACACACACACACACACACACACACACACACACACACACACACACACATTTCCAGACATGCTTCATAGATCTCTATAGAAAAACACTGCTGTGGCCTTTGGTCCCCACAAGTCTATAAAGTCTCTGTGTTACTGTACGTGTGTGTGCGTGTGCGTGTGTGTGTGTTGGTGTGTGTAGATATTGATCGTGGCGTTGCTGTTGTTAGCTTACTAATTTAAAATGGCTGCCGTCTCACGTTGCTCTCATACACTGAGCGTGTGTTAAGCTGCAACACTTTCATATAAATGAATGTCTGCTCTGCTGCTCCGTGTCCCCTCGCGGCGGTAACACATTTTACCCTGGGCGCAGAAATGCTTGTTCCTGATTGGCTGGTGGTCCCGGTGGTCGGCGGTTTAATCACTCCTCTAAATTGGTGTTGAGCCTCTGATGAGCTGCGAGTAATCATAGATACACAACTGATGCTTCATGCTCGGTTATTGTTAAAACATTATTTCGATGCTTTTTTGCTGCGAGTCGTGATGGAAAGATCGAGACTCACGTCTTCAGCCAGTTAGCTTAGCTTAGCATCAAGACTGGACAGCTAGCCCGACTCTGTCTGACTTCATCTCTTTTGTTTACTTCGTACACACGCTGTCATGAGCCGAGGTTTTGTATTTCAGCAATTTCCTGTTTTTTCTCTCCTCTTGTGTCATGTTTTACCTTCCACTTCCTGTCTTTGTCTGTTTTCCCGTCCATTTCCTGTACACACTTGTGTTTTATTTGTTCATTCGCTTGTACTGAACTGTGACACAAGCTGAAGTGTAAAAAAGTTGCTAAGCTATGATTGGATAATCACAATTTGGGGGAGGGGCTTCCTCCATCCTTCATGCCTCTCAAACTGGTCGAGGGAGTCTTCACTTCGTGCCGCTGACTGGGCTAACCCCAGGCTGCGACTAACTTTTACTTTCATTGTTGATCAATTAGTTGTTTGGTCGATAAAAAGTCTGAAAATGGTCAGAAATGTCAATAAGTGTTTCTCAAAGTGCAAGATGACGTCCTCAAATGTCTTGTTCTGACCTCAATCCAAAGATATTCCCAAAGAAAGAGACCAGAAAATATTCACATTTAAGAAGTTGAAATCAGAGAATTCTGACTTTTTTTCCCTTAAAAAATAACTCAAACTGATTAATCGATCATCAAAACAGTTGGCGATTAATTAAAAAGTTGACAACTAATTGAGTAACTGTTGCAGTTGGCAATAAAAAACTTTGTCGCTGGCTGTTTTAAATCAGTTTTAAGAAGCTACAAACAGAAGTTTAATATTTAGTGTTTAAATATTGAGTTGTGTGAACTGTGTTATACTTATTATAGAAAGCAGACTTCACTTCACGTCTTCCTCGCCTCTTTATACGCCCAATTTACTGGTTTCATTTTGTTTAACTGCTGTATATTTAACTTATCTGATGGTTGCTGTGTCCGTTTCCCCAAACGTTCAGCATTTCACCTGCAACAGTCCACAAACCAAACTCTTCAAAAGGTGATGTATTTGTATTTAATCTTATTTTGAGGAATAAAACTAGCTGGTGAAGCTTCTGAGCTGCAGACTCCTTTTGATTTTTCTTACAAATCCCACTCATGCTTGCCGCAGGGAGTTCAGACTCCACATCAAAGGCTGTAAATGCAAACTTTACTGCCGACAAAATGATGTGAGACTCTTTACATAAACGTCTATCAGAGAGCAGAGCGACTCCGCAGACTCCCGACGGGAAATATCTCAACAGCTATCAGACAGACTGACATGAACTCGTGTACAGAGATTCAAGACTTCCTGGTGATGAGCAGCAACGACTCTGGTGCTTCTCTGACTTTTCCTCTGGCGTCAAATTTACAGTTTGTTCAACACAGTTCGTCCTCAGTCTTCAGCTGTACTTCTAGTGCTAATTAGCAAATACTAGCACGCTAAATAAACATACAACTGTTAGCATTTAGCTCAAAGCACTCCATGTCTTCAGTTTTTCCAACTTTCAGACGTTGTTAGTTGGGACATTTTCGCCTTTTAGTAGCCTCAATATGGGCTCGATGAACTGTTTTCCAAATGAAAAACGTCCAACACATTTCATATATTATCAATAATTAACCGATAATCGATTGTTATGGCAGGAAACTGGCAATTAAAGAAATTCCTTAACATTTTCATCCCTATTTGTCAGGCAGAACATAAATAATTTGACGCTGTTACCCCTGTCAGCTAGTTAATCGATGGCGGATGGTGTCGTTCTCTCAGATGAATTAAAAAAATAAAAGTATAAAATGTTAAAATGGGCTGTTAATATACCTGTGTGGCCTGCATGAGTAAAGTCTACGTGTGGGAAACACTGCATTACTATGTTCTGATTTGCATCTCTCACTATTTTCTGCCAGTTTATAATTAATCAAATAATCAAGAAATAATCAGATTAACTGCCTGTGATTCACTGACGATTAAAATAATCGTTGCAGAGGAGTTTGTGTCTGTCTGTGTCAAACAAAGAAGAAAAAATGAGGATTGCTGTCGAAGAAAAAAAGGAGGCGGATTCAGGCAGATCCACAGAGGAGGCGAGATTATATCAATGAAACTCGTCGTCTTGGATCACAGTCGATTGAACGTGAAAGGAGGATATCCGCCTGCACTTTTTACCTTTTGAAGTCTGAAATGCTTCCTCTTAGAAAAACCCCCTCGCTCGTCCTCGCAACACCCCCCAAAGACAAGACTCAGCCTCTTTGATCAGAGGATCTACAGTCAGCACGGCACAATGTGGCAACGCGCCGACACAGGGAAAAGTCTGCAGACAGACAATAACACCGAGCAGAGAGAAGAACCTGTCTCGTGACTGATTCGGTCTGAACGCTCGGTGTGTAGCTTTCATTGGTCGAAGGGGAAAGCGTGAAACCGTTGAGGAAGATGAGGAGGATGCACGTTTGTCAAATTCCAGCTTAAACGTTATAAATACCATCAGCTTGGACCAGTTACATCGTCGCTACGGAGTCGTGAACAAATTAAATGAGATTAATTTCAATCACCTCTGTTGCTCCACACATTAGTGAGATTATGTGCACACAGCTCAGGTCTGAGGCTGCCGATAAAAACTGGAACAAATCCCAAAAGTCTGTAAATGTGTTGCCGTAAAACAGCAAAACAATTAAAAGTGGGGAAAAAAAATGATTATGATGCTAAAAACCTTGACGTGATAATCACCCTGAGACGATGGGTGTCTAGACTTTCGAGCAGTTATCTTTGCACGTCTAGAAACACTCTCTTCTCATGGAGAATATTGCTCTGAAAGCATCCGACAATCTATGTGCCGAATGTTGAGTGACAAAAAGATTCAATCTCAAGTAAAACCTGCCGTCCAGAAAATAAAATCTCCATTTTGTTTGTCTAAAACGCGGTCGTTTTAAGACTATAATGAGCTTTTTCTCCGCAGAATGCATGAAGACTAGAACATGACTACAAAGGAAATGTCTGCATTACCTTCAAGGCTGTCATCATTATCCTCAACAAATACAGGTTTTCACATACGGCGATGGACTGTCAGTGCTACGGCTGCAACAATAGATTATATTCATGATTAATCAATCAACTGTTGAGGCTATGAAATGTCAAAAAAGTCTGAAAAAAGCTCGTCAAAATCTCCCAGAGCCCAAAGTGACGTCTTCAAAACCGCTTCTTTTGTCTGACTAGCAGTCCAAAACCAAAAATATCTTCAGTTACTGTCAGAAATCAAGAGATTAACGACGATTAACGGGTTATGAAGACAGTTGGCAACGAATCAGCTGATTGACTCATTGTTGCAGCTCTAATTCTGAAGGTGCTTTAACAACAGGTGCGTTTTGATAAATCAAACATGTAGGACTGTTGATTAATTCATCTTTTAGTTTAGTACATAAAATGTAAAAGTGACGTCTTCAAATTGCTTCTTTTGTCCAAACCAACCGTCCAAAACCAAAAGACTCTTCAGTTACTGTCAGAAATCAAAAGAAAAGCAGCAAATCTTCACATTTAAGAAGCTGGAACCAGACAATGTTTGACACTTCTCCTTGAGAAATGACCAAAATGGTTTGACAATTAATTTTTCAACTGATTGTTGCAGCTCTAGTCAGCAACAGATGAGGAGAGAACAGCAGTTTAATCATCAGTTTCAGTGCAGATAAAGCAGAAAAGACACTGATTCATCTGTGAGTTTAGATTTCAGAGGTGCAACAACTTTATCTGCTGATTATTTTCATGATTAATCAGTTAAACACAGTAAAATAGTGAAAACCGCTCCTCACAGTCTCCCAGAGCCCAAAGTGACGTCTTCAAATTGCTTCTTTAGTCCAACCAACCGTCCAAAACCCAAAGATTCTTCTTTTACTGTCAGAAATGATGAAGAAAAGCAGCAAATCTTCACATTTACGAAGCTGAAACCAGACAATGTTTAAAGCAGAAGAGACTCTGATTCATCCGTGACGTGAAAGGTTGTTACTGCTACATCATTAAATGCTGCCAAACTGAGACCAATGAAGAATATCGATAAGCTTACGTCTCCACGTCCTGTTTATAATTTTATTATTAAACCTGCCCAGGTAGGTAAACCAACCTTCCAGTCGTGCTGTTGTTATTTGCGCTTTCTTAGTTAAGAATCTATAGCTAGGCGGCTATCTTTAATCCAAGCTTCTGAGGCTTACAGACCTTTTAAACCCCGGCAAGAGGATGTATGTCAGTGGTGGCAGGGACAGTTTTCCCTGGGTGAGATCAGTGGGACACACTACTTCACATTCAGACACACTTACAGCACTTCTCCACCAAAATCAGTGGGTCTACACAGGATTTTTAAACCCCAGTCCCACTTCCTGCAGCGTTGTACGTCACTGACGTCACGTTTCACGTCACGAATGTGCCGGAAACAGGGAACAACACCGGTTACAGTAAACACAAGCTGCGTGGACAGTGAGGATGTTACGTTGATCACCGGTTTGTACATTTTACTACAGTGTCCTTATTTGATAACGCGTCATCACTTCGCGCGGTGGGAAACATGTCGAGGGGATAAGCAGGTGATCTTAGCGGGTTTAAGTGGGGTTTTTGACCAGTGGAAAAGGGGTTTAAGTAAATATTCTCTGCTTCCAGCTTCTCAAAAGTAAAGATTTGTCGCTTTTCTTTGTTCTTTAGGACTGACAGGGAAAAGCAGACGATGAAGACGTCACCTCGGGCTCAGGGAACTTGTAATCGACATGTTTCACTGCTTTGTGACATTTTATTGACCGTTCATCACTCAAGTCGAGAAGTGAATCGATAATGAAAATAATCATTAGTTGCGTCGTCTATTCTCAACATCTCTGACTTCCTTCCCTCCTTTTGTGCCTCCCAAACTGTTTCGAGGGAGTCTTTCTCTTCCAGCCGCTGACTAATTCATTCATCATCCTCTGGAATGACTCATTTACTCCCATCTCATCCATTCAAACACTTTTCATAATGAGGGGAAAGGTGTTCATGTTTATATCTGTATGGGGTGTGTGTGATGATGTCACAGGAACAGGAAGCTCACGCCAGCTTTCCCCCAGGTGGCCGTTACCATGACGACCAGGTCCAAGGACGGACAAGAGGGGGGGGCAGAGTAAGCGCTGGATCATCATCATCAGGCTGATGGGAGGCCTCCAGAACATCTTCCTCCAGTGAAGAGTCACTTCATCCTCCTCCTCCTCCTCTTCCACTCTTGTTTGTGTTGCAGGTATGCAGATGTGAGGTCACTAATCACCTGCATGCACACTCAGGCAAAAAAAAAACAAAACCAGAGCTGCATCCCTCGCCACCGCCACCACCGCCGCCGCCGCCACCACCGCATGCAGCAGGAAACACTTCATCTCTTCTCTCCCCTGCAGAGCTCTTTTCTTCTCTCTTTTTTTTCATTTGCATTTTCTCATTAAGACGATCCTCATCTCATTCAGACGGAGGAGAGGAGGGAGGTGACGGAGCGCACACACACACACACACACACACACACACACACACACACACTCACACACACTCAAACATGTAGCACCGTCAGCACTGTGCATAATCTCCCTGCTACCTTTCCACCAGGCTCACCTCACACCTCAGCGAGTATAGACCCCACCCCCTCGTGAGAAAAAAGCGCCGGCCACCTCCTGTGTGTGTGTGTGTGTGTATATACATTACACACCACCCCTCCAGCATCGACCAATCAGGAGCAGGAGCAGGGGAGGCAGACTTGGAAAGCACATAGTTACAACGCAGATCCATATAGGAGCCGCAAAGAGGAGCGGGGGGCTTCATCCGAGCGGTCATTTCAATGCAGGGCATCCCCGAGTGTGTGTGTTGGCAGGACGCCAGAGCAAAGGGCCCCACACACACACACACACAAACAGGGGTGAGTGTGTGTAAACAAGACACACACTCATCCTCCTCACATGGGGGCTGTAACGCTCTCCATTAAATTTAATCACTCAAACGCCAATTGATTGTGTGCAAGGGAAGGAAAGAGGAAGAGGAAGAGGAGATGATTTTCTGAATGAAGCTGCTTGAATTTGAGAAAAAAAAGGTTAATCTACCGTAGAGTAAACACACACACATCCTCCTCCTCATACTCAAAGAGGAGACAGGCGAGAGTGATGGTGATGGCGATGGTGATGGTGATGGCGATGGCGATGGCGATGGCGTGGGCGTAGGTGTCAAGTGAACGTGGAAGTGTGAGGAGCCATGTGGCGAGGGAAGAGGGAGGAAAGAAAAGATCCTGTCAGGGAGGCGGGACGACACAGGTGGCGCCCCGGCCGTGTCTCTAATGGTATTTGCAGGTGTCGCACGAGTAAAGGTCGGACATTTTGAGCCTCCAGGTGCAACGACGAGGCAGCTTCACGAATGTCTAATCACGCCTCGAGGCTGCCTGTTGTAGTTTTACTAAAAAGGTCATTTGACGTGTCCGTCACCGCCCCAAAACGTAGCAGGGGGATGGTGGTAACCATGGCGCCAGAAGGAGGAGGAAGAGGAAGAGGAGGGAGGAGAGGGGGGTTGTCCCACGGTCATGGCAACCACTATCATCCTCACCTTTTAACGTGTTTTCCAGTTTAGCATCATTAAATGCCAGGTGATCTTATGGACACACACGCGCACACACACACACACACACTGACACACACACACAAACACACACTGACACACTAACACACACACACACACACACACTGCTGCAGTCACAGCCTCAGAGGAATACCAATAGAAAGACACCCAGACGAGGACACACTCGCCTCAGGTCTGAGTGTAAAACCCACCTGCTCACACACACACACACACACACACACACACACACACACACACACACACACACACACACAGGCGAAATAGATCAAGGTGCTCTGCAGAACACACACACACACACACATTCACACACTCATACAGATACATATAACCCATCCTCCTCCTCCTCCTCCTCCTCCTCCCCTCCTCGGGCGCCATGCAGCACTCAGGATGAACCCAGAAATCCTGACGTCTCATGGTGAAGGTGTCAGCTCCAATACACACCCTGAATCCGCTGCATGGGCACGAGACAGGTGTGTGTGTGAGTGTGTGTGTGTGTGTGTGTGTGTGTGTGTGTGGCTGAGAAAAGGTGGGTGTGACTGCTGCAAGGAAAACTGGGTGCAGGTGAACGAATGATAAAATAAAGGTCTTACCTTTCACCTGGCTCTCGTACTCAGCGAGGATTTCTTTGTCCTTCTTGCTCTTGTTGGAGTTTGACATGATGCAGGTGTTTGATCAGCAGGTGAGAAGATGAAGAAGAAGACAATTACAAAAAAAAAAAAAAAAAAAAGGTTTATTTCCCTCCGTGTGCACCGCCCGAGGCTTCACCCGCAAACATGCTAGTTAGATCCATCCAGTGCCGCAACAACACAGCCAGTAGTGGCCCCGCACCTCCACGCTGAGGAGCAAGAGGAGGAGGAGGAGGAGGAGGAGGAGGAAGAGGAGGAGGAAGACCACGCACACTCAGAGAGGAATTACACACTCGTGACCGCAGCGAGGACCCGCAGCAGCGTCCAAACATCAGAGTCACAAAATAAAAAGCTGCAAAATTTGATTTTCCTCTCGTGCAAATATGCAATCACACCCGCGCGCATGCACGCACCGGTCTGCAGGGAGGGAGGGAGGAGCGGGCACACGCCCACTAGGTACAAATGCAATGGACCACACACACACACATGCACACACACACGCGCACACGGCACGCTGAGAGTCGCTGTTTGATGTTATCTTCACCCCGCCGTAACCTTTCACACATGCAGCCACGCACACACACACGCACACGCACACGCACGCACACAGACTGGACCAGGCTGCCCTGGCGCGTGAAGATCATACCAATAACAGCAGATGAGATGCCGGTGAGGAAATGGGTGTGTCCGCGCGGGAGGCGGGATTAAGAAGCGTGATTGACAGCTGAGGTGACCAGTGACGCGACAGAGCAGCTGATCAGTGAGTGTAGAAGAGAAGTGAGCTCAAAGTGTTTCAGAGGAGAGATTAAAAACAGTCAATAAATAATAATAATAATGATAAAATATGAGAAGTGACCACATGTTCCCAACAGTGACCACATGTTCCCAACAGTGACCACATGTTCCCAACAGTCCTGGTCTGGTGATGAAGCTCGACGATATAAAACTGGATATTATCACAATAGTTTTTATACAACTTATCTGTTCATGTGTGGTTGGTTTCATATCACCTAGCCTACATTCATCCATCAGGCTGCTTCCAGCTAACTGTTGAAACATTACTGTTTCTACCATCTATCAGTCATCTTTAGTTATTTCAAGCACAGTTAAATCAATAGTTTCTCGCTAACTACAGCCAAACGATTACTTTTAGCTATTTTAACCATTTAATCTCTACGTTAAACTAATCATTCAAACCATTAAGACTCTGTTTTTAGCTCGTTATTTCAACCATTTAACCACTAGCTAATTTCTACCTGACAGTTCAACTGTTTGCCAGTGATTTTAACTAACTGTTCATCTACTTTTAGCGAACTAGTTCAACCATTTAAGTATTTTTAACTGACCGCAGCATCCAGTGTTCGAGTCCGACCCGGGCCTTCTGCCGTCTGTCATCCTGCCTGTACTGTTTTTCACTCTTTCTGTATCATAGAGCAGAAATACCAAAAATGAGATGTTCCTAACTTTCTTGACTCGTGACCTTCCACCAAAATATTAATTTCACCTCAAAACTTCTTATGATTGAGGCTCAAAGAAGTAGAACTCTAATTTTTTAACAAAAAACAAATACAAATTGATAAAATTAATATAATTTTGTGCATTAGAATTGAGTTTTTTCTTCTTTCATCTCCAAATAACCCCTCAGACTTATCTGGTGACCCTCTGGAGGCCCCGACCCCCTCGCTCTCTGACCCCTCGGTCTCCACCTTGAGCAGCTGCAGCAGTAAAATGCTGCTTACACGTTAATGCATCATTATTAACAATCTAATTATGTCATATATCCGTCACAGGAGACCATTTTTCCTGCTGAATGATTAAGTTGAGTGACAGTGAGGGACCGGTTCAGCTGTAATATATCTCACTGTGCATTACACACAACATCAATCCACACTGAAGCTTTAATAAAGTGAGGAACCATTCGTGGCTGTTTGTCTCCACCGTGTGGTTGCATGTGAGGACTTTCACCTGGTGGATATTTTATAGCTCAGACGTCTCTGTATCAGTTTATTTTCATTTCTATCAGTCACATCCATGCTTGTGGTTAATTGCTGCAGCTGAGTGTGTGTGTGTGTGTGTGACTGACACACCTGTGTGTAACCATTAACCTTCATAATCACCTTCTGAAGCGTCCACGTGTTCATTTACATGTTATAATCGGGGTTTTTTTGGCACCATTTATGCCTCTTGACATGCTCGCTCGTTGATAGTGTATCATGCTGATATCTTGTGACCCTTCATACGACCACTAAACGTCTTATCGCTGCTAAACAGCTGATTATGTTGAATTACAACAAAGTGTTTTCTCTCCGTCCTCACGTTTCGTCCAGGAACTAATAAAAAGAAACAGAATAAATCTCTTCCAGTGATTTGTCTGTTTCTAAAGCTTCGTCTTTGTTTTTATGTTGCTAATCTGAACCAGACACGTTTACTACAGAAGCACAGCGTGTTGTTAATGATGCATATTTGCACGAGAGGAATCAGCGGCAGCTGTTTTATTTTTCTGTCATCTCTCGCTCTGCAGGTCACCCTCTCCTCCCACTTTAACCCCCTTTATGGACGAATCTGACAGTGAAGTCAGCTGGAGGAGTGTGTGGAAACATTATGGGCAGGTGGAAATAAATAACATGTACAGCATGAGTGAGAGTTTTAGTTGTGTAAGTGATGGAGAAATGCCGGCACGCATAAGTCTGATGTTATGAAATTCAAGTTATTTGCCATGAAGACACGTCAAACAACAGTGGTAAATCAGTAGAGTGAATACCTCCGCCAAGGCCTTTAATACAATCAAGCAAGTGGGAAGAGAAAGTGAGAAAGAAATTCCTGCATCTGTCTCTTGAGTGATAGATAGATTTTTTAGGTTCCTTGAAACTGAGACGAAGATTAAATACAGCTTTGAGGGGAAGCTAACAAGGAAAAGGTGAAAACAATCAGGACAAAGGGCAAAAAGACAAAGACGGGAAGTAAAACAACAACAAGTCAAACCTCAAACCCTCCTTTGAAGACGTGACTTTCATTTCTCACTGGTGAGTTTCCGGCACGTAGTTCAACCGAACTAATCAGACAACGAGCTAAACATACACTTTTCTTGTCTTCAACCTTCACTGGAGGCATGTTGAGCTTCCTGCTCAGTGACACACAGAGAAAGGACAGAAAAAAAAAATGTGATTAACCTGAAGTGACTCTCTTTATAACTGATGGTCTCTCAACAAGATGAAAATGATCTTGTAGCCACATCCGGTGCAGTAAACACACTTTGTGACGATGATCTTTCCCGTGCAAGCGTGACTCTGACTGTACAAACAACATACCTGTGGCTCGAAAAGCATTTTTTAAAGGTCATTTAAACATCTTTTCAACAAACCGAACGAGAGTCTGAGGAGGTAAACATGTTTTCACTCTCTCCATCTTCTCATGTGTCCTTGCTCCTGCGCTCAGACGTTGTTTTGCCTCCACATGTTGATATTCTCCACAGAGCTCTGTAACGTCTGATGTAGGCGTGAGAGTGAGAAAATGGCCTTCAAGGTAAAAAAACAACCGCTTTAGATGTTTTTCTGCGCTGACTGTAGAAACGCAGCATGAACTGGTGTCACAGAGGTTATTACAAGTCATGAAGTGAAACATGTGGGAGATTAAATAGTGAATGTTTCATTCCCCGACTCCTCCTGTGATGTTAGACGAGTCTGAATGAGGCTAATTATTGTAATCATTTGAATGTATCTGCATTAATGTTGAGTTTTGGACTAAACAAGCATTGTGAAGGTCTTTGTCACCACATTACTCACTACCTATCAATCAACGGATTCATGGAGGATCAGCTGCTTTTACGTTAACGACTGAGACACAATCATCTAATGAGATCAGATGTGACAGTGAAACAGTCACAGGGGGGATTTTACTGGATTGGACTCATAATACTTTAATCACATCAAGTATTTTACCAGTTTTTGTACTTTGACTCAGAAAATGTAAGGTGTAAATGTAATAAGCATTGGTTAATAGGTAATAAAGCCTGTAATAAGTCTGTATTAGATGCTTATTAACATTATTAAACATTAACAGGGCTCTAAGTGTTAATAATAGCATTATTATTCGATTATAAGACGCACTTATACAAAGCTTGTTAACAGACTTTCTAACAGCATTTTCTGTGACTACACTACTTCAAAATAAAAGTCAACTTTTCACCAGCTAAATGCTTTTAATGTGAAGCTGCAGCACTTCACCTGATTTCCTCCTTTGCTGCTGTGCTATTTACTACGGCCACTAGAGGTCGACACCTGACAACAGACATCAAATGTGGGTTGTAAAAAAGTCGTTTTCACAGTCGACCTGAACGGTTGTTGTTGCTTAATTAAGTTTAATACTTTTATATGCACTTATTAACAGTTAACTATGCAGCTACTAGAGCAACATTGAGAATAAAGCCTAATAAGGGTCAATAAATACTTCATTAGACATCTTATAAAGGCTTTATTGTCTATTAACCAACACAAGCCCTCTCGACCGAATGTTTTCTGAGATGGTACACTCTCAATATAAAGCCTTATCGAATAAACTACAGTCTGTTTGTTCGTGTTAATGAAGGATCATGTCACCCAGTGTAACAGCCTGGCTCACTGATGTGTTTTTAATATTAATGAAGCTCTTTGGCTCAGAGGAAGAAGATATATCAGGCAGTTATACACACACTAGTTGTAGTGTATTACTTCCATCGTTGTTTTTTGAGTGTTTTCGTGGGATTTGTTTGATTTGTTGTCGGCAGCCTTCAAATCTGAGCCGACTCCATAAATGACTCATTAGCGGCGCAGTAATATACATGTCGAGGCGATAATGGCGGGATGTAAACAGATCGTTATCTTAACGGATGAACATGTTCTGTAGGTTTAAAGCCCATTAACGTGGAGTCATGATGGAGCTGATTGAATACGATGGGGGTGACTGATGAAGGAAGCGGCAGCAGATAAAGAGAGAAACACAGGAATACATTATAAACTCATTGTGATCATGATAATAAGACGATTACATAACAGACACCATGAACACAATATTTAGAGCCGAAACAATCAGGTAGATTAATCCATAGCTGCAACTGTTTTAAAGAGTCGGCTGATCCATAGTCCCGCCTCCCTTAGTTACTGTTGCTAGGCCGGACAAGCTTGACGATAAGAAACATAGTGATACTGGTCCTGTTTGGCTGACGTTAGCGATCTGACATCAGGCAAACTCCTATTGATATAACATTATTCATCAGCTAGTGAGTTAGGTAGCATTTTGCTAACATTAGCTAACCTAAGATGTGACTATAATTAAATCTGGCACTAGGCTAACTCTTCTTGATGTAAAGTAAGCTATACGTTATACTTTAGCTAGCGAGTTAGGTAGCGTTGTGCTAACATTAGTGAGCTTCAAAAGTAGCTATTTATGTATATTTCATTAGGCTAACTCCTCTTGATGTAGCATTAGTTAACCGTTATACGTTAGCTAGTGAGTTAGGTAGTGTTTTGCTAACATTAGCTAACCTCAGATGTGACTATATATAAATCTGATATTAGGCTTTTGAAGAGGTTAGCTGTTTCCCCCTATTTCCAATCTTTGTGCTAAGCTAAGCTAAGCTAACATAAATGATAATATTTACCTACAGACATGAGAAAGGTTTCAAGTGTATTTCCTAAAACATCCAACTTTTCCTTTTAACGACACTCAGTTAACTTTTACGTTGGTGACTGTTCAGTTTCATCTCAGCCCCTCATGGTTGTTGCTGCTGCAGGTGAAGTATCCGAGGCTGTACTGTCCCTGAGCCGAGCCGAGCCGAGCCTCGTTGGCGTGCAGCAGAGATGGTTTACAGACTCCCCCCGAGCAGTTGTAATAAAACGGGGATGAAACACAGATCACGTCAGATCAGGTAATCTGGGAGCGCGAGTGAAGGGGTTATGAGAATTTGTGCTGATCCGTCACAGAAATCCTGCAGTTCCTCCAAAGCGGACATTAAACACTTAATCACCATCAGAGCCTCTGGACAGGAGCCAGGAGCAGCCAGTGTGTGTGTGTGTGTGTGTGTGTGTGCATCTTTAGTCACTTTAGCTGTAAATTACGACTCTGTTCACGGAGATTCTGACAGCAACTCACTTAAAGTTCAAAGCGAGAGGGAGAGAAAGAAGGATAAAAGTTCCCCGGTGATAAGTTAACGCAGTAAAAGTTGTTTTTTCAGGCTGAAAAACAAAAAGTCACGGTAGCCCTTTAATTTACGGTTCCCACAGGGACCCATTATGATTTCCTAGAAAGAAACTGCAGTCTTTAGGATGTTTCCATGAGGGTTAGTTTTGGCTTCAAACCAACAGTGACTGAATTTTTTTGTGCCCATTTTGGGGGAAGTAGAAACAAGTTGTGAACACATCATCATGACATACGTAGTCATGTGTTAGCAAACAGCTATTTACACATCCAGCATATGTTTGAAGTTGTGTTTGTTTCACCAGGCGAATATAAGTTCAGTATTCTCTCTCTTTTAGCTCTAGTTTTGGTCTCCACCTCCGCCCGAGGAAAAAATAAATGGCACGTCTGTTCAGGAAATCTGAGAGAAAGACGTTTCTAAACGTCAGTGTGTTCAGCTCTCAGTACTTTTGCAGCTTCTAACTGAATCTCTTTAGTTTCTCTCGTCCTGTTTGTTCTTTCAAACATCATGGTGTTCACTTTCAGCTGGTTCAGGAGTCGTGTTTAGTCACTGCTGGTGAAAACACAACATTTCCTGTAATGCTGCTTCATAATAAAAGCTTTAAAATGACTTATAATGGGGGACTTTTATTGTGAAGAAGTTATAGTAAATGAAACGTGTTTGCACGGCAGAGATCGAGACCAGTGTCGAGCCACAAGTCATTAGCTGTTTCCCCTTGTTTCTGTCTCTGTGCTAAGCTAAGCTCAGTAACTTCATATTATTTATTTTAAGAACTATCCCTTTAAGTGACATTGAAGGGAAAATCTGCAAATTGATGAAAAGATAACTTTTTCTGGTGGCCCATTTGGGGAAACGATCATATTTAGTACTTTGTGTGTGTGTGTGTGTGTGTGTGTCTGTGTGTGTGTAGTAGTGCAGAGCAAACTATTTTGTATTACTCATCATATTCAGTGCACAAACAAACCTGGGCTTTAAGAGCTTTACTGCAGCTCCGCTCGAACAAACACAACAGGACAGATCGGCCCTGAGCGACACACAAACACAGGCAGCACAAAGGTTCAAGGCCAGTAATGAGTGGTGGTTTTCGGTGTGGGTGGTATATTATCTTATTCGTCTGGAACCAATTTGCTGCAGGCTTGATATCTAAATGCTCAATTAAAGTAATTTATCATCTGCACACAACCTCAAAGATACACAATGTATAGCCTGCTATAGCTGGTGTGCTCTTTCAGGGGGTTCACAGCCTTTTAAAATAAGCTGCTGAAAAGCCGAAGGCATCCCGTGTATGCAGACAGCTCCATCGCTCTCACTTCAACAGAGCGACTCAATTAGATCAGACTGAGTGAGGATTTAAACCTCTGCCTGCTTTATCGCTCTCTTTAGCTTTGTTAGCTTTGCACTCTCTAACTCACTGAAAGCAGCAGAGCAGCTACAGCACTTCAACCGTGAGAGATGTTCAGTGGCCCTGATGACGCTACAGAAAACTCATCAACAAAAAAAGCAAAAAGAAATTAATTTAAATGAACTGTTTTGTTTATTTGTTCTGTTAATTTGTGCTGTTTTTGTATTTTGTTGCTCTGAATGGTTACAGTCGCATCTTTTCTGTAAAAATGATCATTCTCAGTTGTGTTTTGCACCTCAGGGCCACCAGATGTTCCTCTGTTTCTGAGGGATGACGAGACGTTCAGGGTCGGGAGGACATGATATAAAATCTCAACACAAACAACTAAAAGGCAGCTGAAATCTGGCTTTACACTTCTGTCCGAACACACCTCAGAAATATGTGAGTTTGATGGATTACTGAGCGGCTCGGGGCCCAGAGGGTCTCTGTTTGAAGTGTGAACTGTTAACATGTTGTTGTTGTAGAGTCATAAATCATAAGTATGGATGTCATGGAAACATGTTTTATTGTTAAGCAACATAATGTGCACGTGTTTAGTGTGATATCTGTCCAGTGGAGTGTCAGTGTGAGTCAGCGTCTCTTCATCAGCAGTGTAGTTCAGTGTCTGAGTCTATACAAGCACCAGCATGTCCCTGAAAGAGACACACACCAACTAAAAGACAGAGACCAAAAACAACTACAAAGAGACACACGACTACAAAGAGATCCAAAAAGACACAGACCCACAACGACTACAGAGGCATACAACTACAAAGAGACGCACAGCAATGACAAAGACACCCCAAAAGACAGAAACCTAAAGCGACTACAAAAAGACATACGGCTGCTGAGAGACGCAGAGTGACAACAAAGAGACTTGCAAAAACTACAAAGACACAAAGTGACAACAAGACCCAAAAGACAGAGAACCAAACGAGGCCGGCTCTACGCAGGGGCAAGAGGGGGCAGCGCCCCCTCAAATAAATGTCTTGCCCCCTCAAATCAAAATTTTAGAAGTTGAGAAAGCACATTTTAATACACTCACAAAATTAATATATTACAAGTTGACAAAATTATCTGCAGTAGCAGAAAAATCCGCCGAAAAAGGGACACACACGATACAGTATCAGCTTCCCTCTCATCTCTGTCCCTCCGCTGTGCGTGTATTCACAGGCTGCGCAGCACACACACATGCGAATATATTCAGGAAACAGACAGGAACCAAAAACAACGTCTGTACCGTCCTCTGATGATTATAAACGTTAACTACTCCTTACATGTTCAGTATAGAGGTAGGCACCAAACCACCGGATGTATTTTTATAATGTTTTTATGAGTGTTTACAGCTGCCAACGTCTGTAACGCTGCTACTGTGATGATACATGACGGTTAAATATTGAGTCTGTGTCTATAATGACCAGATCCTGACACGTAAATGTGATGTCTGTCTACCATACTGTCAACTTAAATATGGACTACTGACTGCATAATATATTAATCAGAATCAGAAACACTTCACTAATCCCCGACGGGAAATTGCTTGCGTTACAGTTGCTCCTATTCAAAGTCAAGAATATGCAGAAAAATAGTAATAATAACAATAATAATAATAATACTATATGTATATATATATATATATATATATATATATATATATATATATATATATATATATATATATTTAACCGTCATTTAACATCACAGTAGCAGCGTTACATACGTTGGCAGCTGTAAACACTGTAAAACATTATAAAAGTACATACGGTGGTTTGGTGCCTACCTCTATACTGAACATGTAAGGAGTAGTTAACATTTATAATCATCCGAGGACGGTACAGACGTTGTTTTTGGTTCCTGTCTGTTTCCTGAATATATTCGTACGTGTGTGAATGTGTAAATGAGAGACATTAACTTATAGCACTTTGTAGAAGGAGCTTTCTAAAGTTCACTCCATTCACTTGTATTAGTTCACGGGGCAGAGCTGCCTCCTCCAATATGGCGGCGACGTCGACGTACGGTCCAGCGCTCAATGAGGCGTCTATGTATATATGTCTATGGTTACAAGCACAGAGATGAGTGCCCACGTCCACTGCATGTGACAAACTGAAGACAAATGACCTGTGTCTGACAGACCCCTACGTAAAGCCCTGCCCTGGGCTGTAGTTCTGCACTGTTTTGTTTCATACAATCACAGCGTGTTTTTTACAAAGCCAGCTTACTTATTTTCTGCTCCAGCTTCCAGCAGCTCAAAAAGAGAAAGTTAATGCTGTGTAATGCATCCCTTTTTCAGAGCTTTTAAAAAGTGTAGCGCTGCAGCTGCTCCTGCATGTACAGGTGGGACACCCAAGTTGGACAGGTCTGAAGGTAGAGGCCTGACAAAGTGCAATCCACTTCTCCAGGTTGGGGTTGGACACATAGCTAACAACCCAATTCAATGAAGAGACACTGTTACTATAAGCACAGAAAAAAAAAGTGCTGGAGCATGATGTGTACACATGATGCCCCCTTCACATTTCTGACTGCCCCCTCATATATGCCTGTCTAGAACCGGCCCTGGAACCAAAACAAAAATAAAGACACAAACAACTACAAGACACAGAGATGAAAAACAGACCCAAAAAGATAAAGACAAAAGAATTACTACAAGAGAGTCACGACTACAAAGAGACACACAGCAACACAAAGACAGAGACTACACAACGACTACTGGTGTAAACCTGACTGCCATCTGTTTCTTTATTGAAGGAGATTCCCATAAGTTTCTATTTCCTGAAGGCTTTACTGTCCTAAATGTGTTTTCACAGGCGGGAGAAAACACGCCTGAGAGGAAGAAACAGAGCTGCTGTTACAAACCGTAAAGGTCCTGATGGACCGAGCCGACTTCAAAGCATCTCTTCACGTCGCTGTGGTTCAGAGAGGTTTGAGCTGTAGCTTAATGTGAGCTTAAGAAGGCTTCAGTAGAGATGAATGAGCAGTACTGCTGTGAATTTACCACTAACACTCAACACAGTAAACTATGAGCTTACAAGTAGCAGAGGTAATATTTCTACCACTATTACCTTCAGCTGCGTGCTGCCGATCTTAAATACTCCACATTGTTCACACTGCACACAATCAGCACTATGTGAGCTTGTTGAAAACAGAGAAAAACATTTTGTACTGGCATCAGGCTGCAGGCTACATGGCTAAAATTGGTAGCGCACCGTGGAAATCAACAGCGTGTCTCCTCAAACGTCAGTCAAACACTGACATGACAAATGAGAATCAAAAAATGTAAAAAATAATACTTGCACTATCGTTCAATTACAAAAACTCTAAGTTCAGCTTAAAATAACGTCAGTAAGTTCATGTTTACACTCGACTCCTGACCCATATTTCACTTTCTCCTATGGCTCAGTAGGAAGAGTCAGAAACTGTGTCAGTTCCCACTGATTACCAAAATTTCTCATGACATGAAGAAGAGAAATGCTCCCTCGTGTGCCATGTGGGATCAACGCACACCAATAAATCTTTGCAACGTGCAAGGAGAGGAAATAACTCCAGTGTAACCAGCGTATCCTCCATCTTTAAACTTTATTCACCTTGCACATCCCCAAGTGAGAACAAATCATCAGGTCGGGATCAGCTGATAAAAAATGGGGTTAAATGTAATTGGAGCGTGACGATGTTGGATGATGGGAGAACATTTTGACATATGAAGAACAGGATGTGACCACGTGACCTCCGACCCCCTACAGCCCCCTGATGTTCTGCATGTAAACATCCCGTGCCACAGTCCCGCTCTAATGCGCTGGTCGTAATATCATAAACACAACAGAAATAGATCATAGTACACACATACAGCAGTAGAAACATGTAAAGCCGTTGGGCTGAATCCAAAACGGGCTGGAAAAAACAACATGTCAGTCGCGTTATTGGAACTGAAAGATTTATTGCGCCCCAGCGAAGACCTTCAAAGAGGACCGAGGATTTGAGTGATTGGCCACAGTGGTCAGGTTTCGTCATGAGAGGTTCCCCAAAACCAACGAGTTCAAGGTGTTTTAAAAAAAAAGGAAAGTCTTCACACGAAACAGGTTGTTTTCAGTTCGTTATAGTTATAAGAATTTAAAATATTAACGTTGTTGTTGGGTCAGTAGTGGAATACCTGACCTGGTTATTCATAAATCCATAACTTAATTTGAATGTTAATCTTCCCAAGTTCTTAAGATGTGTGTTTTCTGAATGCAGAAATGTTTTGTAAATGCAGGTATTTGTTTTAATTGTAAGTCTGTATACATAAAGAAATTGTAGTATTGTAAGGTTAGTGGTAATTATGCGAATGTAACTGAGGTTATTCACTAATGTTACTGACATGTTTAGAAATTTGAGGTGTGTTGTTATTTTTCTTACTTTCTTAATTTACGTCATTATTAAACAGCATTTTTCATATGGCAGGTCAGATACGTCGACTGAGCTCCATGTTTCCTCCTTTACCAGTCAGTCTGCTAGCTAATGTTAGCTTTATCAGTTAGCCACACAGCAGTTGCACCTGCTAGCGGCTTCAAATATTTAGTAACGGCTAATCTCTACGTGAGGACGAGCTCTTCCACAAAACGGTGCTTCATTTTGTATAAAACTACAAACTGACAGGAAAGTTTTCTTCATACATTTTCTGACAGTTGACACACTCCGCTCCGTTTAACAGTCTCTCGTTTCACATATTATGTGAGCAGGTGTCTCTGCTGCAAAGCAAATCTAAAGTGCACAATTATCTTTGAGGTCTCTGCAGGTTTAACACAGTAATGTAATTAGTTTTGTTGACGGGGACTGATATGAAGAAGCTAGAGTGGTGATTCAGGACGGAGTTCAAGTGGTAAACATACATTTATTTTTATCCATCTGTCTGTTTTCTGTACCCACTTCATGTTGGGGGTCTCCAGCCTCCTGCTGTGAAATGTTTTACCAGCTGTATCACTGCGCTAAAGTAGAATCAGCGTCCCAAATGCCTCCGTAACTCCTCCGTGCTCGGACTGCCACACTTCTTTGAAAAATAAACACCCCTTAGTTCTCCCACATTCCAGTATTCCCAGAGCAGAGATTACACCGGGCCAGTGTGGGTCTGTCAGTGTGCAATCTCACGGGTCTGAGGTCAGATAGAAGCGCTTTTTAAAATCAGGTCACACCAGGAACAAAATAAACATACCGCAATTTTTTATGTTCGGACTGTGATAATACACATCTGACGGAGCGATTAAAATTCCTGGGCTGACTGTGATTTGCAGAGTGTACATTAGGAAAATGGAGGCATTCCTGTTACACTCTTTATCGCTTTATCACCATCACTTATTGCCTCCATTAAAGAGCTTCTGTTGGCAGCTTCTGTCTCGTCGTAAATCCTCACTAAATGTGTGTGAATAGCTCGCCATCAGTGACTCAGTAGTTGCACCAAAGACTTTTTAGAAATGTGTAAATCATTGGCTAGAAAAACATCTGCAGATCTTTATTTTTTCATCCCAGAGGAGGAGATTTGTTTTCACAGCCTGCATACATGAACATACAGACTAGAAATATATATACTGTATATACTCGGTCACATCGACGTCCACATCCCGTCTGTGCTGAGATGCTCAGATTTATGCAGCAGTGAGAACGAGGCAGTTTGTTCGTGACAGAAGGGGACAAACTGGTGCCAGACGAGCTCGGATCCATTTTAAAGTTCTGCCTGTGCAGATGGCGTGTGGATCGAGGGCGTGATCGGTGTCATGTAATCCTGAGTGCTCTGCCTCTGATGGCTCTGTCAGTCATGTCTGACAAATTAGAGGCACAAAATATGTATTTATGGAGAGAGATGTGTGTTTCAGACTTAGTAGTTCATTATTAGACGTATTGCAACTGATTAGTGGATGTTATTGGCTCAATGTTTTTGAAATTTGAGGTGTCAGATATATGAGGGATTAACCGACAGAGAACTGAAGCTGTTATATCCATCTGAGCTGTCTTCAAATCCACCAGACTACATTGATAAAAACAGTAATTTTACCTCACAGCTGATCTACAGCAGCCTCGATCGGTTTGTTTGTTTGTAGTTTTGGTGTTTTGACATATTAATACATCGCTACAGTCCGGACTGGAGCCCGGGGACAGTCGGTTATTCTACTTGCTCTGCGTTAAGTTTCCTTTTGATGTGATATTATATCCGTGTCGCAAATTCACATCGCTGCCGGTGTGAATAGTTTTGAAGCCACATAGTAATTTAGCATATTTGTGTCCTTTATTCGTCCCTGGTGTGTAAAGGCCTTAACGCGAATAAAAAATAAATGATCCAGTGCTCAAACTCGTGCCAGTAAAGCGAGGCGAAAGAGGAAACAGGAAACGGGAAAACACAGAAGTGAAAACACAAGACAACGTAACCTCAACTAGACGAGACATGACAGCATATAAGTTCCTGCAAACCACGGACACATTGTATGTGTATGTTTCACAACGTGACGTTACAGCCGGGAAAGATGGCTGCCGAATGAAAGGCGACTGTTTGAGACAAAGTTTCAACATTTCCAGTGACGTTGATGGCGACAGAACCGGGTGAACGTGATCTTCTCCTAGCCCTAGCAAGTAGTTTTTATTCCAAAACCTAACCAGACCATTAACACAGCGTTGTCAAAATATATCACTGTAAATCAAATCAAATGTGAAGTTTGCTGAAGTGTACACTGCTAACATGTATTCTGGACTTGCTAAAAGCTGAATAATGAATCATATCGTCACATTTTAGAGCCCCAGAAGAGGTAAAAGCGATGCTACTCACATGATTGAGGCTTGTGCCTGCAGTGTGATAAATTCCCCCTCGAATTATTGTGGTGAAGAAAATCTTTGTATGTATTTACATGCAGCTCATTGTATCAGCAGAGAAACAGTCAAGTGTTCACCATGGAAACCATTCTCAGTATGAGCAGGTTGTCGCTGAGAAAAACATGCAGCTCTCTTGTATTTTATGAAACATGTAATTTTGTTCTGGTCCTTCACATCGACTTGCTGTTATGAAAGTGTTCGACTGCGACATCAAACCTCAAAAACGGTCACTTAACTTTCTCGCTGACATTCACATCAGTCCTGCTTTCTCTTCTCGCTTCACACCAATCACCAATTCTGCAGACAAACCCACTGACCTGCGAGTTTAAAAATGCATTCGAAGTCCAACATGTTCCCCCGTCTCAGCGTCCTCCCTCCTCACAACATGTCTCTCCTCCTTTGGTTCGTTTTTAATTAAATTGTCACAATTAACCCAGGCTCATTATTAGCCCTCAAGTCATGGGGTGATTTGACTGTAATTTCATTTCTTGACTAACTGAATGAGGACGAGGCAGGAAAAGAACAGACGTGGTACACAAACTCAAGAGTATTAGTTCTGATTTACTTAGTCTTTGCTCAGTTTAGACCCTTTATCAGCGAACTGTAGACTCGAGACTCATTAAATTGGTTATATACTTTGGGAAATACAAGGTAGATGGTTAAACAACATATTTGATAACCCATGAGCTTCTGTTAGACAACAGCTAACGTTAGCATTCAACCACTTCCTGGCTAACGTTACTGTTTGATACGCCTAAGACAGGTTTATTTAAGCCTGGATGTGAAATGTACAGGATGTAATCAAACAATATTGTAAGCTAGAAAGTAGTTGAATGCTAACGTTAGCTAACGAGTTGTTACATGTAGTTTTAACTTGAATTATGGCCCGATGTCTTGCACGATTTCCACTGTGAAAAGCTGTGAAATGCTAACAAAAAAATGGCGTGTGAACATGAACTGTTGAGATGTCAATCATAGGCTCTCTTGCCAGGTCTGTAATACCATTTTGCAATCTGTTTTTTTAAAAATGGGGAGATTTCTGGGGAGGGCCTTAAATGGGCACAGGCCACTAAAAAACAAGGATGTCTGATCAGACTGGAATTGGCAAGAAAACAGCGAGCCTGCCTTGCTCTGTCTTATGGTAACAAAATGTATCTTTCACCACTACAAAAGTTTAACACATTTGTTTAATCTGTATATCCATATCCGTATTTTCTGTTTTACGAGGATGTGCCAAACTTTTGCAAAGACCTGTCGTGGTTTGAGTTTTTGGTTTAGTTGTTTCCTGTTTTATTTTGTAGATTATATCCTTGTGTTTCATGGTTTACTTCCCACTTCCTGTCTTGGTCTTTTTCCCGCCCTTTTTTGCTTCCTCGTGTTATTGTGGTTTGTATTTAATTTGTTTTTTCACATACAGCTTCAGTTCATAAAACCTTCCTTGTTGTTACGTCTTCCTGTCTTGCTTAGTGTCTCGCCTTTGGGTACTTTTTGTTATACATAACGAGAACACATTGTGACGTTATCCAGTAGTAAGATGCTGCCCTGGCTGATCAAATATGTGCAAGTGCTCATTCCTGATAGCTTAAATGTAACGAAAGCTTTGTATTTCCACAGTTTACCTTGTAATTTGCACTTGTAAAAGACTATAACTGACCTCTATGTAGTGCTCCGTCACTCAAACTGGACTTCCTGGATTGTATTTCACCTCCACTACAGCATTGTTTTTGCACAGGCCTCTTATGTTATCATAAACCAGAATTATCCTTTAATTCCCCAAAATATACACTTGAGACTTGACCTGAACTTGACTGTTTAGAGACTTAAAAACAAAAATTCAGTGTCAAACATGACCCATTAAACACCTTGATTATTCAGTGTTGTACATTTAAAGGACTGCTGCGTCATTGTAATTGTCAGGATTTAAACACTTAAACGACTTGATCCTGACTCTGAACACTTCCTAATGAACACTTGTGATTTGTCTTAAATAACAAACGACAGGGACTCGACCCAGAAGACACTACGAGACAGCTTTCCTGGCACGTCAGCGTACGCGTTTTTAATTGGCCAAACCATTTTCTGCTGACATCAGACTGTGCTGTGGGCGAAAAACCTGAACCGGGTTCAACTTCCTGTCTGAGATCAGAGCGTATCAGTCTGGACAGATTTCACTGTTAAACAGCTCGTCAGGCTAAAGCCTCTTATCATCCTCTCAGCACGGCCGACTGCACACACAACCAAATGTACTTTCATGTCTGACACACACACACACTCCACAGCCTCAAAATGTACATGAACACACACGTGGAGCTCACAGGACTGAGTGCCTCTCACCTCCAGACTGTCACATCATAATCTAACAGCTCCTATAGATAGAGATGTATAGTTGGGTGGTGTAAATCTATACGCACACATACCAGCTGTGATTGACTCATGGACCTCGTCTGATGACTGTAGGAAAGAATTCCCCAAAATATACACACATACAAGGTATGGAAACATAATAGGAGGAGGGTATTATATAGAAAACATAAACATGATAAAGCCTCACAGTCACATGCACATACACACTTATAATAATACACATTGTTCGGCCGTGATATTTAAAGAAAAAAGTGGCCCATTTTTTCAATAGCTTCCAGGTCTTTGGACCGATTGACTCGAAATCGCTCCCAAATGTGCTCCTATACTGGCTGAACGAGACACAGCAGTCCCCATCGGATTCCGGTGGAATTTGTATTTTTGGTGAATATTTTAGTGAAAAGGGACAATGTTTCATGAGACTGGCTTGAGGCTGGAGTTAGGGTTAGGGTTAGGGTTATGGGGCTAGGGTTAGGGTTACGGTCGTCTTTTGACCGATTGACTCGAAATTCGGCACGAATGTGGTCCTATACTGGCTGAACGAGACACAGCAGTCCCCATCGGATTCCGGTGGAATTTGTATTTTTGGTGAATATTTTAGTGAAAAGGGACAATGTTTCATGAGACTGGCTTAAGGCTGGAGTTAGGGTTAGGGTTAGGGTTAGGGTTATGGAGCTAGGGTTAGGGTTACGGTCGTCTTTTGACCGATTGACTCGAAATTCGGCACGAATGTGGTCCTATACTGGCTGAACGAGACACAGCAGTCCCCATCGGATTCCGATGGAATTTGTATTTTTGGTGAATATTTTAGTGAAAAAAGTGGCCCATTTTTTCAATAGCTTCCAGGTCTTTGGACCGACTGAATCGAAATCGCTCCCAAATGTGCTCCTATACTGGCTGAACGAGACACAGCAGTCCCCATCGGATTCCGGTGGAATTTGTATTTTTGGTGAATATTTTAGTGAAAAAAGTGGCCCATTTTTTCAATAGCTTCCAGGTCTTTGGACCGATTGACTTGAAATCGCTCCCAAATGTGCTCCTATACTGGCTGAACGAGACACAGCAGTCCCCATCGGATTCCGGTGGAATTTGTATTTTTGGTGAATATTTTAGTGAAAAGGGACAATGTTTCATGAGACTGGCTTAAGGCTGGAGTTAGGGTTAGGGTTAGGGTTAGGGTTATGGGGCTAGGGTTAGGGTTACGGTCGTCTTTTGACCGATTGACTCGAAATTCGGCACGAATGTGGTCCTATACTGGCTGAACGAGACACAGCAGTCCCCATCGGATTCCGGTGGAATTTGTATTTTTGGTGAATATTTTAGTGAAAAAAGTGGCCCATTTTTTCAATAGCTTCCACGTCTTTGGACCGATTGACTCGAAATCGCTCCCAAATGTGCTCCTATACTGGCTGAACGAGACACAGCAGTCCCCATCGGATTCCGGTGGAATTTGTATTTTTGGTGAATATTTTAGTGAAAAAAGTGGCCCATTTTTTCAATAGCTTCCAGGTCTTTGGACCGATTGACTCGAAATCGCTCCCAAATGTGCTCCTATACTGGCTGAACGAGACACAGCAGTCCCCATCGGATTCCGGTGGAATTTGTATTTTTGGTGAATATTTTAGTGAAAAAAGTGGCCCATTTTTTCAATAGCTTCCAGGTCTTTGGACCGATTGACTCGAAATCGCTCCCAAATGTGCTCCTATACTGGCTGAACGAGACACAGCAGTCCCCATCGGATTCCGGGGGAATTTGTATTTTTGGTGAATATTTTAGTGAAAAGGGACAATGTTTCATGAGACTGGCTTAAGGCTGGAGTTAGGGTTAGGGTTAGGGTTAGGGTTAGGGTTATGGGGCTAGGGTTAGGGTTACGGTCGTCTTTTGACCGATTGACTCGAAATTCGGCACAAATGTGGTCCTATACTGGCTGAACGAGATACAGCAGTCCCCATCGGATTCCGGTGGAATTTGTATTTTTGGTGAATATTTTAGTGAAAAAAGTGGCCCATTTTTTCAATAGCTTCCAGGTCTTTGGACCGATTGACTCGAAATCGCTCCCAAATGTGCTCCTATACTGGCTGAACGAGACACAGCAGTCCCCATCGGATTCCGGTGGAATTTGTATTTTTGGTGAATATTTTAGTGAAAAGGGACAATGTTTCATGAGACTGGCTTAAGGCTGGAGTTAGGGTTAGGGTTAGGGTTAGGGTTATGGGGCTAGGGTTAGGGTTACGGTCGTCTTTTGACCGATTGACTCGAAATTCGGCACGAATGTGATCCTATACTGGCTGAACGAGACACAGCAGTCCCCATCGGATTCCGGTGGAATTTGTATTTTTGGTGAATATTTTAGTGAAAAAAGTGGCCCATTTTTTCAATAGCTTCCAGGTCTTTGGACCGATTGACTCGAAATCGCTCCCAAATGTGCTCCTATACTGGCTGAACGAGACACAGCAGTCCCCATCGGATTCCGGTGGAATTTGTATTTTTGGTGAATATTTTAGTGAAAAGGGACAATGTTTCATGAGACTGGCTTAAGGCTGGAGTTAGGGTTAGGGTTATGGGGCTAGGGTTAGGGTTACGGTCGTCTTTTGACCGATTGACTCGAAATTCGGCACAAATGTGGTCCTATACTGGCTGAACGAGACACAGCAGTCCCCATCGGATTCCGGTGGAATTTGTATTTTTGGTGAATATTTTAGTGAAAAAAGTGGCCCATTTTTTCAATAGCTTCCAGGTCTTTGGACCGATTGACTCGAAATCGCTCCCAAATGTGCTCCTATACTGGCTGAACGAGACACAGCAGTCCCCATCGTATTCCGGTGGAATTTGTATTTTTGGTGAATATTTTAGTGAAAAGGGACAATGTTTCATGAGACTGGCTTAAGGCTGGAGTTAGGGTTAGTGTTAGGGTTAGGGTTAGGGTTATGGGGCTAGGGTTAGGGTTACGGTCGTCTTTTGACCGATTGACTCGAAATTCGGCACGAATGTGGTCCTATACTGGCTGAACGAGACACAGCAGTCCCCATCGGATTCCGGTGGAATTTGTATTTTTGGTGAATATTTTAGTGAAAAGGGACAATGTTTCATGAGACTGGCTTAAGGCTGGAGTTAGGGTTAGGGTTAGGGTTAGGGTTATGGGGCTAGGGTTAGGGTTACGGTCGTCTTTTGACCGATTGACTCGAAATTCGGCACGAATGTGGTCCTATACTGGCTGAACGAGACACAGCAGTCCCCATCGGATTCCGGTGGAATTTGTATTTTTAGTGAATATTTTAGTGAAAAAAGTGGCCCATTTTTTCAATAGCTTCCAGGTCTTTGGACCGATTGACTCGAAATCGCTCCCAAATGTGCTCCTATACTGGCTGAACGAGACACAGCAGTCCCCATCGGATTCCGGTGGAATTTGTATTTTTGGTGAATATTTTAGTGAAAAAAGTGGCCCATTTTTTCAATAGCTTCCAGGTCTTTGGACCGATTGACTCGAAATCGCTCCCAAATGTGCTCCTATACTGGCTGAACGAGACACAGCAGTCCCCATCGGATTCCGGTGGAATTTGTATTTTCGGTGAATATTTTAGTGAAAAAAGTGGCCCATTTTTTCAATAGCTTCCAGGTCTTTGGACTGATTGACTGGAAATCGCTCCCAAATGTGCTCCTATACTGGCTGAACGAGACACAGCAGTCCCCATCGGATTCCGGTGGAATTTGTATTTTTGGTGAATATTTTAGTGAAAAGGGACAATGTTTCATGAGACTGGCTTAAGGCTGGAGTTAGGGTTAGGGTTATGGGGCTAGGGTTAGGGTTACGGTCGTCTTTTGACCGATTGACTCGAAATTCGGCACAAATGTGGTCCTATACTGGCTGAACGAGACACAGCAGTCCCCATCGGATTCCGGTGGAATTTGTATTTTTGGTGAATATTTTAGTGAAAAAAGTGGCCCATTTTTTCAATAGCTTCCAGGTCTTTGGACCGATTGACTCGAAATCGCTCCCAAATGTGCTCCTATACTGGCTGAACGAGACACAGCAGTCCCCATCGTATTCCGGTGGAATTTGTATTTTTGGTGAATATTTTAGTGAAAAGGGACAATGTTTCATGAGACTGGCTTAAGGCTGGAGTTAGGGTTAGTGTTAGGGTTAGGGTTAGGGTTATGGGGCTAGGGTTAGGGTTACGGTCGTCTTTTGACCGATTGACTCGAAATTCGGCACGAATGTGGTCCTATACTGGCTGAACGAGACACAGCAGTCCCCATCGGATTCCGGTGGAATTTGTATTTTTGGTGAATATTTTAGTGAAAAGGGACAATGTTTCATGAGACTGGCTTAAGGCTGGAGTTAGGGTTAGGGTTAGGGTTAGGGTTATGGGGCTAGGGTTAGGGTTACGGTCGTCTTTTGACCGATTGACTCGAAATTCGGCACAAATGTGGTCCTATACTGGCTGAATGAGACACAGCAGTCCCCATCGGATTCCGGTGGAATTTGTATTTTTGGTGAATATTTTAGTGAAAAGGGACAATGTTTCATGAGACTGGCTTAAGGCTGGAGTTAGGGTTAGGGTTAGGGTTATGGGGCTAGGGTTAGGGTTACAGTCGTCTTTTGACCGATTGACTCGAAATTCGGCACAAATGTGCTCCTATACTGGCTGAACGAGACACAGCAGTCCCCATCGGATTCCGGTGGAATTTGTATTTTTGGTGAATATTTTAGTGAAAAAAGTGGCCCATTTTTTCAATAGCTTCCAGGTCTTTGGTCCGATTGACTCGAAATCGCTCCCAAATGTGCTCCTATACTGGCTGAACGAGACACAGCAGTCCCCATCGGATTCCGGTGGAATTTGTATTTTTGGTGAATATTTTAGTGAAAAGGGACAATGTTTCATGAGACTGGCTTAAGGCTGGAGTTAGGGTTAGGGTTAGGGTTAGGGTTATGGGGCTAGGGTTAGGGTTACGGTCGTCTTTTGACCGATTGACTCGAAATTCAGCACAAATGTGGTCCTATACTGGCTGAACGAGACACAGCAGTCCCCATCGGATTCCGGTGGAATTTGTATTTTTGGTGAATATTTTAGTGAAAAAAGTGGCCCATTTTTTCAATAGCTTCCAGGTCTTTGGACCGTTTGACTCGAAATCGCTCCCAAATGTGCTCCTATACTGGCTGAACGAGACACAGCAGTCCCCATCGGATTCCGGTGGAATTTGTATTTTTGGTGAATATTTTAGTGAAAAAAGTGGCCCATTTTTTCAATAGCTTCCAGGTCTTTGGACCGATTGACTCGAAATCGCTCCCAAATGTGCTCCTATACTGGCTGAACGAGACACAGCAGTCCCCATCGGATTCCGGTGGAATTTGTATTTTTGGTGAATATTTTAGTGAAAAGGGACAATGTTTCATGAGACTGGCTTAAGGCTGGAGTTAGGGTTAGGGTTAGGGTTAGGGTTAGGGTTATGGGGCTAGGGTTAGGGTTACGGTCGTCTTTTGACCGATTGACTCGAAATTCGGCACGAATGTGGTCCTATACTGGCTAAACGAGACACAGCAGTCCCCATCGGATTCCGGTGGAATTTGTATTTTTGGTGAATATTTTAGTGAAAAGGGACAATGTTTCATGAGACTGGCTTAAGGCTGGAGTTAGGGTTAGGGTTAGGGTTAGGGTTATGGGGCTAGGGTTAGGGTTACGGTCGTCTTTTGACCGATTGACTCGAAATTCGGCACAAATGTGGTCCTATACTGGCTGAACGAGACACAGCAGTCCCCATCGGATTCCGGTGGAATTTGTATTTTTGGTGAATATTTTAGTGAAAAGGGACAATGTTTCATGAGACTGGCTTAAAGCTGGAGTTAGGGTTAGGGTTAGGGTTATGGGGCTAGGGTTAGGGTTACAGTCGTCTTTTGACCGATTGACTCGAAATTCGGCACAAATGTGGTCCTATACTGGCTGAACGAGACACAGCAGTCCCCATCGGATTCCGGTGGAATTTGTATTTTTGGTGAATATTTTAGTGAAAAAAGTGGCCCATTTTTTCAATAGCTTCCAGGTCTTTGGACCGATTGACTCGAAATCGCTCCCAAATGTGGTCCTATACTGGCTGAACGAGACACAGCAGTCCCCATCGGATTCCGGTGGAATTTGTATTTTTGGTGAATATTTTAGTGAAAAAAGTGGCCCATTTTTTCAATAGCTTCCATGTCTTTGGACCGATTGACTCGAAATCGCTCCCAAATGTGCTCCTATACTGGCTGAACGAGACACAGCAGTCCCCATCGGATTCTGGTGGAATTTGTATTTTTGGTGAATATTTTAGTGAAAAGGGACAATGTTTCATGAGACTGGCTTAAGGCTGGAGTTAGGGTTAGGGTTAGGGTTAGGGTTATGGGGCTAGGGTTAGGGTTACGGTCGTCTTTTGACCGATTGACTCGAAATTCGGCACAAATGTGCTCCTATACTGGCTGAACGAGACACAGCAGTCCCCATCGGATTCCGGTGGAATTTGTATTTTTGGTGAATATTTTAGTGAAAAAAGTGGCCCATTTTTTCAATAGCTTCCAGGTCTTTGGACCGATTGACTCGAAATCGCTCCCAAATGTGCTCCTATACTGGCTGAACGAGACACAGCAGTCCCCATCGGATTCCGGTGGAATTTGTATTTTTGGTGAATATTTTAGTGAAAAGGGACAATGTTTCATGAGACTGGCTTAAGGCTGGAGTTAGGGTTAGGGTTAGGGTTAGGGTTATGGGGCTAGGGTTAGGGTTACGGTCGTCTTTTGACCGATTGACTCGAAATTCGGCACAAATGTGGTCCTATACTGGCTGAACGAGACACAGCAGTCCCCATCGGATTCCGGTGGAATTTGTATTTTTGGTGAATATTTTAGTGAAAAAAGTGGCCCATTTTTTCAATAGCTTCCAGGTCTTTGGACCGATTGACTCGAAATCGCTCCCAAATGTGCTCCTATACTGGCTGAACGAGACACAGCAGTCCCCATCGGATTCCGGTGGAATTTGTATTTTTGGTGAATATTTTAGTGAAAAGGGACAATGTTTCATGAGACTGGCTTAAGGCTGGAGTTAGGGTTAGGGTTAGGGTTAGGGTTATGGGGCTAGGGTTAGGGTTACGGTCGTCTTTTGACCGATTGACTCGAAATTCGGCACAAATGTGGTCCTATACTGGCTGAACGAGACACAGCAGTCCCCATCGGATTCCGGTGGAATTTGTATTTTTGGTGAATATTTTAGTGAAAAAAGTGGCCCATTTTTTCAATAGCTTCCAGGTCTTTGGACCGATTGACTCGAAATCGCTCCCAAATGTGCTCCTATACTGGCTGAACGAGACACAGCAGTCCCCATCGGATTCCGGTGGAATTTGTATTTTTGGTGAATATTTTAGTGAAAAGGGACAATGTTTCATGAGACTGGCTTAAGGCTGGAGTTAGGGTTAGGGTTAGGGTTAGGGTTATGGGGCTAGGGTTAGGGTTACGGTCGTCTTTTGACCGATTGACTCGAAATTCGGCACAAATGTGGTCCTATACTGGCTGAACGAGACACAGCAGTCCCCATCGGATTCCGGTGGAATTTGTATTTTTGGTGAATATTTTAGTGAAAAAAGTGGCCCATTTTTTCAATAGCTTCCAGGTCTTTGGACCGATTGACTCGAAATCGCTCCCAAATGTGCTCCTATACTGGCTGAACGAGACACAGCAGTCCCCATCGGATTCCGGTGGAATTTGTATTTTTGGTGAATATTTTAGTGAAAAGGGACAATGTTTCATGAGACTGGCTTAAGGCTGGAGTTAGGGTTAGGGTTAGGGTTAGGGTTATGGGGCTAGGGTTAGGGTTACGGTCGTCTTTTGACCGATTGACTCGAAATTCGGCACAAATGTGGTCCTATACTGGCTGAACGAGACACAGCAGTCCCCATCGGATTCCGGTGGAATTTGTATTTTTGGTGAATATTTTAGTGAAAAAAGTGGCCCATTTTTTCAATAGCTTCCAGGTCTTTGGACCGATTGACTCGAAATCGCTCCCAAATGTGCTCCTATACTGGCTGAACGAGACACAGCAGTCCCCATCGGATTCCGGTGGAATTTGTATTTTTGGTGAATATTTTAGTGAAAAGGGACAATGTTTCATGAGACTGGCTTAAGGCTGGAGTTAGGGTTAGGGTTAGGGTTAGGGTTATGGGGCTAGGGTTAGGGTTACGGTCGTCTTTTGACCGATTGACTCGAAATTCGGCACAAATGTGGTCCTATACTGGCTGAACGAGACACAGCAGTCCCCATCGGATTCCGGTGGAATTTGTATTTTTGGTGAATATTTTAGTGAAAAAAGTGGCCCATTTTTTCAATAGCTTCCAGGTCTTTGGACCGATTGACTCGAAATCGCTCCCAAATGTGCTCCTATACTGGCTGAACGAGACACAGCAGTCCCCATCGGATTCCGGTGGAATTTGTATTTTTGGTGAATATTTTAGTGAAAAGGGACAATGTTTCATGAGACTGGCTTAAGGCTGGAGTTAGGGTTAGGGTTAGGGTTAGGGTTATGGGGCTAGGGTTAGGCTTACGGTCGTCTTTTGACCGATTGACTCGAAATTCGGCACAAATGTGGTCCTATACTGGCTGAACGAGACACAGCAGTCCCCATCGGATTCCGGTGGAATTTGTATTTTTGGTGAATATTTTAGTGAAAAGGGACAATGTTTCATGAGACTGGCTTAAGGCTGGAGTTAGGGTTAGGGTTAGGGTTAGGGTTATGGGGCTAGGGTTAGGGTTACGGTCGTCTTTTGACCGATTGACTCGAAATTCAGCACAAATGTGGTCCTATACTGGCTGAACGAGACACAGCAGTCCCCATCGGATTCCGGTGGAATTTGTATTTTTGGTGAATATTTTAGTGAAAAAAGTGGCCCATTTTTTCAATAGCTTCCAGGTCTTTGGACCGTTTGACTCGAAATCGCTCCCAAATGTGCTCCTATACTGGCTGAACGAGACACAGCAGTCCCCATCGGATTCCGGTGGAATTTGTATTTTTGGTGAATATTTTAGTGAAAAAAGTGGCCCATTTTTTCAATAGCTTCCAGGTCTTTGGACCGATTGACTCGAAATCGCTCCCAAATGTGCTCCTATACTGGCTGAACGAGACACAGCAGTCCCCATCGGATTCCGGTGGAATTTGTATTTTTGGTGAATATTTTAGTGAAAAGGGACAATGTTTCATGAGACTGGCTTAAGGCTGGAGTTAGGGTTAGGGTTAGGGTTAGGGTTAGGGTTATGGGGCTAGGGTTAGGGTTACGGTCGTCTTTTGACCGATTGACTCGAAATTCGGCACGAATGTGGTCCTATACTGGCTAAACGAGACACAGCAGTCCCCATCGGATTCCGGTGGAATTTGTATTTTTGGTGAATATTTTAGTGAAAAGGGACAATGTTTCATGAGACTGGCTTAAGGCTGGAGTTAGGGTTAGGGTTAGGGTTAGGGTTATGGGGCTAGGGTTAGGGTTACGGTCGTCTTTTGACCGATTGACTCGAAATTCGGCACAAATGTGGTCCTATACTGGCTGAACGAGACACAGCAGTCCCCATCGGATTCCGGTGGAATTTGTATTTTTGGTGAATATTTTAGTGAAAAGGGACAATGTTTCATGAGACTGGCTTAAAGCTGGAGTTAGGGTTAGGGTTAGGGTTATGGGGCTAGGGTTAGGGTTACAGTCGTCTTTTGACCGATTGACTCGAAATTCGGCACAAATGTGGTCCTATACTGGCTGAACGAGACACAGCAGTCCCCATTGGATTCCGGTGGAATTTGTATTTTTGGTGAATATTTTAGTGAAAAAAGTGGCCCATTTTTTCAATAGCTTCCAGGTCTTTGGACCGATTGACTCGAAATCGCTCCCAAATGTGGTCCTATACTGGCTGAACGAGACACAGCAGTCCCCATCGGATTCCGGTGGAATTTGTATTTTTGGTGAATATTTTAGTGAAAAAAGTGGCCCATTTTTTCAATAGCTTCCAGGTCTTTGGACCGATTGACTCGAAATCGCTCCCAAATGTGCTCCTATACTGGCTGAACGAGACACAGCAGTCCCCATCGGATTCTGGTGGAATTTGTATTTTTGGTGAATATTTTAGTGAAAAGGGACAATGTTTCATGAGACTGGCTTAAGGCTGGAGTTAGGGTTAGGGTTAGGGTTAGGGTTATGGGGCTAGGGTTAGGGTTACGGTCGTCTTTTGACCGATTGACTCGAAATTCGGCACAAATGTGGTCCTATACTGGCTGAACGAGACACAGCAGTCCCCATCGGATTCCGGTGGAATTTGTATTTTTGGTGAATATTTTAGTGAAAAAAGTGGCCCATTTTTTCAATAGCTTCCAGGTCTTTGGACCGATTGACTCGAAATCGCTCCCAAATGTGCTCCTATACTGGCTGAACGAGACACAGCAGTCCCCATCGGATTCCGGTGGAATTTGTATTTTTGGTGAATATTTTAGTGAAAAGGGACAATGTTTCATGAGACTGGCTTAAGGCTGGAGTTAGGGTTAGGGTTAGGGTTAGGGTTATGGGGCTAGGGTTAGGGTTACGGTCGTCTTTTGACCGATTGACTCGAAATTCGGCACAAATGTGGTCCTATACTGGCTGAACGAGACACAGCAGTCCCCATCGGATTCCGGTGGAATTTGTATTTTTGGTGAATATTTTAGTGAAAAAAGTGGCCCATTTTTTCAATAGCTTCCAGGTCTTTGGACCGATTGACTCGAAATCGCTCCCAAATGTGCTCCTATACTGGCTGAACGAGACACAGCAGTCCCCATCGGATTCCGGTGGAATTTGTATTTTTGGTGAATATTTTAGTGAAAAGGGACAATGTTTCATGAGACTGGCTTAAGGCTGGAGTTAGGGTTAGGGTTAGGGTTAGGGTTATGGGGCTAGGGTTAGGGTTACGGTCGTCTTTTGACCGATTGACTCGAAATTCAGCACAAATGTGGTCCTATACTGGCTGAACGAGACACAGCAGTCCCCATCGGATTCCGGTGGAATTTGTATTTTTGGTGAATATTTTAGTGAAAAAAGTGGCCCATTTTTTCAATAGCTTCCAGGTCTTTGGACCGATTGACTCGAAATCGCTCCCAAATGTGCTCCTATACTGGCTGAACGAGACACAGCAGTCCCCATCGGATTCCGGTGGAATTTGTATTTTTGGTGAATATTTTAGTGAAAAGGGACAATGTTTCATGAGACTGGCTTAAGGCTGGAGTTAAGGTTAGGGTTAGGGTTAGGGTTATGGGGCTAGGGTTAGGCTTACGGTCGTCTTTTGACCGATTGACTCGAAATTCGGCACAAATGTGGTCCTATACTGGCTGAACGAGACACAGCAGTCCCCATCGGATTCCGGTGGAATTTGTATTTTTGGTGAATATTTTAGTGAAAAAAGTGGCCCATTTTTTCAATAGCTTCCAGGTCTTTGGACCGATTGACTCGAAATCGCTCCCAAATGTGCTCCTATACTGGCTGAACGAGACACAGCAGTCCCCATCGTATTCCGGTGGAATTTGTATTTTTGGTGAATATTTTAGTGAAAAGGGACAATGTTTCATGAGACTGGCTTAAGGCTGGAGTTAGGGTTAGTGTTAGGGTTAGGGTTAGGGTTATGGGGCTAGGGTTAGGGTTACGGTCGTCTTTTGACCGATTGACTCGAAATTCGGCACGAATGTGGTCCTATACTGGCTGAACGAGACACAGCAGTCCCCATCGGATTCCGGTGGAATTTGTATTTTTGGTGAATATTTTAGTGAAAAGGGACAATGTTTCATGAGACTGGCTTAAGGCTGGAGTTAGGGTTAGGGTTAGGGTTAGGGTTAGGGTTATGGGGCTAGGGTTAGGGTTACGGTCGTCTTTTGACCGATTGACTCGAAATTCGGCACGAATGTGGTCCTATACTGGCTAAACGAGACACAGCAGTCCCCATCGGATTCCGGTGGAATTTGTATTTTTGGTGAATATTTTAGTGAAAAGGGACAATGTTTCATGAGACTGGCTTAAGGCTGGAGTTAGGGTTAGGGTTAGGGTTAGGGTTATGGGGCTAGGGTTAGGGTTACGGTCGTCTTTTGACCGATTGACTCGAAATTCGGCACAAATGTGGTCCTATACTGGCTGAATGAGACACAGCAGTCCCCATCGGATTCCGGTGGAATTTGTATTTTTGGTGAATATTTTAGTGAAAAGGGACAATGTTTCATGAGACTGGCTTAAGGCTGGAGTTAGGGTTAGGGTTAGGGTTATGGGGCTAGGGTTAGGGTTACAGTCGTCTTTTGACCGATTGACTCGAAATTCGGCACAAATGTGCTCCTATACTGGCTGAACGAGACACAGCAGTCCCCATCGGATTCCGGTGGAATTTGTATTTTTGGTGAATATTTTAGTGAAAAAAGTGGCCCATTTTTTCAATAGCTTCCAGGTCTTTGGTCCGATTGACTCGAAATCGCTCCCAAATGTGCTCCTATACTGGCTGAACGAGACACAGCAGTCCCCATCGGATTCCGGTGGAATTTGTATTTTGGGTGAATATTTTAGTGAAAAGGGACAATGTTTCATGAGACTGGCTTAAGGCTGGAGTTAGGGTTAGGGTTAGGGTTAGGGTTATGGGGCTAGGGTTAGGGTTACGGTCGTCTTTTGACCGATTGACTCGAAATTCAGCACAAATGTGGTCCTATACTGGCTGAACGAGACACAGCAGTCCCCATCGGATTCCGGTGGAATTTGTATTTTTGGTGAATATTTTAGTGAAAAAAGTGGCCCATTTTTTCAATAGCTTCCAGGTCTTTGGACCGTTTGACTCGAAATCGCTCCCAAATGTGCTCCTATACTGGCTGAACGAGACACAGCAGTCCCCATCGGATTCCGGTGGAATTTGTATTTTTGGTGAATATTTTAGTGAAAAAAGTGGCCCATTTTTTCAATAGCTTCCAGGTCTTTGGACCGATTGACTCGAAATCGCTCCCAAATGTGCTCCTATACTGGCTGAACGAGACACAGCAGTCCCCATCGGATTCCGGTGGAATTTGTATTTTTGGTGAATATTTTAGTGAAAAGGGACAATGTTTCATGAGACTGGCTTAAGGCTGGAGTTAGGGTTAGGGTTAGGGTTAGGGTTAGGGTTATGGGGCTAGGGTTAGGGTTACGGTCGTCTTTTGACCGATTGACTCGAAATTCGGCACGAATGTGGTCCTATACTGGCTAAACGAGACACAGCAGTCCCCATCGGATTCCGGTGGAATTTGTATTTTTGGTGAATATTTTAGTGAAAAGGGACAATGTTTCATGAGACTGGCTTAAGGCTGGAGTTAGGGTTAGGGTTAGGGTTAGGGTTATGGGGCTAGGGTTAGGGTTACGGTCGTCTTTTGACCGATTGACTCGAAATTCGGCACAAATGTGGTCCTATACTGGCTGAACGAGACACAGCAGTCCCCATCGGATTCCGGTGGAATTTGTATTTTTGGTGAATATTTTAGTGAAAAGGGACAATGTTTCATGAGACTGGCTTAAAGCTGGAGTTAGGGTTAGGGTTAGGGTTATGGGGCTAGGGTTAGGGTTACAGTCGTCTTTTGACCGATTGACTCGAAATTCGGCACAAATGTGGTCCTATACTGGCTGAACGAGACACAGCAGTCCCCATCGGATTCCGGTGGAATTTGTATTTTTGGTGAATATTTTAGTGAAAAAAGTGGCCCATTTTTTCAATAGCTTCCAGGTCTTTGGACCGATTGACTCGAAATCGCTCCCAAATGTGGTCCTATACTGGCTGAACGAGACACAGCAGTCCCCATCGGATTCCGGTGGAATTTGTATTTTTGGTGAATATTTTAGTGAAAAAAGTGGCCCATTTTTTCAATAGCTTCCATGTCTTTGGACCGATTGACTCGAAATCGCTCCCAAATGTGCTCCTATACTGGCTGAACGAGACACAGCAGTCCCCATCGGATTCTGGTGGAATTTGTATTTTTGGTGAATATTTTAGTGAAAAGGGACAATGTTTCATGAGACTGGCTTAAGGCTGGAGTTAGGGTTAGGGTTAGGGTTAGGGTTATGGGGCTAGGGTTAGGGTTACGGTCGTCTTTTGACCGATTGACTCGAAATTCGGCACAAATGTGGTCCTATACTGGCTGAACGAGACACAGCAGTCCCCATCGGATTCCGGTGGAATTTGTATTTTTGGTGAATATTTTAGTGAAAAAAGTGGCCCATTTTTTCAATAGCTTCCAGGTCTTTGGACCGATTGACTCGAAATCGCTCCCAAATGTGCTCCTATACTGGCTGAACGAGACACAGCAGTCCCCATCGGATTCCGGTGGAATTTGTATTTTTGGTGAATATTTTAGTGAAAAGGGACAATGTTTCATGAGACTGGCTTAAGGCTGGAGTTAGGGTTAGGGTTAGGGTTAGGGTTATGGGGCTAGGGTTAGGGTTACGGTCGTCTTTTGACCGATTGACTCGAAATTCGGCACAAATGTGGTCCTATACTGGCTGAACGAGACACAGCAGTCCCCATCGGATTCCGGTGGAATTTGTATTTTTGGTGAATATTTTAGTGAAAAAAGTGGCCCATTTTTTCAATAGCTTCCAGGTCTTTGGACCGATTGACTCGAAATCGCTCCCAAATGTGCTCCTATACTGGCTGAACGAGACACAGCAGTCCCCATCGGATTCCGGTGGAATTTGTATTTTTGGTGAATATTTTAGTGAAAAGGGACAATGTTTCATGAGACTGGCTTAAGGCTGGAGTTAGGGTTAGGGTTAGGGTTAGGGTTATGGGGCTAGGGTTAGGGTTACGGTCGTCTTTTGACCGATTGACTCGAAATTCAGCACAAATGTGGTCCTATACTGGCTGAACGAGACACAGCAGTCCCCATCGGATTCCGGTGGAATTTGTATTTTTGGTGAATATTTTAGTGAAAAAAGTGGCCCATTTTTTCAATAGCTTCCAGGTCTTTGGACCGATTGACTCGAAATCGCTCCCAAATGTGCTCCTATACTGGCTGAACGAGACACAGCAGTCCCCATCGGATTCCGGTGGAATTTGTATTTTTGGTGAATATTTTAGTGAAAAGGGACAATGTTTCATGAGACTGGCTTAAGGCTGGAGTTAAGGTTAGGGTTAGGGTTAGGGTTATGGGGCTAGGGTTAGGCTTACGGTCGTCTTTTGACCGATTGACTCGAAATTCGGCACAAATGTGGTCCTATACTGGCTGAACGAGACACAGCAGTCCCCATCGGATTCCGGTGGAATTTGTATTTTTGGTGAATATTTTAGTGAAAAAAGTGGCCCATTTTTTCAATAGCTTCCAGGTCTTTGGACCGATTGACTCGAAATCGCTCCCAAATGTGCTCCTATACTGGCTGAACGAGACACAGCAGTCCCCATCGTATTCCGGTGGAATTTGTATTTTTGGTGAATATTTTAGTGAAAAGGGACAATGTTTCATGAGACTGGCTTAAGGCTGGAGTTAGGGTTAGTGTTAGGGTTAGGGTTAGGGTTATGGGGCTAGGGTTAGGGTTACGGTCGTCTTTTGACCGATTGACTCGAAATTCGGCACGAATGTGGTCCTATACTGGCTGAACGAGACACAGCAGTCCCCATCGGATTCCGGTGGAATTTGTATTTTTGGTGAATATTTTAGTGAAAAGGGACAATGTTTCATGAGACTGGCTTAAGGCTGGAGTTAGGGTTAGGGTTAGGGTTAGGGTTAGGGTTATGGGGCTAGGGTTAGGGTTACGGTCGTCTTTTGACCGATTGACTCGAAATTCGGCACGAATGTGGTCCTATACTGGCTAAACGAGACACAGCAGTCCCCATCGGATTCCGGTGGAATTTGTATTTTTGGTGAATATTTTAGTGAAAAGGGACAATGTTTCATGAGACTGGCTTAAGGCTGGAGTTAGGGTTAGGGTTAGGGTTAGGGTTATGGGGCTAGGGTTAGGGTTACGGTCGTCTTTTGACCGATTGACTCGAAATTCGGCACAAATGTGGTCCTATACTGGCTGAATGAGACACAGCAGTCCCCATCGGATTCCGGTGGAATTTGTATTTTTGGTGAATATTTTAGTGAAAAGGGACAATGTTTCATGAGACTGGCTTAAGGCTGGAGTTAGGGTTAGGGTTAGGGTTATGGGGCTAGGGTTAGGGTTACAGTCGTCTTTTGACCGATTGACTCGAAATTCGGCACAAATGTGCTCCTATACTGGCTGAACGAGACACAGCAGTCCCCATCGGATTCCGGTGGAATTTGTATTTTTGGTGAATATTTTAGTGAAAAAAGTGGCCCATTTTTTCAATAGCTTCCAGGTCTTTGGTCCGATTGACTCGAAATCGCTCCCAAATGTGCTCCTATACTGGCTGAACGAGACACAGCAGTCCCCATCGGATTCCGGTGGAATTTGTATTTTGGGTGAATATTTTAGTGAAAAGGGACAATGTTTCATGAGACTGGCTTAAGGCTGGAGTTAGGGTTAGGGTTAGGGTTAGGGTTATGGGGCTAGGGTTAGGGTTACGGTCGTCTTTTGACCGATTGACTCGAAATTCAGCACAAATGTGGTCCTATACTGGCTGAACGAGACACAGCAGTCCCCATCGGATTCCGGTGGAATTTGTATTTTTGGTGAATATTTTAGTGAAAAAAGTGGCCCATTTTTTCAATAGCTTCCAGGTCTTTGGACCGTTTGACTCGAAATCGCTCCCAAATGTGCTCCTATACTGGCTGAACGAGACACAGCAGTCCCCATCGGATTCCGGTGGAATTTGTATTTTTGGTGAATATTTTAGTGAAAAAAGTGGCCCATTTTTTCAATAGCTTCCAGGTCTTTGGACCGATTGACTCGAAATCGCTCCCAAATGTGCTCCTATACTGGCTGAACGAGACACAGCAGTCCCCATCGGATTCCGGTGGAATTTGTATTTTTGGTGAATATTTTAGTGAAAAGGGACAATGTTTCATGAGACTGGCTTAAGGCTGGAGTTAGGGTTAGGGTTAGGGTTAGGGTTAGGGTTATGGGGCTAGGGTTAGGGTTACGGTCGTCTTTTGACCGATTGACTCGAAATTCGGCACGAATGTGGTCCTATACTGGCTAAACGAGACACAGCAGTCCCCATCGGATTCCGGTGGAATTTGTATTTTTGGTGAATATTTTAGTGAAAAGGGACAATGTTTCATGAGACTGGCTTAAGGCTGGAGTTAGGGTTAGGGTTAGGGTTAGGGTTATGGGGCTAGGGTTAGGGTTACGGTCGTCTTTTGACCGATTGACTCGAAATTCGGCACAAATGTGGTCCTATACTGGCTGAACGAGACACAGCAGTCCCCATCGGATTCCGGTGGAATTTGTATTTTTGGTGAATATTTTAGTGAAAAGGGACAATGTTTCATGAGACTGGCTTAAAGCTGGAGTTAGGGTTAGGGTTAGGGTTATGGGGCTAGGGTTAGGGTTACAGTCGTCTTTTGACCGATTGACTCGAAATTCGGCACAAATGTGGTCCTATACTGGCTGAACGAGACACAGCAGTCCCCATCGGATTCCGGTGGAATTTGTATTTTTGGTGAATATTTTAGTGAAAAAAGTGGCCCATTTTTTCAATAGCTTCCAGGTCTTTGGACCGATTGACTCGAAATCGCTCCCAAATGTGGTCCTATACTGGCTGAACGAGACACAGCAGTCCCCATCGGATTCCGGTGGAATTTGTATTTTTGGTGAATATTTTAGTGAAAAAAGTGGCCCATTTTTTCAATAGCTTCCATGTCTTTGGACCGATTGACTCGAAATCGCTCCCAAATGTGCTCCTATACTGGCTGAACGAGACACAGCAGTCCCCATCGGATTCTGGTGGAATTTGTATTTTTGGTGAATATTTTAGTGAAAAGGGACAATGTTTCATGAGACTGGCTTAAGGCTGGAGTTAGGGTTAGGGTTAGGGTTAGGGTTATGGGGCTAGGGTTAGGGTTACGGTCGTCTTTTGACCGATTGACTCGAAATTCGGCACAAATGTGGTCCTATACTGGCTGAACGAGACACAGCAGTCCCCATCGGATTCCGGTGGAATTTGTATTTTTGGTGAATATTTTAGTGAAAAAAGTGGCCCATTTTTTCAATAGCTTCCAGGTCTTTGGACCGATTGACTCGAAATCGCTCCCAAATGTGCTCCTATACTGGCTGAACGAGACACAGCAGTCCCCATCGGATTCCGGTGGAATTTGTATTTTTGGTGAATATTTTAGTGAAAAGGGACAATGTTTCATGAGACTGGCTTAAGGCTGGAGTTAGGGTTAGGGTTAGGGTTAGGGTTATGGGGCTAGGGTTAGGGTTACGGTCGTCTTTTGACCGATTGACTCGAAATTCGGCACAAATGTGGTCCTATACTGGCTGAACGAGACACAGCAGTCCCCATCGGATTCCGGTGGAATTTGTATTTTTGGTGAATATTTTAGTGAAAAAAGTGGCCCATTTTTTCAATAGCTTCCAGGTCTTTGGACCGATTGACTCGAAATCGCTCCCAAATGTGCTCCTATACTGGCTGAACGAGACACAGCAGTCCCCATCGGATTCCGGTGGAATTTGTATTTTTGGTGAATATTTTAGTGAAAAGGGACAATGTTTCATGAGACTGGCTTAAGGCTGGAGTTAGGGTTAGGGTTAGGGTTAGGGTTAGGGTTATGGGGCTAGGGTTAGGGTTACGGTCGTCTTTTGACCGATTGACTCGAAATTCGGCACGAATGTGGTCCTATACTGGCTAAACGAGACACAGCAGTCCCCATCGGATTCCGGTGGAATTTGTATTTTTGGTGAATATTTTAGTGAAAAGGGACAATGTTTCATGAGACTGGCTTAAGGCTGGAGTTAGGGTTAGGGTTAGGGTTAGGGTTATGGGGCTAGGGTTAGGGTTACGGTCGTCTTTTGACCGATTGACTCGAAATTCGGCACAAATGTGGTCCTATACTGGCTGAACGAGACACAGCAGTCCCCATCGGATTCCGGTGGAATTTGTATTTTTGGTGAATATTTTAGTGAAAAGGGACAATGTTTCATGAGACTGGCTTAAAGCTGGAGTTAGGGTTAGGGTTAGGGTTATGGGGCTAGGGTTAGGGTTACAGTCGTCTTTTGACCGATTGACTCGAAATTCGGCACAAATGTGGTCCTATACTGGCTGAACGAGACACAGCAGTCCCCATCGGATTCCGGTGGAATTTGTATTTTTGGTGAATATTTTAGTGAAAAAAGTGGCCCATTTTTTCAATAGCTTCCAGGTCTTTGGACCGATTGACTCGAAATCGCTCCCAAATGTGGTCCTATACTGGCTGAACGAGACACAGCAGTCCCCATCGGATTCCGGTGGAATTTGTATTTTTGGTGAATATTTTAGTGAAAAAAGTGGCCCATTTTTTCAATAGCTTCCATGTCTTTGGACCGATTGACTCGAAATCGCTCCCAAATGTGCTCCTATACTGGCTGAACGAGACACAGCAGTCCCCATCGGATTCTGGTGGAATTTGTATTTTTGGTGAATATTTTAGTGAAAAGGGACAATGTTTCATGAGACTGGCTTAAGGCTGGAGTTAGGGTTAGGGTTAGGGTTAGGGTTATGGGGCTAGGGTTAGGGTTACGGTCGTCTTTTGACCGATTGACTCGAAATTCGGCACAAATGTGGTCCTATACTGGCTGAACGAGACACAGCAGTCCCCATCGGATTCCGGTGGAATTTGTATTTTTGGTGAATATTTTAGTGAAAAAAGTGGCCCATTTTTTCAATAGCTTCCAGGTCTTTGGACCGATTGACTCGAAATCGCTCCCAAATGTGCTCCTATACTGGCTGAACGAGACACAGCAGTCCCCATCGGATTCCGGTGGAATTTGTATTTTTGGTGAATATTTTAGTGAAAAGGGACAATGTTTCATGAGACTGGCTTAAGGCTGGAGTTAGGGTTAGGGTTAGGGTTAGGGTTATGGGGCTAGGGTTAGGGTTACGGTCGTCTTTTGACCGATTGACTCGAAATTCGGCACAAATGTGGTCCTATACTGGCTGAACGAGACACAGCAGTCCCCATCGGATTCCGGTGGAATTTGTATTTTTGGTGAATATTTTAGTGAAAAAAGTGGCCCATTTTTTCAATAGCTTCCAGGTCTTTGGACCGATTGACTCGAAATCGCTCCCAAATGTGCTCCTATACTGGCTGAACGAGACACAGCAGTCCCCATCGGATTCCGGTGGAATTTGTATTTTTGGTGAATATTTTAGTGAAAAGGGACAATGTTTCATGAGACTGGCTTAAGGCTGGAGTTAGGGTTAGGGTTAGGGTTAGGGTTATGGGGCTAGGGTTAGGGTTACGGTCGTCTTTTGACCGATTGACTCGAAATTCGGCACAAATGTGGTCCTATACTGGCTGAACGAGACACAGCAGTCCCCATCGGATTCCGGTGGAATTTGTATTTTTGGTGAATATTTTAGTGAAAAAAGTGGCCCATTTTTTCAATAGCTTCCAGGTCTTTGGACCGATTGACTCGAAATCGCTCCCAAATGTGCTCCTATACTGGCTGAACGAGACACAGCAGTCCCCATCGGATTCCGGTGGAATTTGTATTTTTGGTGAATATTTTAGTGAAAAGGGACAATGTTTCATGAGACTGGCTTAAGGCTGGAGTTAGGGTTAGGGTTAGGGTTAGGGTTATGGGGCTAGGGTTAGGCTTACGGTCGTCTTTTGACCGATTGACTCGAAATTCGGCACAAATGTGGTCCTATACTGGCTGAACGAGACACAGCAGTCCCCATCGGATTCCGGTGGAATTTGTATTTTTGGTGAATATTTTAGTGAAAAGGGACAATGTTTCATGAGACTGGCTTAAAGCTGGAGTTAGGGTTAGGGTTAGGGTTATGGGGCTAGGGTTAGGGTTACAGTCGTCTTTTGACCGATTGACTCGAAATTCAGCACAAATGTGGTCCTATACTGGCTGAACGAGACACAGCAGTCCCCATCGGATTCCGGTGGAATTTGTATTTTTGGTGAATATTTTAGTGAAAAAAGTGGCCCATTTTTTCAATAGCTTCCAGGTCTTTGGACCGATTGACTCGAAATCGCTCCCAAATGTGGTCCTATACTGGCTGAACGAGACACAGCAGTCCCCATCGGATTCCGGTGGAATTTGTATTTTTGGTGAATATTTTAGTGAAAAAAGTGGCCCATTTTTTCAATAGCTTCCATGTCTTTGGACCGATTGACTCGAAATCGCTCCCAAATGTGCTCCTATACTGGCTGAACGAGACACAGCAGTCCCCATCGGATTCTGGTGGAATTTGTATTTTTGGTGAATATTTTAGTGAAAAGGGACAATGTTTCATGAGACTGGCTTAAGGCTGGAGTTAGGGTTAGGGTTAGGGTTAGGGTTATGGGGCTAGGGTTAGGGTTACGGTCGTCTTTTGACCGATTGACTCGAAATTCGGCACAAATGTGGTCCTATACTGGCTGAACGAGACACAGCAGTCCCCATCGGATTCCGGTGGAATTTGTATTTTTGGTGAATATTTTAGTGAAAAAAGTGGCCCATTTTTTCAATAGCTTCCAGGTCTTTGGACCGATTGACTCGAAATCGCTCCCAAATGTGCTCCTATACTGGCTGAACGAGACACAGCAGTCCCCATCGGATTCCGGTGGAATTTGTATTTTTGGTGAATATTTTAGTGAAAAGGGACAATGTTTCATGAGACTGGCTTAAGGCTGGAGTTAGGGTTAGGGTTAGGGTTAGGGTTATGGGGCTAGGGTTAGGGTTACGGTCGTCTTTTGACCGATTGACTCGAAATTCGGCACAAATGTGGTCCTATACTGGCTGAACGAGACACAGCAGTCCCCATCGGATTCCGGTGGAATTTGTATTTTTGGTGAATATTTTAGTGAAAAAAGTGGCCCATTTTTTCAATAGCTTCCAGGTCTTTGGACCGATTGACTCGAAATCGCTCCCAAATGTGCTCCTATACTGGCTGAACGAGACACAGCAGTCCCCATCGGATTCCGGTGGAATTTGTATTTTTGGTGAATATTTTAGTGAAAAGGGACAATGTTTCATGAGACTGGCTTAAGGCTGGAGTTAGGGTTAGGGTTAGGGTTAGGGTTATGGGGCTAGGGTTAGGGTTACGGTCGTCTTTTGACCGATTGACTCGAAATTCGGCACAAATGTGGTCCTATACTGGCTGAACGAGACACAGCAGTCCCCATCGGATTCCGGTGGAATTTGTATTTTTGGTGAATATTTTAGTGAAAAAAGTGGCCCATTTTTTCAATAGCTTCCAGGTCTTTGGACCGATTGACTCGAAATCGCTCCCAAATGTGCTCCTATACTGGCTGAACGAGACACAGCAGTCCCCATCGGATTCCGGTGGAATTTGTATTTTTGGTGAATATTTTAGTGAAAAGGGACAATGTTTCATGAGACTGGCTTAAGGCTGGAGTTAGGGTTAGGGTTAGGGTTAGGGTTATGGGGCTAGGGTTAGGCTTACGGTCGTCTTTTGACCGATTGACTCGAAATTCGGCACAAATGTGGTCCTATACTGGCTGAACGAGACACAGCAGTCCCCATCGGATTCCGGTGGAATTTGTATTTTTGGTGAATATTTTAGTGAAAAGGGACAATGTTTCATGAGACTGGCTTAAGGCTGGAGTTAGGGTTAGGGTTAGGGTTAGGGTTATGGGGCTAGGGTTAGGGTTACGGTCGTCTTTTGACCGATTGACTCGAAATTCAGCACAAATGTGGTCCTATACTGGCTGAACGAGACACAGCAGTCCCCATCGGATTCTGGTGGAATTTGTATTTTTGGTGAATATTTTAGTGAAAAAAGTGGCCCATTTTTTCAATAGCTTCCAGGTCTTTGGACCGTTTGACTCGAAATCGCTCCCAAATGTGCTCCTATACTGGCTGAACGAGACACAGCAGTCCCCATCGGATTCCGGTGGAATTTGTATTTTTGGTGAATATTTTAGTGAAAAAAGTGGCCCATTTTTTCAATAGCTTCCAGGTCTTTGGACCGATTGACTCGAAATCGCTCCCAAATGTGCTCCTATACTGGCTGAACGAGACACAGCAGTCCCCATCGGATTCCGGTGGAATTTGTATTTTTGGTGAATATTTTAGTGAAAAGGGACAATGTTTCATGAGACTGGCTTAAGGCTGGAGTTAGGGTTAGGGTTAGGGTTAGGGTTAGGGTTATGGGGCTAGGGTTAGGGTTACGGTCGTCTTTTGACCGATTGACTCGAAATTCGGCACGAATGTGGTCCTATACTGGCTAAACGAGACACAGCAGTCCCCATCGGATTCCGGTGGAATTTGTATTTTTGGTGAATATTTTAGTGAAAAGGGACAATGTTTCATGAGACTGGCTTAAGGCTGGAGTTAGGGTTAGGGTTAGGGTTAGGGTTATGGGGCTAGGGTTAGGGTTACGGTCGTCTTTTGACCGATTGACTCGAAATTCGGCACAAATGTGGTCCTATACTGGCTGAACGAGACACAGCAGTCCCCATCGGATTCCGGTGGAATTTGTATTTTTGGTGAATATTTTAGTGAAAAGGGACAATGTTTCATGAGACTGGCTTAAAGCTGGAGTTAGGGTTAGGGTTAGGGTTATGGGGCTAGGGTTAGGGTTACAGTCGTCTTTTGACCGATTGACTCGAAATTCGGCACAAATGTGGTCCTATACTGGCTGAACGAGACACAGCAGTCCCCATCGAATTCCGGTGGAATTTGTATTTTTGGTGAATATTTTAGTGAAAAAAGTGGCCCATTTTTTCAATAGCTTCCAGGTCTTTGGACCGATTGACTCGAAATCGCTCCCAAATGTGGTCCTATACTGGCTGAACGAGACACAGCAGTCCCCATCGGATTCCGGTGGAATTTGTATTTTTGGTGAATATTTTAGTGAAAAAAGTGGCCCATTTTTTCAATAGCTTCCAGGTCTTTGGACCGATTGACTCGAAATCGCTCCCAAATGTGCTCCTATACTGGCTGAACGAGACACAGCAGTCCCCATCGGATTCTGGTGGAATTTGTATTTTTGGTGAATATTTTAGTGAAAAGGGACAATGTTTCATGAGACTGGCTTAAGGCTGGAGTTAGGGTTAGGGTTAGGGTTAGGGTTATGGGGCTAGGGTTAGGGTTACGGTCGTCTTTTGACCGATTGACTCGAAATTCGGCACAAATGTGGTCCTATACTGGCTGAACGAGACACAGCAGTCCCCATCGGATTCCGGTGGAATTTGTATTTTTGGTGAATATTTTAGTGAAAAAAGTGGCCCATTTTTTCAATAGCTTCCAGGTCTTTGGACCGATTGACTCGAAATCGCTCCCAAATGTGCTCCTATACTGGCTGAACGAGACACAGCAGTCCCCATCGGATTCCGGTGGAATTTGTATTTTTGGTGAATATTTTAGTGAAAAGGGACAATGTTTCATGAGACTGGCTTAAGGCTGGAGTTAGGGTTAGGGTTAGGGTTAGGGTTATGGGGCTAGGGTTAGGGTTACGGTCGTCTTTTGACCGATTGACTCGAAATTCGGCACAAATGTGGTCCTATACTGGCTGAACGAGACACAGCAGTCCCCATCGGATTCCGGTGGAATTTGTATTTTTGGTGAATATTTTAGTGAAAAAAGTGGCCCATTTTTTCAATAGCTTCCAGGTCTTTGGACCGATTGACTCGAAATCGCTCCCAAATGTGCTCCTATACTGGCTGAACGAGACACAGCAGTCCCCATCGGATTCCGGTGGAATTTGTATTTTTGGTGAATATTTTAGTGAAAAGGGACAATGTTTCATGAGACTGGCTTAAGGCTGGAGTTAGGGTTAGGGTTAGGGTTAGGGTTATGGGGCTAGGGTTAGGGTTACGGTCGTCTTTTGACCGATTGACTCGAAATTCAGCACAAATGTGGTCCTATACTGGCTGAACGAGACACAGCAGTCCCCATCGGATTCCGGTGGAATTTGTATTTTTGGTGAATATTTTAGTGAAAAAAGTGGCCCATTTTTTCAATAGCTTCCAGGTCTTTGGACCGATTGACTCGAAATCGCTCCCAAATGTGCTCCTATACTGGCTGAACGAGACACAGCAGTCCCCATCGGATTCCGGTGGAATTTGTATTTTTGGTGAATATTTTAGTGAAAAGGGACAATGTTTCATGAGACTGGCTTAAGGCTGGAGTTAAGGTTAGGGTTAGGGTTAGGGTTATGGGGCTAGGGTTAGGCTTACGGTCGTCTTTTGACCGATTGACTCGAAATTCGGCACAAATGTGGTCCTATACTGGCTGAACGAGACACAGCAGTCCCCATCGGATTCCGGTGGAATTTGTATTTTTGGTGAATATTTTAGTGAAAAGGGACAATGTTTCATGAGACTGGCTTAAGGCTGGAGTTAGGGTTAGGGTTAGGGTTAGGGTTATGGGGCTAGGGTTAGGGTTACGGTCGTCTTTTGACCGATTGACTCGAAATTCAGCACAAATGTGGTCCTATACTGGCTGAACGAGACACAGCAGTCCCCATCGGATTCCGGTGGAATTTGTATTTTTGGTGAATATTTTAGTGAAAAAAGTGGCCCATTTTTTCAATAGCTTCCAGGTCTTTGGACCGTTTGACTCGAAATCGCTCCCAAATGTGCTCCTATACTGGCTGAACGAGACACAGCAGTCCCCATCGGATTCCGGTGGAATTTGTATTTTTGGTGAATATTTTAGTGAAAAAAGTGGCCCATTTTTTCAATAGCTTCCAGGTCTTTGGACCGATTGACTCGAAATCGCTCCCAAATGTGCTCCTATACTGGCTGAACGAGACACAGCAGTCCCCATCGGATTCCGGTGGAATTTGTATTTTTGGTGAATATTTTAGTGAAAAGGGACAATGTTTCATGAGACTGGCTTAAGGCTGGAGTTAGGGTTAGGGTTAGGGTTAGGGTTATGGGGCTAGGGTTAGGGTTACGGTCGTCTTTTGACCGATTGACTCGAAATTCGGCACAAATGTGGTCCTATACTGGCTGAACGAGACACAGCAGTCCCCATCGGATTCCGGTGGAATTTGTATTTTTGGTGAATATTTTAGTGAAAAAAGTGGCCCATTTTTTCAATAGCTTCCAGGTCTTTGGACCGATTGACTCGAAATCGCTCCCAAATGTGCTCCTATACTGGCTGAACGAGACACAGCAGTCCCCATCGGATTCCGGTGGAATTTGTATTTTTGGTGAATATTTTAGTGAAAAGGGACAATGTTTCATGAGACTGGCTTAAGGCTGGAGTTAGGGTTAGGGTTAGGGTTAGGGTTATGGGGCTAGGGTTAGGGTTACGGTCGTCTTTTGACCGATTGACTCGAAATTCGGCACAAATGTGGTCCTATACTGGCTGAACGAGACACAGCAGTCCCCATCGGATTCCGGTGGAATTTGTATTTTTGGTGAATATTTTAGTGAAAAAAGTGGCCCATTTTTTCAATAGCTTCCAGGTCTTTGGACCGATTGACTCGAAATCGCTCCCAAATGTGCTCCTATACTGGCTGAACGAGACACAGCAGTCCCCATCGGATTCCGGTGGAATTTGTATTTTTGGTGAATATTTTAGTGAAAAGGGACAATGTTTCATGAGACTGGCTTAAGGCTGGAGTTAGGGTTAGGGTTAGGGTTAGGGTTATGGGGCTAGGGTTAGGCTTACGGTCGTCTTTTGACCGATTGACTCGAAATTCGGCACAAATGTGGTCCTATACTGGCTGAACGAGACACAGCAGTCCCCATCGGATTCCGGTGGAATTTGTATTTTTGGTGAATATTTTAGTGAAAAGGGACAATGTTTCATGAGACTGGCTTAAGGCTGGAGTTAGGGTTAGGGTTAGGGTTAGGGTTATGGGGCTAGGGTTAGGGTTACGGTCGTCTTTTGACCGATTGACTCGAAATTCAGCACAAATGTGGTCCTATACTGGCTGAACGAGACACAGCAGTCCCCATCGGATTCCGGTGGAATTTGTATTTTTGGTGAATATTTTAGTGAAAAAAGTGGCCCATTTTTTCAATAGCTTCCAGGTCTTTGGACCGTTTGACTCGAAATCGCTCCCAAATGTGCTCCTATACTGGCTGAACGAGACACAGCAGTCCCCATCGGATTCCGGTGGAATTTGTATTTTTGGTGAATATTTTAGTGAAAAAAGTGGCCCATTTTTTCAATAGCTTCCAGGTCTTTGGACCGATTGACTCGAAATCGCTCCCAAATGTGCTCCTATACTGGCTGAACGAGACACAGCAGTCCCCATCGGATTCCGGTGGAATTTGTATTTTTGGTGAATATTTTAGTGAAAAGGGACAATGTTTCATGAGACTGGCTTAAGGCTGGAGTTAGGGTTAGGGTTAGGGTTAGGGTTAGGGTTATGGGGCTAGGGTTAGGGTTACGGTCGTCTTTTGACCGATTGACTCGAAATTCGGCACGAATGTGGTCCTATACTGGCTAAACGAGACACAGCAGTCCCCATCGGATTCCGGTGGAATTTGTATTTTTGGTGAATATTTTAGTGAAAAGGGACAATGTTTCATGAGACTGGCTTAAGGCTGGAGTTAGGGTTAGGGTTAGGGTTAGGGTTATGGGGCTAGGGTTAGGGTTACGGTCGTCTTTTGACCGATTGACTCGAAATTCGGCACAAATGTGGTCCTATACTGGCTGAACGAGACACAGCAGTCCCCATCGGATTCCGGTGGAATTTGTATTTTTGGTGAATATTTTAGTGAAAAGGGACAATGTTTCATGAGACTGGCTTAAGGCTGGAGTTAGGGTTAGGGTTAGGGTTAGGGTTATGGGGCTAGGGTTAGGGTTACGGTCGTCTTTTGACCGATTGACTCGAAATTCAGCACAAATGTGGTCCTATACTGGCTGAACGAGACACAGCAGTCCCCATCGGATTCCGGTGGAATTTGTATTTTTGGTGAATATTTTAGTGAAAAAAGTGGCCCATTTTTTCAATAGCTTCCAGGTCTTTGGACCGATTGACTCGAAATCGCTCCCAAATGTGCTCCTATACTGGCTGAACGAGACACAGCAGTCCCCATCGGATTCCGGTGGAATTTGTATTTTTGGTGAATATTTTAGTGAAAAGGGACAATGTTTCATGAGACTGGCTTAAGGCTGGAGTTAAGGTTAGGGTTAGGGTTAGGGTTATGGGGCTAGGGTTAGGCTTACGGTCGTCTTTTGACCGATTGACTCGAAATTCGGCACAAATGTGGTCCTATACTGGCTGAACGAGACACAGCAGTCCCCATCGGATTCCGGTGGAATTTGTATTTTTGGTGAATATTTTAGTGAAAAGGGACAATGTTTCATGAGACTGGCTTAAGGCTGGAGTTAGGGTTAGGGTTAGGGTTAGGGTTATGGGGCTAGGGTTAGGGTTACGGTCGTCTTTTGACCGATTGACTCGAAATTCAGCACAAATGTGGTCCTATACTGGCTGAACGAGACACAGCAGTCCCCATCGGATTCCGGTGGAATTTGTATTTTTGGTGAATATTTTAGTGAAAAAAGTGGCCCATTTTTTCAATAGCTTCCAGGTCTTTGGACCGTTTGACTCGAAATCGCTCCCAAATGTGCTCCTATACTGGCTGAACGAGACACAGCAGTCCCCATCGGATTCCGGTGGAATTTGTATTTTTGGTGAATATTTTAGTGAAAAAAGTGGCCCATTTTTTCAATAGCTTCCAGGTCTTTGGACCGATTGACTCGAAATCGCTCCCAAATGTGCTCCTATACTGGCTGAACGAGACACAGCAGTCCCCATCGGATTCCGGTGGAATTTGTATTTTTGGTGAATATTTTAGTGAAAAGGGACAATGTTTCATGAGACTGGCTTAAGGCTGGAGTTAGGGTTAGGGTTAGGGTTAGGGTTAGGGTTATGGGCCTAGGGTTAGGGTTACGGTCGTCTTTTGACCGATTGACTCGAAATTCGGCACGAATGTGGTCCTATACTGGCTAAACGAGACACAGCAGTCCCCATCGGATTCCGGTGGAATTTGTATTTTTGGTGAATATTTTAGTGAAAAGGGACAATGTTTCATGAGACTGGCTTAAGGCTGGAGTTAGGGTTAGGGTTAGGGTTAGGGTTATGGGGCTAGGGTTAGGGTTACGGTCGTCTTTTGACCGATTGACTCGAAATTCGGCACAAATGTGGTCCTATACTGGCTGAACGAGACACAGCAGTCCCCATCGGATTCCGGTGGAATTTGTATTTTTGGTGAATATTTTAGTGAAAAGGGACAATGTTTCATGAGACTGGCTTAAAGCTGGAGTTAGGGTTAGGGTTAGGGTTATGGGGCTAGGGTTAGGGTTACAGTCGTCTTTTGACCGATTGACTCGAAATTCGGCACAAATGTGGTCCTATACTGGCTGAACGAGACACAGCAGTCCCCATCGGATTCCGGTGGAATTTGTATTTTTGGTGAATATTTTAGTGAAAAAAGTGGCCCATTTTTTCAATAGCTTCCAGGTCTTTGGACCGATTGACTCGAAATCGCTCCCAAATGTGGTCCTATACTGGCTGAACGAGACACAGCAGTCCCCATCGGATTCCGGTGGAATTTGTATTTTTGGTGAATATTTTAGTGAAAAAAGTGGCCCATTTTTTCAATAGCTTCCAGGTCTTTGGACCGATTGACTCGAAATCGCTCCCAAATGTGCTCCTATACTGGCTGAACGAGACACAGCAGTCCCCATCGGATTCTGGTGGAATTTGTATTTTTGGTGAATATTTTAGTGAAAAGGGACAATGTTTCATGAGACTGGCTTAAGGCTGGAGTTAGGGTTAGGGTTAGGGTTAGGGTTATGGGGCTAGGGTTAGGGTTACGGTCGTCTTTTGACCGATTGACTCGAAATTCGGCACAAATGTGGTCCTATACTGGCTGAACGAGACACAGCAGTCCCCATCGGATTCCGGTGGAATTTGTATTTTTGGTGAATATTTTAGTGAAAAAAGTGGCCCATTTTTTCAATAGCTTCCAGGTCTTTGGACCGATTGACTCGAAATCGCTCCCAAATGTGCTCCTATACTGGCTGAACGAGACACAGCAGTCCCCATCGGATTCCGGTGGAATTTGTATTTTTGGTGAATATTTTAGTGAAAAGGGACAATGTTTCATGAGACTGGCTTAAGGCTGGAGTTAGGGTTAGGGTTAGGGTTAGGGTTAGGGTTATGGGCCTAGGGTTAGGGTTACAGTCGTCTTTTGACCGATTGACTCGAAATTCGGCACAAATGTGGTCCTATACTGGCTGAACGAGACACAGCAGTCCCCATCGGATTCCGGTGGAATTTGTATTTTTGGTGAATATTTTAGTGAAAAAAGTGGCCCATTTTTTCAATAGCTTCCAGGTCTTTGGACCGATTGACTCGAAATCGCTCCCAAATGTGGTCCTATACTGGCTGAACGAGACACAGCAGTCCCCATCGGATTCCGGTGGAATTTGTATTTTTGGTGAATATTTTAGTGAAAAAAGTGGCCCATTTTTTCAATAGCTTCCAGGTCTTTGGACCGATTGACTCGAAATCGCTCCCAAATGTGGTCCTATACTGGCTGAACGAGACACAGCAGTCCCCATCGGATTCCGGTGGAATTTGTATTTTTGGTGAATATTTTAGTGAAAAAAGTGGCCCATTTTTTCAATAGCTTCCAGGTCTTTGGACCGATTGACTCGAAATCGCTCCCAAATGTGCTCCTATACTGGCTGAACGAGACACAGCAGTCCCCATCGGATTCTGGTGGAATTTGTATTTTTGGTGAATATTTTAGTGAAAAGGGACAATGTTTCATGAGACTGGCTTAAGGCTGGAGTTAGGGTTAGGGTTAGGGTTAGGGTTATGGGGCTAGGGTTAGGGTTACGGTCGTCTTTTGACCGATTGACTCGAAATTCGGCACAAATGTGGTCCTATACTGGCTGAACGAGACACAGCAGTCCCCATCGGATTCCGGTGGAATTTGTATTTTTGGTGAATATTTTAGTGAAAAAAGTGGCCCATTTTTTCAATAGCTTCCAGGTCTTTGGACCGATTGACTCGAAATCGCTCCCAAATGTGCTCCTATACTGGCTGAACGAGACACAGCAGTCCCCATCGGATTCCGGTGGAATTTGTATTTTTGGTGAATATTTTAGTGAAAAGGGACAATGTTTCATGAGACTGGCTTAAGGCTGGAGTTAGGGTTAGGGTTAGGGTTAGGGTTATGGGGCTAGGGTTAGGGTTACGGTCGTCTTTTGACCGATTGACTCGAAATTCGGCACAAATGTGGACCTATACTGGCTGAACGAGACACAGCAGTCCCCATCGGATTCCGGTGGAATTTGTATTTTTGGTGAATATTTTAGTGAAAAAAGTGGCCCATTTTTTCAATAGCTTCCAGGTCTTTGGACCGATTGACTCGAAATCGCTCCCAAATGTGCTCCTATACTGGCTGAACGAGACACAGCAGTCCCCATCGGATTCCGGTGGAATTTGTATTTTTGGTGAATATTTTAGTGAAAAGGGACAATGTTTCATGAGACTGGCTTAAGGCTGGAGTTAGGGTTAGGGTTAGGGTTAGGGTTATGGGGCTAGGGTTAGGCTTACGGTCGTCTTTTGACCGATTGACTCGAAATTCGGCACAAATGTGGTCCTATACTGGCTGAACGAGACACAGCAGTCCCCATCGGATTCCGGTGGAATTTGTATTTTTGGTGAATATTTTAGTGAAAAGGGACAATGTTTCATGAGACTGGCTTAAGGCTGGAGTTAGGGTTAGGGTTAGGGTTAGGGTTATGGGGCTAGGGTTAGGGTTACGGTCGTCTTTTGACCGATTGACTCGAAATTCAGCACAAATGTGGTCCTATACTGGCTGAACGAGACACAGCAGTCCCCATCGGATTCCGGTGGAATTTGTATTTTTGGTGAATATTTTAGTGAAAAGGGACAATGTTTCATGAGACTGGCTTAAGGCTGGAGTTAGGGTTAGGGTTAGGGTTAGGGTTAGGGTTATGGGGCTAGGGTTAGGGTTACGGTCGTCTTTTGACCGATTGACTCGAAATTCGGCACAAATGTGGTCCTATACTGGCTGAACGAGACACAGCAGTCCCCATCGGATTCCGGTGGAATTTGTATATTTGGTGAATATTTTAGTGAAAAAAGTGGCCCATTTTTTCAATAGCTTCCAGGTCTTTGGACCGATTGACTCGAAATCGCTCCCAAATGTGCTCCTATACTGGCTGAACGAGACACAGCAGTCCCCATCGGATTCCGGTGGAATTTGTATTTTTGGTGAATATTTTAGTGAAAAGGGACAATGTTTCATGAGACTGGCTTAAGGCTGGAGTTAGGGTTAGGGTTAGGGTTAGGGTTATGGGGCTAGGGTTAGGGTTACGGTCGTCTTTTGACCGATTGACTCGAAATTCGGCACAAATGTGGTCCTATACTGGCTGAACGAGACACAGCAGTCCCCATCGGATTCCGGTGGAATTTGTATTTTTGGTGAATATTTTAGTGAAAAAAGTGGCCCATTTTTTCAATAGCTTCCAGGTCTTTGGACCGATTGACTCGAAATCGCTCCCAAATGTGCTCCTATACTGGCTGAACGAGACACAGCAGTCCCCATCGGATTCCGGTGGAATTTGTATTTTTGGTGAATATTTTAGTGAAAAGGGACAATGTTTCATGAGACTGACTTAAGGCTGGAGTTAGGGTTAGGGTTAGGGTTAGGGTTATGGGGCTAGGGTTAGGCTTACGGTCGTCTTTTGACCGATTGACTCGAAATTCGGCACAAATGTGTTCCTATACTGGCTGAACGAGACACAGCAGTCCCCATCGGATTCCGGTGGAATTTGTATTTTTGGTGAATATTTTAGTGAAAAGGGACAATGTTTCATGAGACTGGCTTAAGGCTGGAGTTAGGGTTAGGGTTAGGGTTAGGGTTATGGGGCTAGGGTTAGGGTTACGGTCGTCTTTTGACCGATTGACTCGAAATTCAGCACAAATGTGGTCCTATACTGGCTGAACGAGACACAGCAGTCCCCATCGGATTCCGGTGGAATTTGTATTTTTGGTGAATATTTTAGTGAAAAAAGTGGCCCATTTTTTCAATAGCTTCCAGGTCTTTGGACCGTTTGACTCGAAATCGCTCCCAAATGTGCTCCTATACTGGCTGAACGAGACACAGCAGTCCCCATCGGATTCCGGTGGAATTTGTATTTTTGGTGAATATTTTAGTGAAAAAAGTGGCCCATTTTTTCAATAGCTTCCAGGTCTTTGGACCGTTTGACTCGAAATCGCTCCCAAATGTGCTCCTATACTGGCTGAACGAGACACAGCAGTCCCCATCGGATTCCGGTGGAATTTGTATTTTTGGTGAATATTTTAGTGAAAAAAGTGGCCCATTTTTTCAATAGCTTCCAGGTCTTTGGACCGATTGACTCGAAATCGCTCCCAAATGTGCTCCTATACTGGCTGAACGAGACACAGCAGTCCCCATCGGATTCCGGTGGAATTTGTATTTTTGGTGAATATTTTAGTGAAAAGGGACAATGTTTCATGAGACTGGCTTAAGGCTGGAGTTAGGGTTAGGGTTAGGGTTAGGGTTAGGGTTATGGGCCTAGGGTTAGGGTTACGGTCGTCTTTTGACCGATTGACTCGAAATTCGGCACGAATGTTGTCCTATACTGGCTAAACGAGACACAGCAGTCCCCATCGGATTCCGGTGGAATTTGTATTTTTGGTGAATATTTTAGTGAAAAGGGACAATGTTTCATGAGACTGGCTTAAGGCTGGAGTTAGGGTTAGGGTTAGGGTTAGGGTTATGGGGCTAGGGTTAGGGTTACGGTCGTCTTTTGACCGATTGACTCGAAATTCGGCACAAATGTGGTCCTATACTGGCTGAACGAGACACAGCAGTCCCCATCGGATTCCGGTGGAATTTGTATTTTTGGTGAATATTTTAGTGAAAAAAGTGGCCCATTTTTTCAATAGCTTCCAGGTCTTTGGACCGATTGACTCGAAATCGCTCCCAAATGTGCTCCTATACTGGCTGAACGAGACACAGCAGTCCCCATCGGATTCCGGTGGAATTTGTATTTTTGGTGAATATTTTAGTGAAAAGGGACAATGTTTCATGAGACTGGCTTAAGGCTGGAGTTAGGGTTAGGGTTAGGGTTAGGGTTATGGGGCTAGGGTTAGGGTTACGGTCGTCTTTTGACCGATTGACTCGAAATTCGGCACAAATGTGGTCCTATACTGGCTGAACGAGACACAGCAGTCCCCATCGGATTCCGGTGGAATTTGTATTTTTGGTGAATATTTTAGTGAAAAAAGTGGCCCATTTTTTCAATAGCTTCCAGGTCTTTGGACCGATTGACTCGAAATCGCTCCCAAATGTGCTCCTATACTGGCTGAACGAGACACAGCAGTCCCCATCGGATTCCGGTGGAATTTGTATTTTTGGTGAATATTTTAGTGAAAAGGGACAATGTTTCATGAGACTGACTTAAGGCTGGAGTTAGGGTTAGGGTTAGGGTTAGGGTTATGGGGCTAGGGTTAGGCTTACGGTCGTCTTTTGACCGATTGACTCGAAATTCGGCACAAATGTGTTCCTATACTGGCTGAACGAGACACAGCAGTCCCCATCGGATTCCGGTGGAATTTGTATTTTTGGTGAATATTTTAGTGAAAAGGGACAATGTTTCATGAGACTGGCTTAAGGCTGGAGTTAGGGTTAGGGTTAGGGTTAGGGTTATGGGGCTAGGGTTAGGGTTACGGTCGTCTTTTGACCGATTGACTCGAAATTCAGCACAAATGTGGTCCTATACTGGCTGAACGAGACACAGCAGTCCCCATCGGATTCCGGTGGAATTTGTATTTTTGGTGAATATTTTAGTGAAAAAAGTGGCCCATTTTTTCAATAGCTTCCAGGTCTTTGGACCGTTTGACTCGAAATCGCTCCCAAATGTGCTCCTATACTGGCTGAACGAGACACAGCAGTCCCCATCGGATTCCGGTGGAATTTGTATTTTTGGTGAATATTTTAGTGAAAAAAGTGGCCCATTTTTTCAATAGCTTCCAGGTCTTTGGACCGTTTGACTCGAAATCGCTCCCAAATGTGCTCCTATACTGGCTGAACGAGACACAGCAGTCCCCATCGGATTCCGGTGGAATTTGTATTTTTGGTGAATATTTTAGTGAAAAAAGTGGCCCATTTTTTCAATAGCTTCCAGGTCTTTGGACCGATTGACTCGAAATCGCTCCCAAATGTGCTCCTATACTGGCTGAACGAGACACAGCAGTCCCCATCGGATTCCGGTGGAATTTGTATTTTTGGTGAATATTTTAGTGAAAAGGGACAATGTTTCATGAGACTGGCTTAAGGCTGGAGTTAGGGTTAGGGTTAGGGTTAGGGTTAGGGTTATGGGCCTAGGGTTAGGGTTACGGTCGTCTTTTGACCGATTGACTCGAAATTCGGCACGAATGTTGTCCTATACTGGCTAAACGAGACACAGCAGTCCCCATCGGATTCCGGTGGAATTTGTATTTTTGGTGAATATTTTAGTGAAAAGGGACAATGTTTCATGAGACTGGCTTAAGGCTGGAGTTAGGGTTAGGGTTAGGGTTAGGGTTATGGGGCTAGGGTTAGGGTTACGGTCGTCTTTTGACCGATTGACTCGAAATTCGGCACAAATGTGGTCCTATACTGGCTGAACGAGACACAGCAGTCCCCATCGGATTCCGGTGGAATTTGTATTTTTGGTGAATATTTTAGTGAAAAGGGACAATGTTTCATGAGACTGGCTTAAAGCTGGAGTTAGGGTTAGGGTTAGGGTTAGGGGGCTAGGGTTAGGGTTACAGTCGTCTTTTGACCGATTGACTCGAAATTCGGCACAAATGTGGTCCTATACTGGCTGAACGAGACACAGCAGTCCCCATCGGATTCCGGTGGAATTTGTATTTTTGGTGAATATTTTAGTGAAAAAAGTGGCCCATTTTTTCAATAGCTTCCAGGTCTTTGGACCGATTGACTCGAAATCGCTCCCAAATGTGGTCCTATACTGGCTGAACGAGACACAGCAGTCCCCATCGGATTCCGGTGGAATTTGTATTTTTGGTGAATATTTTAGTGAAAAAAGTGGCCCATTTTTTCAATAGCTTCCAGGTCTTTGGACCGATTGACTCGAAATCGCTCCCAAATGTGCTCCTATACTGGCTGAACGAGACACAGCAGTCCCCATCGGATTCTGGTGGAATTTGTATTTTTGGTGAATATTTTAGTGAAAAGGGACAATGTTTCATGAGACTGGCTTAAGGCTGGAGTTAGGGTTAGGGTTAGGGTTAGGGTTATGGGGCTAGGGTTAGGGTTACGGTCGTCTTTTGACCGATTGACTCGAAATTCGGCACAAATGTGGTCCTATACTGGCTGAACGAGACACAGCAGTCCCCATCGGATTCCGGTGGAATTTGTATTTTTGGTGAATATTTTAGTGAAAAAAGTGGCCCATTTTTTCAATAGCTTCCAGGTCTTTGGACCGTTTGACTCGAAATCGCTCCCAAATGTGCTCCTATACTGGCTGAACGAGACACAGCAGTCCCCATCGGATTCCGGTGGAATTTGTATTTTTGGTGAATATTTTAGTGAAAAAAGTGGCCCATTTTTTCAATAGCTTCCAGGTCTTTGGACCGTTTGACTCGAAATCGCTCCCAAATGTGCTCCTATACTGGCTGAACGAGACACAGCAGTCCCCATCGGATTCCGGTGGAATTTGTATTTTTGGTGAATATTTTAGTGAAAAAAGTGGCCCATTTTTTCAATAGCTTCCAGGTCTTTGGACCGATTGACTCGAAATCGCTCCCAAATGTGCTCCTATACTGGCTGAACGAGACACAGCAGTCCCCATCGGATTCCGGTGGAATTTGTATTTTTGGTGAATATTTTAGTGAAAAGGGACAATGTTTCATGAGACTGGCTTAAGGCTGGAGTTAGGGTTAGGGTTAGGGTTAGGGTTAGGGTTATGGGCCTAGGGTTAGGGTTACGGTCGTCTTTTGACCGATTGACTCGAAATTCGGCACGAATGTTGTCCTATACTGGCTAAACGAGACACAGCAGTCCCCATCGGATTCCGGTGGAATTTGTATTTTTGGTGAATATTTTAGTGAAAAGGGACAATGTTTCATGAGACTGGCTTAAGGCTGGAGTTAGGGTTAGGGTTAGGGTTAGGGTTATGGGGCTAGGGTTAGGGTTACGGTCGTCTTTTGACCGATTGACTCGAAATTCGGCACAAATGTGGTCCTATACTGGCTGAACGAGACACAGCAGTCCCCATCGGATTCCGGTGGAATTTGTATTTTTGGTGAATATTTTAGTGAAAAGGGACAATGTTTCATGAGACTGGCTTAAAGCTGGAGTTAGGGTTAGGGTTAGGGTTAGGGGGCTAGGGTTAGGGTTACAGTCGTCTTTTGACCGATTGACTCGAAATTCGGCACAAATGTGGTCCTATACTGGCTGAACGAGACACAGCAGTCCCCATCGGATTCCGGTGGAATTTGTATTTTTGGTGAATATTTTAGTGAAAAAAGTGGCCCATTTTTTCAATAGCTTCCAGGTCTTTGGACCGATTGACTCGAAATCGCTCCCAAATGTGGTCCTATACTGGCTGAACGAGACACAGCAGTCCCCATCGGATTCCGGTGGAATTTGTATTTTTGGTGAATATTTTAGTGAAAAAAGTGGCCCATTTTTTCAATAGCTTCCAGGTCTTTGGACCGATTGACTCGAAATCGCTCCCAAATGTGCTCCTATACTGGCTGAACGAGACACAGCAGTCCCCATCGGATTCTGGTGGAATTTGTATTTTTGGTGAATATTTTAGTGAAAAGGGACAATGTTTCATGAGACTGGCTTAAGGCTGGAGTTAGGGTTAGGGTTAGGGTTAGGGTTATGGGGCTAGGGTTAGGGTTACGGTCGTCTTTTGACCGATTGACTCGAAATTCGGCACAAATGTGGTCCTATACTGGCTGAACGAGACACAGCAGTCCCCATCGGATTCCGGTGGAATTTGTATTTTTGGTGAATATTTTAGTGAAAAAAGTGGCCCATTTTTTCAATAGCTTCCAGGTCTTTGGACCGATTGACTCGAAATCGCTCCCAAATGTGCTCCTATACTGGCTGAACGAGACACAGCAGTCCCCATCGGATTCCGGTGGAATTTGTATTTTTGGTGAATATTTTAGTGAAAAGGGACAATGTTTCATGAGACTGGCTTAAGGCTGGAGTTAGGGTTAGGGTTAGGGTTAGGGTTATGGGGCTAGGGTTAGGGTTACGGTCGTCTTTTGACCGATTGACTCGAAATTCGGCACAAATGTGGTCCTATACTGGCTGAACGAGACACAGCAGTCCCCATCGGATTCCGGTGGAATTTGTATTTTTGGTGAATATTTTAGTGAAAAAAGTGGCCCATTTTTTCAATAGCTTCCAGGTCTTTGGACCGATTGACTCGAAATCGCTCCCAAATGTGCTCCTATACTGGCTGAACGAGACACAGCAGTCCCCATCGGATTCCGGTGGAATTTGTATTTTTGGTGAATATTTTAGTGAAAAGGGACAATGTTTCATGAGACTGGCTTAAGGCTGGAGTTAGGGTTAGGGTTAGGGTTAGGGTTAGGGTTATGGGCCTAGGGTTAGGGTTACGGTCGTCTTTTGACCGATTGACTCGAAATTCGGCACGAATGTGGTCCTATACTGGCTAAACGAGACACAGCAGTCCCCATCGGATTCCGGTGGAATTTGTATTTTTGGTGAATATTTTAGTGAAAAGGGACAATGTTTCATGAGACTGGCTTAAGGCTGGAGTTAGGGTTAGGGTTAGGGTTAGGGTTATGGGGCTAGGGTTAGGGTTACGGTCGTCTTTTGACCGATTGACTCGAAATTCGGCACAAATGTGGTCCTATACTGGCTGAACGAGACACAGCAGTCCCCATCGGATTCCGGTGGAATTTGTATTTTTGGTGAATATTTTAGTGAAAAGGGACAATGTTTCATGAGACTGGCTTAAAGCTGGAGTTAGGGTTAGGGTTAGGGTTAGGGTTAGGGTTATGGGGCTAGGGTTAGGGTTACGGTCGTCTTTTGACCGATTGACTCGAAATTCGGCACGAATGTGGTCCTATACTGGCTAAACGAGACACAGCAGTCCCCATCGGATTCCGGTGGAATTTGTATTTTTGGTGAATATTTTAGTGAAAAGGGACAATGTTTCATGAGACTGGCTTAAGGCTGGAGTTAGGGTTAGGGTTAGGGTTAGGGTTATGGGGCTAGGGTTAGGGTTACGGTCGTCTTTTGACCGATTGACTCGAAATTCGGCACAAATGTGGTCCTATACTGGCTGAACGAGACACAGCAGTCCCCATCGGATTCCGGTGGAATTTGTATTTTTGGTGAATATTTTAGTGAAAAGGGACAATGTTTCATGAGACTGGCTTAAAGCTGGAGTTAGGGTTAGGGTTAGGGTTAGGGTTAGGGTTATGGGGCTAGGGTTAGGGTTACGGTCGTCTTTTGACCGATTGACTCGAAATTCGGCACGAATGTGGTCCTATACTGGCTAAACGAGACACAGCAGTCCCCATCGGATTCCGGTGGAATTTGTATTTTTGGTGAATATTTTAGTGAAAAGGGACAATGTTTCATGAGACTGGCTTAAGGCTGGAGTTAGGGTTAGGGTTAGGGTTAGGGTTATGGGGCTAGGGTTAGGGTTACGGTCGTCTTTTGACCGATTGACTCGAAATTCGGCACAAATGTGGTCGTATACTGGCTGAACGAGACACAGCAGTCCCCATCGGATTCCGGTGGAATTTGTATTTTTGGTGAATATTTTAGTGAAAAGGGACAATGTTTCATGAGACTGGCTTAAAGCTGGAGTTAGGGTTAGGGTTAGGGTTATGGGGCTAGGGTTAGGGTTACGGTCGTCTTTTGACCGATTGACTCGAAATTCGGCACAAATGTGGTCCTATACTGGCTGAACGAGACACAGCAGTCCCCATCGGATTCCGGTGGAATTTGTATTTTTGGTGAATATTTTAGTGAAAAAAGTGGCCCATTTTTTCAATAGCTTCCAGGTCTTTGGACCGATTGACTCGAAATCGCTCCCAAATGTGGTCCTATACTGGCTGAACGAGACACAGCAGTCCCCATCGGATTCCGGTGGAATTTGTATTTTTGGTGAATATTTTAGTGAAAAAAGTGGCCCATTTTTTCAATAGCTTCCAGGTCTTTGGACCGATTGACTCGAAATCGCTCCCAAATGTGCTCCTATACTGGCTGAACGAGACACAGCAGTCCCCATCGGATTCTGGTGGAATTTGTATTTTTGGTGAATATTTTAGTGAAAAGGGACAATGTTTCATGAGACTGGCTTAAGGCTGGAGTTAGGGTTAGGGTTAGGGTTAGGGTTATGGGGCTAGGGTTAGGGTTACGGTCGTCTTTTGACCGATTGACTCGAAATTCGGCACAAATGTGGTCCTATACTGGCTGAACGAGACACAGCAGTCCCCATCGGATTCCGGTGGAATTTGTATTTTTGGTGAATATTTTAGTGAAAAAAGTGGCCCATTTTTTCAATAGCTTCCAGGTCTTTGGACCGATTGACTCGAAATCGCTCCCAAATGTGCTCCTATACTGGCTGAACGAGACACAGCAGTCCCCATCGGATTCCGGTGGAATTTGTATTTTTGGTGAATATTTTAGTGAAAAGGGACAATGTTTCATGAGACTGGCTTAAGGCTGGAGTTAGGGTTAGGGTTAGGGTTAGGGTTATGGGGCTAGGGTTAGGGTTACGGTCGTCTTTTGACCGATTGACTCGAAATTCGGCACAAATGTGGTCCTATACTGGCTGAACGAGACACAGCAGTCCCCATCGGATTCCGGTGGAATTTGTATTTTTGGTGAATATTTTAGTGAAAAAAGTGGCCCATTTTTTCAATAGCTTCCAGGTCTTTGGACCGATTGACTCGAAATCGCTCCCAAATGTGCTCCTATACTGGCTGAACGAGACACAGCAGTCCCCATCGGATTCCGGTGGAATTTGTATTTTTGGTGAATATTTTAGTGAAAAGGGACAATGTTTCATGAGACTGGCTTAAGGCTGGAGTTAGGGTTAGGGTTAGGGTTAGGGTTAGGGTTATGGGGCTAGGGTTAGGGTTACGGTCGTCTTTTGACCGATTGACTCGAAATTCGGCACGAATGTGGTCCTATACTGGCTAAACGAGACACAGCAGTCCCCATCGGATTCCGGTGGAATTTGTATTTTTGGTGAATATTTTAGTGAAAAGGGACAATGTTTCATGAGACTGGCTTAAGGCTGGAGTTAGGGTTAGGGTTAGGGTTAGGGTTATGGGGCTAGGGTTAGGGTTACGGTCGTCTTTTGACCGATTGACTCGAAATTCGGCACAAATGTGGTCCTATACTGGCTGAACGAGACACAGCAGTCCCCATCGGATTCCGGTGGAATTTGTATTTTTGGTGAATATTTTAGTGAAAAGGGACAATGTTTCATGAGACTGGCTTAAGGCTGGAGTTAGGGTTAGGGTTAGGGTTATGGGGCTAGGGTTAGGGTTACAGTCGTCTTTTGACCGATTGACTCGAAATTCGGCACAAATGTGGTCCTATACTGGCTGAACGAGACACAGCAGTCCCCATCGGATTCCGGTGGAATTTGTATTTTTGGTGAATATTTTAGTGAAAAAAGTGGACCATTTTTTCAATAGCTTCCAGGTCTTTGGACCGATTGACTCGAAATCGCTCCCAAATGTGGTCCTATACTGGCTGAACGAGACACAGCAGTCCCCATCGGATTCCGGTGGAATTTGTATTTTTGGTGAATATTTTAGTGAAAAAAGTGGCCCATTTTTTCAATAGCTTCCAGGTCTTTGGTCCGATTGACTCGAAATCGCTCCCAGATGCGCTCCTATACTGGCTGAACGAGACACAGCAGTCCCCATCGGATTCCGGTGGAATTTGTATTTTTGGTGAATATTTTAGTGAAAAGGGACAATCTTTCATGAGACTGGCTTAAGGCTGGAGTTAGGGTTAGGGTTAGGGTTAGGGTTAGGGTTATGGGGCTAGGGTTAGGGTTACGGTCGTCTTTTGACCGATTGACTCGAAATTCGGCACGAATGTGGTCCTATACTGGCTGAACGAGACACAGCAGTCCCCATCGGATTCCGGTGGAATTTGTATTTTTGGTGAATATTTTAGTGAAAAAAGTGGCCCATTTTTTCAATAGCTTCCAGGTCTTTGGACCGATTGACTCGAAATCGCTCCCAAATGTGCTCCTATACTGGCTGAACGAGACACAGCAGTCCCCATCGGATTCCGGTGGAATTTGTATTTTTGATGAATATTTTAGTGAAAAGGGACAATGTTTCATGAGACTGGCTTAAGGCTGGAGTTAGGGTTAGGGTTAGGTTTAGGGTTATGGGGCTAGGGTTAGGGTTACGGTCGTCTTTTGACCGATTGACTCGAAATTCGGCACGAATGTGGTCCCATACTGGCTGAACGAGACACAGCAGTCCCCATCGGATTCCGGTGGAATTTGTATTTTTGGTGAATATTTTAGTGAAAAGGGACAATGTTTCATGAGACTGGCTTAAGGCTGGGGTTAGGGTTAGGGTTAGGGTTAGGGTTATGGGGCTAGGGTTAGGGTTACGGTCGTCTTTTGACCGATTGACTCGAAATTCGGCACGAATGTGGTCCTATACTGGCTGAACGAGACACAGCAGTCCCCATCGGATTCCGGTGGAATTTGTATTTTTGGTGAATATTTTAGTGAAAAAAGTGGCCCATTTTTTCAATAGCTTCCAGGTCTTTGGTCCGATTGACTCGAAATCGCTCCCAAATGTGCTCCTATACTGGCTGAACGAGACACAGCAGTCCCCATCGGATTCCGGTGGAATTTGTATTTTTGGTGAATATTTTAGTGAAAAGGGACAATGTTTCATGAGAATGGCTTAAGGCTGGAGTTAGGGTTAGGGTTAGGGTTAGGGTTATGGGGCTAGGGTTAGGGTTACGGTCGTCTTTTGACCGATTGACTCGAAATTCGGCACAAATGTGGTCCTATACTGGCTGAACGAGACACAGCAGTCCCCATCGGATTCCGGTGGAATTTGTATTTTTGGTGAATATTTTAGTGAAAAAAGTGGCCCATTTTTTCAATAGCTTCCAGGTCTTTGGACCGATTGACTCGAAATCGCTCCCAAATGTGCTCCTATACTGGCTGAACGAGACACAGCAGTCCCCATCGGATTCCGGTGGAATTTGTATTTTTGGTGAATATTTTAGTGAAAAGGGACAATGTTTCATGAGACTGGCTTAAGGCTGGAGTTAGGGTTAGGGTTAGGGTTAGGGTTATGGGGCTAGGGTTAGGGTTACGGTCGTCTTTTGACCGATTGACTCGAAATTCAGCACAAATGTGGTCCTATACTGGCTGAACGAGACACAGCAGTCCCCATCGGATTCCGGTGGAATTTGTATTTTTGGTGAATATTTTAGTGAAAAAAGTGGCCCATTTTTTCAATAGCTTCCAGGTCTTTGGACCGTTTGACTCGAAATCGCTCCCAAATGTGCTCCTATACTGGCTGAACAAGACACAGCAGTCCCCATCGGATTCCGGTGGAATTTGTATTTTCAGTGAATATTTTAGTGAAAAAAGTGGCCCATTTTTTCAATAGCTTCCAGGTCTTTGGACCGATTGACTCGAAATCGCTCCCAAATGTGCTCCTATACTGGCTGAACGAGACACAGCAGTCCCCATCGGATTCCGGTGGAATTTGTATTTTTGGTGAATATTTTAGTGAAAACGGACAATGTTTCATGAGACTGGCTTAAGGCTGGAGTTAGGGTTAGGGTTAGGGTTAGGGTTAGGGTTATGGGGCTAGGGTTAGGGTTACGGTCGTCTTTTGACCGATTGACTCGAAATTCGGCAAGAATGTGGTCCTATACTGGCTAAACGAGACACAGCAGTCCCCATCGGATTCCGGTGGAATTTGTATTTTTGGTGAATATTTTAGTGAAAAAAGTGGCCCATTTTTTCAATAGCTTCCAGGTCTTTGGTCCGATTGACTCGAAATCGCTCCCAAATGTGCTCCTATACTGGCTGAACGAGACACAGCAGTCCCCATCGGATTCCGGTGGAATTTGTATTTTTGGTGAATATTTTAGTGAAAAGGGACAATGTTTCATGAGACTGGCTTAAGGCTGGAGTTAGGGTTAGGGTTATGAGATTATATGTAAAAGTTGGGTCTTCCTTAACCTTAAACAGACTTACCGTCTAAAAAGCCCAGCGTAGCTTTCGCACCCGTCGCCGACAATGTGTGTGTATTGCGTGCCAAATGCCAGGAAAGCTGTAGGACCCAGCATTCCAATGCCAGGTTCCAGGTACACTGCTGTTTGTATTTTTGGCCAGCTGGTGGCGCTCTACCAAAATCTGAGAGTCCATGATCTCAGTAGGCATCCAGCATGTCCCTACCAGTCCCTTACTATGATAACCTAAGGCCTCCGGGGGCCCCACCCCACGACTAGGAGTCCATCATCTCAGTAGGCACCCAGCATGTCTATACCAAACCCTGGCCATGATAACCTAGGGCCCCCAGGGGCCACACCCTGCACCAAGGAGTCCATAATCTCAGTAGGCACCCAGCATGTCACTACCATTCCCTGACTATGATAACCTAAGGCCTCCAGGGGCCCAACCCCACGACTAGGAGTCCATCATCTCAGTAGGCACCCAGCATGTCTATACCAAACCCTGACCATGATAACCTAGGGCCCCCAGGGGCCACACCCTGCACCAAGGAGTCCATAATCTCAGTAGGCACCCAGCATGTCACTACCATTCCCTGACTATGATAACCTAAGGCCTCCAGGGGCACCACCCCACAACTAGGATTCCATGATCTCAGTAGGCACCCAGCATGTACCTACCGGACCCTGACTATGATAACTGAAGGCCCCAGGGAATCCAACACCTACATGCATCTTGAAAAAGTCTGAGTTGCCTCCCAGGGGCCCTTTTTTGCCCCAAGGGGCCCCAAGTGTTCTACAGGAGCCCAAAAATTAAAATGTATTTTTTCTTTTTCTGACTTGTCTACAAGGTCAAGCAAGGGCCCCAGATGACCCCCAGGGACCACAACCTAAAGATGTAGTTAAAGGCCATCAGACAAGTCTGCTAAGTGTCCATGGCAACCCTGTGGTCCAAACTGGCCCCAAGGGGCCCGATAATTAAAATGTATTTTCAGTCTGTCTGACCTTTCTGCCAGGTTTCCCAAGGGCCACAACGGTCCCACCCATCCAACCACTGTTGTCGACGAAGAACACCACATCATCACAACAACACTACCCGATGGCTGCCTTCTAGTTAGGCCTGGTGACCTTTGGTGATCTTTAGCAAATTGTAGCTATTCATTTAATGTAAATGGAGTAATGGCTCCAAAATCGCATTGTATGATCTGTGCGGGATACTGAATTGAATCGCAGTGGTTTTGGGCCCCTACGTGGCCCCTGAAAAGGTCCAAGAACTTTCTGCTTCAGTATTAAACATGAAAGAGTGTGTGTGAGTTTTCTGTTCAAGTTTGACAGCATTTGGAGCTGAAATATTTTTTTCTTACATTAAAGGATCTTAAGGGTAGATGTTGGGTGCTATAGCCGTTATATACTGACAAGATGGCCCAAACAACCTCCTGAACTTTGGGCTCACATTTAGGTCACTTCCTGTTGGGACAGAAAGACAAGTCATGTGTCCTAGTCTTCAGTTAGACCTAAGCTTTACAGCAAAAGTGACAGGAATTCGATACACCCACATTTGGCTGAACAGGCCTCAGTCATACACTCACACCCACATTTGGCTGAACAGGCCTAAGTCATACACTCACAATGTCTGCTTTTTGGTCAAGCCTTGTGACCTTCAGTGATCTTTAGCAAATTGTAACTCTTTGTTATAATGTGAACAGATAAATGGCTCCATAATTGCATTGTATGATCTGTGCGGGATACTGAATTGAGTCCCAGTGGTTTGGCGCCCCTACGTTGGTGGTCCAAACTACCTCCTGAACTTTGGGCTCAAATTTAGGTCACTTCCTGTTGGATTAGACATACAAGTCATGTGTCCAAGTCTTCAGGAAGACCTAAACTTTACAGCAAAAGTGACAGGAAGTCGATACACCCACATTTGGCTGAACAGGCCTTAGTCATACTCTCACAAAGTCTGCCTTTTAGTCAAGCCTTTGACCTTTCGTGATCCTAAGGAAATGGTAGCTTTTTATTATAATGTGAACAGAGTAATGGCTCCAAAGTGGCATGCTATGATCTTAATGGTGAATTTGTGAGTCTTCTGTTCAAGTTAGACATCGTTTGGAGCTGAAATCATTTTTTTCTTACATTAAAGGATCTTAAGGGTATATGTTGGGTGCTATAGCCTTTATATACTGAGAAGGTGGTCCAATCGACCTCCTGAACTTTGGGCTCACATTTAGGTCACTTCCTGTTGGGACAGAAAGACAAGTCATGTGTCCTAGTCTTCAGGAAGACCTAAGCTTTACAGCAAAAGTGACAGGAAGTCGATTCACCCACATTTGGCTGAACAGGCCTCAGTCATACACTCACAAAGTCTGCTTTTTGGTCAAGCCTTGTGACCTTCAGTGATCTTTAGCAAATTGTAGCTATTTGTTATAATGTGAACAGAGTAATGGCTCCAAAATTGCATTGTATGATCTGTGCGGGATACTGAATTGAGTCCCAGTGGTTTGGGGCCCCTACGTTGGTGGTCCAAACTACCTCCTGAACTTTGGGCTCAAATTTAGGTCACTTCCTGTTGGATTAGACATACAAGTCATGTGTCCAAGTCTTCAGGAAGACCTAAGCTTTACAGCAAAAGTGACAGGAAGTCGATACACCCACATTTGGCTGAACAGGCCTCAGTCATACACTCACAAAGTCTGCTTTTTGGTCAAGCCTTGTGACCTTCAGTGATCTTTAGCAAATTGTAACTCTTTGTTATAATGTGAACAGATAAATGGCTCCATAATTGCATTGTATGATCTGTGCGGGATACTGAATTGAGTCCCAGTGGTTTGGGGCCCCTACGTGGCCCCTGAAAAGACCTAGGCCAGGAAAGGTCCTAGAATGTTGTGCTTCAGTATTAAACATGAAAGAATGTGTGTGAGTCTTCTGTTCAAGTTTGACAGCATTTGGAGCTGAAATCATTTTTTCTTACATTAAAGAATCTTAAGGGTAGATGTTGGGTTCTATAGCCTTTATATACTGAGAAGGTGGTCCAAACGACCTCCTGAAATTTGGGTTCACATTTAGGTCACTTCCTGTTGGGACAGAAAGACAAGTCATGTGTCCTAGTCTTCAGTTAGACCTAAGCTTTACAGCAAAAGTGACACGAAGTCAATACACCCACATTTGGCTGAACAGGCCTCAGTCATACACTCACAAAGTCTGCTTTTTGGTCAAGCCTTGTGACCTTCAGTGATCTTTAGCAAATTGTAGCTATTTGTTATAATATGAACAGAGTAATGGCTCCAAAATTGCATTGTATGATCTGTGCAGGATACTGAATTGAGTCCCAGTGGTTTGGGGCCCCTACGTTGGTGGTCCAAACTACCTCCTGAACTTTGGGCTCAAATTTAGGTCACTTCCTGTTGGATTAGACATACAAGTCATGTGTCCAAGTCTTCAGGAAGACCTAAACTTTACAGCAAAAGTGACAGGAAGTCGATACACCCACATTTGGCTGAACAGGCCTTAGTCATACACTCACAAAGTCTGCCTTTTAGTCAAGCCTTTGACCTTTCGTGATCCTAAGGAAATGGTAGCTTTTTATTATAATGTGAACAGAGTAATGGCTCCAAAGTGGCATGCTATGATCTTAATGGTGAATTTGTGAGTCTTCTGTTCAAGTTAGACATCGTTTGGAGCTGAAATCATTTTTTCTTACATTAAAGGATCTTAAGGGTATATGTTGGGTGCTATAGCCTTTATATACTGAGAAGGTGGTCCAATCGACCTCCTGAACTTTGGGCTCACATTTAGGTCACTTCCTGTTGGGACAGAAAGACAAGTCATGTGTCCTAGTCTTCAGTTAGACCTAAGCTTTACAGCAAAAGTGACAGGAATTCGATACACCCACATTTGGCTGAACAGGCCTCAGTCATACACTCACACCCACATTTGGCTGAACAGGCCTAAGTCATACACTCACAATGTCTGCTTTTTGGTCAAGCCTTGTGACCTTCAGTGATCTTTAGCAAATTGTAACTCTTTGTTATAATGTGAACAGATAAATGGCTCCATAATTGCATTGTATGATCTGTGCGGGATACTGAATTGAGTCCCAGTGGTTTGGCGCCCCTACGTTGGTGGTCCAAACTACCTCCTGAACTTTGGGCTCAAATTTAGGTCACTTCCTGTTGGATTAGACATACAAGTCATGTGTCCAAGTCTTCAGGAAGACCTAAACTTTACAGCAAAAGTGACAGGAAGTCGATACACCCACATTTGGCTGAACAGGCCTTAGTCATACACTCACAAAGTCTGCCTTTTAGTCAAGCCTTTGACCTTTCGTGATCCTAAGGAAATGGTAGCTTTTTATTATAATGTGAACAGAGTAATGGCTCCAAAGTGGCATGCTATGATCTTAATGGTGAATTTGTGAGTCTTCTGTTCAAGTTAGACATCGTTTGGAGTTGAAATCATTTTTTCTTACATTAAAGGATCTTAAGGGTATATGTTGGGTGCTATAGCCTTTATATACTGAGAAGGTGGTCCAATCGACCTCCTGAACTTTGGGCTCACATTTAGGTCACTTCCTGTTGGGACAGAAAGACAAGTCATGTGTCCTAGTTTTCAGGAAGACCTAAGCTTTACAGCAAAAGTGACAGGAAGTCGATTCACCCACATTTGGCTGAACAGGCCTCAGTCATACACTCACAAAGTCTGCTTTTTGGTCAAGCCTTGTGACCTTCAGTGATCTTTAGCAAATTGTAGCTATTTGTTATAATGTGAACAGAGTAATGGCTCCAAAATTGCATTGTATGATCTGTGCGGGATACTGAATTGAGTCCCAGTGGTTTGGGGCCCCTACGTTGGTGGTCCAAACTACCTCCTGAACTTTGGGCTCAAATTTAGGTCACTTCCTGTTGGATTAGACATACAAGTCATGTGTCCAAGTCTTCAGGAAGACCTAAGCTTTACAGCAAAAGTGACAGGAAGTCGATACACCCACATTTGGCTGAACAGGCCTCAGTCATACACTCACAAAGTCTGCTTTTTGGTCAAGCCTTGTGACCTTCAGTGATCTTTAGCAAATTGTAACTCTTTGTTATAATGTGAACAGATAAATGGCTCCATAATTGCATTGTATGATCTGTGCGGGATACTGAATTGAGTCCCAGTGGTTTGGGGCCCCTACGTTGGTGGTCCAAACTACCTCCTGAACTTTGGGCTCAAATTTAGGTCACTTCCTGTTGGATTAGACATACAGGTCATGTGTCCAAGTCTTCAGGAAGACCTAAGCTTTACAGCAAAAGTGACAGGAAGTCGATACACCCACATTTGGCTGAACAGGCCTCAGTCATACACTCACAAAGTCTGCTTTTTGGTCAAGCCTTGTGACCTTCAGTGATCTTTAGCAAATTGTAACTCTTTGTTATAATGTGAACAGATAAATGGCTCCATAATTGCATTGTATGATCTGTGCGGGATACTGAATTGAGTCCCAGTGGTTTGGGGCCCCTACGTTGGTGGTCCAAACTACCTCCTGAACTTTGGGCTCAAATTTAGGTCACTTCCTGTTGGATTAGACATACAAGTCATGTGTCCAAGTCTTCAGGAAGACCTAAGCTTTACAGCAAAAGTGACAGGAAGTCGATACACCCACATTTGTCTGAACAGGCCTCAGTCATACACTCACAAAGTCTGCCTTTTAGTCAAGCCTTTGACCTTTCGTGATCCTAAGGAAATGGTAGCTTTTTATTATAATGTGAACAGAGTAATGGCTCCAAAGTGGCATCCTATGATCTTAATGGTGAATTTGTGAGTCTTCTGTTCAAGTTAGACATCGTTTGGAGCTGAAATCATTTTTTCTTACATTAAAGAATCTTAAGGGTAGATGTTGGGTGCTATAGCCTTTATATACTGAGAAGGTGGTCCAAACGACCTCCTGAACTTTGGGCTCACATTTAGGTCACTTCCTGTTGGGACAGAAAGACAAGCCATGTGTCCTAGTCTTCACTTAGACCTAAGCTTTACAGCAAAAGTGACAGGAACTCGATACACCCACATTTGGCTGAACAGGCCTCAGTCATACACTCACAAATTCTGGCTTTTAGTCAAGCCTTGTGACCTTCGGTGATCTTTAACAAATTGTAGCTATTTGTTATAATATGAACAGAGTAATGGCTCCAAAATTGCATTGTATGATCTGTGCGGGATACTGAATTGAGTCCCAGTGGTTTGGGGCCCCTACGTGGCCCCTGAAAAGACCTAGGCCAGGAAAGGTCCTAGAATGTTGTGCTTCAGTATTAAACATGAAAGAATGTGTGTGAGTCTTCTGTTCAAGTTTGACAGCATTTGGAGCTGAAATCATTTTTTCTTACATTAAAGAATCTTAAGGGTAGATGTTGGGTTCTATAGCCTTTATATACTGAGAAGGTGGTCCAAACGACCTCCTGAAATTTGGGTTCACATTTAGGTCACTTCCTGTTGGGACAGAAAGACAAGTCATGTGTCCTAGTCTTCAGTTAGACCTAAGCTTTACAGCAAAAGTGACACGAAGTCAATACACCCACATTTGGCTGAACAGGCCTCAGTCATACACTCACAAAGTCTGCTTTTTGGTCAAGCCTTGTGACCTTCAGTGATCTTTAGCAAATTGTAGCTATTTGTTATAATATGAACAGAGTAATGGCTCCAAAATTGCATTGTATGATCTGTGCAGGATACTGAATTGAGTCCCAGTGGTTTGGGGCCCCTACGTTGGTGGTCCAAACTACCTCCTGAACGTTGGGCTCAAATTTAGGTCACTTCCTGTTGGATTAGACATACAAGTCATGTGTCCAAGTCTTCAGGAAGACCTAAACTTTACAGCAAAAGTGACAGGAAGTCGATACACCCACATTTGGCTGAACAGGCCTTAGTCATACACTCACAAAGTCTGCCTTTTAGTCAAGCCTTTGACCTTTCGTGATCCTAAGGAAATGGTAGCTTTTTATTATAATGTGAACAGAGTAATGGCTCCAAAGTGGCATGCTATGATCTTAATGGTGAATTTGTGAGTCTTCTGTTCAAGTTAGACATCGTTTGGAGCTGAAATCATTTTTTCTTACATTAAAGGATCTTAAGGGTATATGTTGGGTGCTATAGCCTTTATATACTGAGAAGGTGGTCCAATCGACCTCCTGAACTTTGGGCTCACATTTAGGTCACTTCCTGTTGGGACAGAAAGACAAGTCATGTGTCCTAGTCTTCAGTTAGACCTAAGCTTTACAGCAAAAGTGACAGGAATTCGATACACCCACATTTGGCTGAACAGGCCTCAGTCATACACTCACACCCACATTTGGCTGAACAGGCCTAAGTCATACACTCACAATGTCTGCTTTTTGGTCAAGCCTTGTGACCTTCAGTGATCTTTAGCAAATTGTAACTCTTTGTTATAATGTGAACAGATAAATGGCTCCATAATTGCATTGTATGATCTGTGCGGGATACTGAATTGAGTCCCAGTGGTTTGGCGCCCCTACGTTGGTGGTCCAAACTACCTCCTGAACTTTGGGCTCAAATTTAGGTCACTTCCTGTTGGATTAGACATACAAGTCATGTGTCCAAGTCTTCAGGAAGACCTAAACTTTACAGCAAAAGTGACAGGAAGTCGATACACCCACATTTGGCTGAACAGGCCTTAGTCATACACTCACAAAGTCTGCCTTTTAGTCAAGCCTTTGACCTTTCGTGATCCTAAGGAAATGGTAGCTTTTTATTATAATGTGAACAGAGTAATGGCTCCAAAGTGGCATGCTATGATCTTAATGGTGAATTTGTGAGTCTTCTGTTCAAGTTAGACATCGTTTGGAGTTGAAATCATTTTTTCTTACATTAAAGGATCTTAAGGGTATATGTTGGGTGCTATAGCCTTTATATACTGAGAAGGTGGTCCAATCGACCTCCTGAACTTTGGGCTCACATTTAGGTCACTTCCTGTTGGGACAGAAAGACAAGTCATGTGTCCTAGTTTTCAGGAAGACCTAAGCTTTACAGCAAAAGTGACAGGAAGTCGATTCACCCACATTTGGCTGAACAGGCCTCAGTCATACACTCACAAAGTCTGCTTTTTGGTCAAGCCTTGTGACCTTCAGTGATCTTTAGCAAATTGTAGCTATTTGTTATAATGTGAACAGAGTAATGGCTCCAAAATTGCATTGTATGATCTGTGCGGGATACTGAATTGAGTCCCAGTGGTTTGGGGCCCCTACGTTGGTGGTCCAAACTACCTCCTGAACTTTGGGCTCAAATTTAGGTCACTTCCTGTTGGATTAGACATACAAGTCATGTGTCCAAGTCTTCAGGAAGACCTAAGCTTTACAGCAAAAGTGACAGGAAGTCGATACACCCACATTTGGCTGAACAGGCCTCAGTCATACACTCACAAAGTCTGCTTTTTGGTCAAGCCTTGTGACCTTCAGTGATCTTTAGCAAATTGTAACTCTTTGTTATAATGTGAACAGATAAATGGCTCCATAATTGCATTGTATGATCTGTGCGGGATACTGAATTGAGTCCCAGTGGTTTGGGGCCCCTACGTTGGTGGTCCAAACTACCTCCTGAACTTTGGGCTCAAATTTAGGTCACTTCCTGTTGGATTAGACATACAGGTCATGTGTCCAAGTCTTCAGGAAGACCTAAGCTTTACAGCAAAAGTGACAGGAAGTCGATACACCCACATTTGGCTGAACAGGCCTCAGTCATACACTCACAAAGTCTGCTTTTTGGTCAAGCCTTGTGACCTTCAGTGATCTTTAGCAAATTGTAACTCTTTGTTATAATGTGAACAGATAAATGGCTCCATAATTGCATTGTATGATCTGTGCGGGATACTGAATTGAGTCCCAGTGGTTTGGGGCCCCTACGTTGGTGGTCCAAACTACCTCCTGAACTTTGGGCTCAAATTTAGGTCACTTCCTGTTGGATTAGACATACAAGTCATGTGTCCAAGTCTTCAGGAAGACCTAAGCTTTACAGCAAAAGTGACAGGAAGTCGATACACCCACATTTGTCTGAACAGGCCTCAGTCATACACTCACAAAGTCTGCCTTTTAGTCAAGCCTTTGACCTTTCGTGATCCTAAGGAAATGGTAGCTTTTTATTATAATGTGAACAGAGTAATGGCTCCAAAGTGGCATCCTATGATCTTAATGGTGAATTTGTGAGTCTTCTGTTCAAGTTAGACATCGTTTGGAGCTGAAATCATTTTTTCTTACATTAAAGAATCTTAAGGGTAGATGTTGGGTGCTATAGCCTTTATATACTGAGAAGGTGGTCCAAACGACCTCCTGAACTTTGGGCTCACATTTAGGTCACTTCCTGTTGGGACAGAAAGACAAGCCATGTGTCCTAGTCTTCACTTAGACCTAAGCTTTACAGCAAAAGTGACAGGAACTCGATACACCCACATTTGGCTGAACAGGCCTCAGTCATACACTCACAAATTCTGGCTTTTAGTCAAGCCTTGTGACCTTCGGTGATCTTTAACAAATTGTAGCTATTTGTTATAATATGAACAGAGTAATGGCTCCAAAATTGCATTGTATGATCTGTGCGGGATACTGAATTGAGTCCCAGTGGTTTGGGGCCCCTACGTGGCCCCTGAAAAGACCTAGGCCAGGAAAGGTCCTAGAATGTTGTGCTTCAGTATTAAACATGAAAGAATGTGTGTGAGTCTTCTGTTCAAGTTTGACAGCATTTGGAGCTGAAATCATTTTTTCTTACATTAAAGAATCTTAAGGGTAGATGTTGGGTTCTATAGCCTTTATATACTGAGAAGGTGGTCCAAACGACCTCCTGAAATTTGGGTTCACATTTAGGTCACTTCCTGTTGGGACAGAAAGACAAGTCATGTGTCCTAGTCTTCAGTTAGACCTAAGCTTTACAGCAAAAGTGACACGAAGTCAATACACCCACATTTGGCTGAACAGGCCTCAGTCATACACTCACAAAGTCTGCTTTTTGGTCAAGCCTTGTGACCTTCAGTGATCTTTAGCAAATTGTAGCTATTTGTTATAATATGAACAGAGTAATGGCTCCAAAATTGCATTGTATGATCTGTGCAGGATACTGAATTGAGTCCCAGTGGTTTGGGGCCCCTACGTTGGTGGTCCAAACTACCTCCTGAACTTTGGGCTCAAATTTAGGTCACTTCCTGTTGGATTAGACATACAAGTCATGTGTCCAAGTCTTCAGGAAGACCTAAACTTTACAGCAAAAGTGACAGGAAGTCGATACACCCACATTTGGCTGAACAGGCCTTAGTCATACACTCACAAAGTCTGCCTTTTAGTCAAGCCTTTGACCTTTCGTGATCCTAAGGAAATGGTAGCTTTTTATTATAATGTGAACAGAGTAATGGCTCCAAAGTGGCATGCTATGATCTTAATGGTGAATTTGTGAGTCTTCTGTTCAAGTTAGACATCGTTTGGAGCTGAAATCATTTTTTCTTACATTAAAGGATCTTAAGGGTATATGTTGGGTGCTATAGCCTTTATATACTGAGAAGGTGGTCCAATCGACCTCCTGAACTTTGGGCTCACATTTAGGTCACTTCCTGTTGGGACAGAAAGACAAGTCATGTGTCCCAGTCTTCAGGAAGACCTAAGCTTTACAGCAAAAGTGACAGGAAGTCGATTCACCCACATTTGGCTGAACAGGCCTCAGTCATACACTCACAAAGTCTGCTTTTTGGTCAAGCCTTGTGACCTTCAGTGATCTTTAGCAAATTGTAGCTATTTGTTATAATGTGAACAGAGTAATGGCTCCAAAATTGCATTGTATGATCTGTGCGGGATACTGAATTGAGTCCCAGTGGTTTGGGGCCCCTACGTTGGTGGTCCAAACTACCTCCTGAACTTTGGGCTCAAGTTTAGGTCACTTCCTGTTGGATTAGACATACAAGTCATGTGTCCAAGTCTTCAGGAAGACCTAAGCTTTACAGCAAAAGTGACAACAAGTTGATACACCCACATTTGGCTGAACAGGCCTTAGTCATACACTTACAAATTCTGGCTTTTAGTCAAGCCTTGTGACCTTCAGTGATCTTTAGCAAATTGTAGCTATTTATTATAATGTGAACAGAGTAATGGCTCCAAAATCACATTGTATGATCCATGCTGGATACTAAATTGACCCCCAGTGGTTTGGCGCCCCTACGTTGGTGTTCCAAACTACCTCCTGAACTTTGGGCTTAAGTTTAGGTCACTTCCTGTTGGATTAGACATACAAGTCATGTGTTCTAGTCTTCAGGAAGACCTAAGCTTTACAGCAAAAGTGACAGCAAGTCGATACACCCACATTTGGCTGAACAGGCCTCAGTCATACACTCACAAATTCTGGCTTTTAGTCAAGCCTTGTGACCTTCGGTGACCTTTAGCAAATTGTGGCTATTTATTATAATGTGAACAGAGTAATGGCTCCAAAGTGGCATCCTATGATCTTAATGGTGAATTTGTGAGTCTTCTGTTCAAGTTAGACAGCATTTGGAGCTGAAATCATTTTTTCTTACATTAAAGGATCTTAAGGGTAGATGTTGGGTGCTATAGCCGTTATATACTGACAAGATGGCCCAAACAACCTCCTGAACTTTGGGCTCACATTTAGGTCACTTCCTGTTGGGACAGAAAGACAAGTCATGTGTCCCAGTCTTCAGGAAGACCTAAGCTTTACAGCAAAAGTGACAGCAAGTCGATACACCCACATTTGGCTGAACAGGCCTCAGTCATACACTCACAAATTCTGGCTTTTAGTCAAGCCTTGTGACCTTCGGTGATCTTTAGCAAATTGTAGCTATTACTATAAAGTGGCATCCTATGATCTTAATGGTGAATTTGTGAGTCTTCTGTTCAAGTTAGACAGCATTTGGAGCTGGAATCATTTTTTCTTACATTAAAGGATCTTAAGGGTAGATGTTGGGTGCTATAGCCGTTATATACTGACAAGATGGCCCAAACGACCTCCTGAACTTTGGGCTCACATTTAGGTCACTTCCTGTTGGGACAGAAAGACAAGTCATGTGTCCCAGTCTTCAGGAAGACCTAAGCTTTACAGCAAAAGTGACAGGAAGTCAATACACCGATATTTGGCTGAACAGGCCTCAGTCATACACTCACACCCACATTTGGCTGAACAGGCCTCAGTCATACACTCACAAAGTCTGCTTTTTGGTCAAGCCTTGTGGCCTTCACTGATCTTTAGCAAATTGTAGCTATTTGTTATAATGTGAACAGAGTAATGGCTCCAAAATTGCATTGTATGATCTGTGAGTGATATTGAATTGAGTCCCAGTGGTTTGGGGCCCCTATGTTGGTGGTCCAAACTACCTCCTGAACTTTGGGCTCAAGTTTAGGTCACTTCCTGTTCGATTAGACATACAAGTCATGTGTCCTAGTCTTCAGGAAGACCTAAGCTTTACAGCAAAAGTGACAACAAGTCGATACACCGACATTTGGCTGAACAGGCCTCAGTCATACACTCACAAATTCTGGCTTTTAGTCAAGCCTTGTGACCTTCGGTGATCTTTAGCATATTGTAGCTATTTCTTATAATGTGAACAGAGTAATGGCTCCAAAGTGGCATCCTATGATCTTAATGGTGAATTTGTGAGTCTTCTGTTCAAGTTAGACAGCATTTGGAGCTGAAATCATTTTTTCTTACATTAAAGGATCTTAAGGGTAGATGTTGGGTGCTATAGCCGTTATATATTGACAAGATGGCCCAAACGACCTCCTGAACTTTGGGCTCACATTTAGGTCACTTCCTGTTGGGACAGAAAGACAAGTCATGTGTCCCAGTCTTCAGGAAGACCTAAGCTTTACAGCAAAAGTGACAGGAAGTCAATACACCCATATTTGGCTGAACAGGCCTCAGTCATACACTCACAAATTCTGGCTTTTAGTCAAGCCTTGTGACCTTCGGTGATCTTTATCAAATTGTAGCTATTTATTATAATGTGAACAGAGTAATGGCTCCAAAATCACATTGTATAATCCGTGCTGGATACTAAATTGACCCCCAGTGGTTTGGCGCCCCTACGTTGGTGTTCCAAACTACCTCCTGATATTTGGGCTTAAGTTTAGGTCACTTCCTGTTGGATTAGACATACAAGTCATGTGTCCCAGTCTTCAGGAAGACCTAAGCTTTACAGCAAAAGTGACAACAAGTCGATACACCCACATTTGGCTGAACAGGCCTCAGTCATACACTCACAAAGTCTGCTTTTTAGTCAAGCCTTGTGGCCTTCAGTGATCTTTAGCAAATTGTAGCTATTACAACACAAAGACCAGAGCTGAAGGGGGGACAATGGAGAGGGCGAATGAACTGAATGACTTTTTCAACAGGTTCAACCAGCCCATGTCCCCCCCACCCCCACCCTCACCGCAGCCACCTCTCCTTCCGACAACACCCTCCTCCCCCCAGACACCACAACATCTCCCTCCCGCACCCCCCACCCCAACACAATCTCCGCCCCACATTACCACAGACCAGGTCAGAGGACAGCTGAGGAAGCTCCAGCCCAGGAAAGCAGCAGGTCCAGACAAGGTGTGTCCAAGACTACTAAAGACCTGCGCTACAGAACTGGGGGAACCACTACAACGGATCTTCAACCTTAGCCTGCAGCTAGGGAGAGTGCCCACCCTCTGGAAGACATCCTGCATCGTTCCAGTCCCGAAGAAGAACCGGCCCAGGGAGCTGAATGACTTCCGACCGGTGGCACTCACTTCACATCTAATGAAGACGTTAGAGCGGCTCTTCCTCAGTTTCCTCAGACCCCAGGTGCAACACGCCCAGGACTGCCTGCAGTTTGCCTACCAGCCAGGTGTTGGTGTGGAGGATGCCATCCTCTACCTGCTACACCGAGTCCACTCCCATCTGGATAAGGGAAGCGGCACAGTGAGGATTCTCTTCTTGGACTTCTCCAGTGCCTTCAATACCATCCAGCCCCCTATGCTTCAAAACAAACTGAACAGGATGGGAGTGGACCCCTACCTGGTGGACTGGATCTCCAACTATCTCACCGACAGGCCACAGTACGTCAAGCTGAAGGACACCACGTCTGACACTGTGGTCAGCAGCACTGGAGCCCTCCAGGGAACAGTGCTGGCCCCCATTCTCTTCACCCTGTACACCTCGGACTTCTGCTACAACTCGGAGCTGTGTCACATACAGAAGTACGCCGATGACACAGCCATCGTTGGATGCATCAGGGATGACAGAGAGGAGGAGTATCGGAGTCTGGTGGGGGACTTTGCTGTCTGGTGTCGCACCAACCACCTACAGCTCAACACCTCTAAGACGAAGGAACTGGTCATTGACTTTAGGAGGTCTAGACCAAAACCGCGACCAGTCCTGCTAGAGGGACCTGAGGTGGAGGCTGTGGACTCATACAAATACCTCGGACTGTGGCTGGATAATAAACTGGACTGGACAACACACACCAGCCACCTGTATGGGAAGACGCAAAGCAGGCTGTACTTCCTAAGGAGACTGCGGTCTTTCAACATCTGCAGCAAACTGCTGTGGATGTTTTACCAGTCTGTGGTTGCCAGTGTCCTCTTTTACACTGTAGTGTGCTGGGGGGGCAGCACATCCAAGAAGGACAAATCCAGACTGGATAAACTGATCAGGCGGGCCAGCTCTGTGGTCGGCATGAAGCTCGACCCTCTGGTGACGGTGGCAGAGAGGAGGACACTGGAAAAACTGCTGGATATTATAGACAATACCAGCCACCCTCTGCACACCGTCATCAGCGACCAGCGGAGCCTGTTCAGTGAAAGACTGCTCCTTCCCAAGTGTAGGACCAACAGACTTAAAAACTCCTTTGTCCCTCATGCCATCAGGCTGTACAACTCCTCACTTGGGGGGAGGAGGAAATAGGAGGAAATAGATAACCGGCAATACTGCAATACTGTGATTTCACTGTGCAATAACTTATTTATCTATTTATCTATTTATTCACATACATACCTGGACACTCTCACTTTCGTGCAATAATTTCTGTACAATAACAAATATACAGTCCTCTACATTTACATTTATTTTATTTTATTTTATTTATCCTATTCTATCTTATCTTATTTTAATCTATTTTTATCGTATTGTATTTTGTTCTATTCCTATCTTTATTTTCTATTTTTTGCTAAGAGTTTATTTTCTCGTGAACTGTATGCTGCTGGAAATTCAATTTCCCTGAGGGAGTCATCCCAACGGGATCAATAAAGTGAAGTCTAAGTCTAAGTCTAAGTCTATTTGTTATAATGTGGACAGAGTAATGGCTCCAAAATTGCATTGTATGATCTGTGAGTGATATTGAATTGAGTCCCAGTGGTTTGGGGCCCCTACGTTGGTGGTCCAAACTACCTCCTGAACTTTGGGCTCAAGTTTAGGTCACTTCCTGTTGGATTAGACATACAAGTCATGTGTCCAAGTCTTCAGGAAGACCTAAGCTTTACAGCAAAAGTGACAACAAGTTGATACACCCACATTTGGCTGAACAGGCCTTAGTCATACACTCACAAATTCTGGCTTTTAGTCAAGCCTTGTGACCTTCAGTGATCTTTAGCAAATTGTAGCTATTTATTATAATGTGAACAGAGTAATGGCTCCAAAATCACATTGTATGATCCATGCTGGATACTAAATTGACCCCCAGTGGTTTGGCGCCCCTACGTTGGTGTTCCAAACTACCTCCTGAACTTTGGGCTTAAGTTTAGGTCACTTCCTGTTGGATTAGACATACAAGTCATGTGTCCTCGTCTTCAGGAAGACCTAAGCTTTACAGCAAAAGTGACAATAAGTCGATACACCCACATTTGGCTGAACAGGCCTCAGTCATACACTCACAAATTCTGGCTTTAAGTCAAGCCTTGTGACCTTCGGTGATCTTTAGCAAATTGTAGCTATTACTATAAAGTGGCATCCTATGATCTTAATGGTGAATTTGTGAGTCTTCTGTTCAAGTTAGACAGCATTTGGAGCTGGAATCATTTTTTCTTACATTAAAGGATCTTAAGGGTAGATGTTGGGTGCTATAGCCGTTATATACTGACAAGATGGCCCAAACGACCTCCTGAACTTTGGGCTCACATTTAGGTCACTTCCTGTTGGGACAGAAAGACAAGTCATGTGTCCCAGTCTTCAGGAAGACCTAAGCTTTACAGCAAAAGTGACAGGAAGTCAATACACCCATATTTGGCTGAACAGGCCTCAGTCATACACTCACACCCACATTTGGCTGAACAGGCCTCAGTCATACACTCACAAAGTCTGCTTTTTAGTCAAGCCTTGTGGCAATCAGTGATCTTTAGCAAATTGTAGCTATTTGTTATAATGTGAACAGATTAATGGCTCCAAAATTGCATTGTATGATCTGTGAGTGATATTGAATTGAGTCCCAGTGGTTTGGGGCCCCTACGTTGGTGGTCCAAACTACCTCCTGAACTTTGGGCTTAAGTTTAGGTCACTTCCTGTTGGATTAGACATACAAGTCATGTGTCCAAGTCTTCAGGAAGACCTAAGCTTTACAGCAAAAGTGACAACAAGTTGATACACTCACATTTGGCTGAACAGGCCTTAGTCATACACTCACAAATTCTGGCTTTTAGTCAAGCCTTGTGACCTTCAGTGATCTTTAGTAAATTGTAGCTATTTATTATAATGTGAACAGAGTAATGGCTCCAAAATCACATTGTATGATCCATGCTGGATACTAAATTGACCCCCAGTGGTTTGGCCCCCTACGTTGGTGTTCCAAACTACCTCCTGAACTTTGGGCTTAAGTTTAGGTCACTTCCTGTTGGATTAGACATACAAGTCATGTGTTCTAGTCTTCAGGAAGACCTAAGCTTTACAGCAAAAGTGACAGCAAGTCGATACACCCACATTTGGCTGAACAGGCCTCAGTCATACACTCACAAATTCTGGCTTTTAGTCAAGCCTTGTGACCTTCGGTGACCTTTAGCAAATTGTAGCTATTTATTATAATGTGAACAGAGTAATGGCTCCAAAGTGGCATCCTATGATCTTAATGGTGAATTTGTGAGTCTTCTGTTCAAGTTAGACAGCATTTGGAGCTGAAATCATTTTTTCTTACATTAAAGGATCTTAAGGGTAGATGTTGGGTGCTATAGCCGTTATATACTGACAAGATGGCCCAAACAACCTCCTGAACTTTGGGCTCACATTTAGGTCACTTCCTGTTGGGACAGAAAGACAAGTCATGTGTCCCAGTCTTCAGGAAGACCTAAGCTTTACAGCAAAAGTGACAGCAAGTCGATACACCCACATTTGGCTGAACAGGCCTCAGTCATACACTCACAAAGCCTGCCTTTTAGTCAAGCCTTGTGACCTTTGGTGATCTTTAGCAAATTGTAGCTAAATATTATAATGTGAACAGAGTAATGGCTCCAAAATCGCATCCTATGATCTTAATGGGATACTGAATTGAGTCCCAGTGGTTTGGGTCCCCTACATGGCCCCTGAAAAGACCTAGGCCAGGGAAGGTCCTAGAATGTTGTGCTTTAGTATTAAACATGAAAGAGTGTTTGTGAGTCTTCTGTTCAAGTTTGACAGCATTTGGAGCTGAAATCATTTTTTCTCACATTAAAGAATCTTAAGGGTAGATGTTGGGTGCTATAGCCTTTATATACTGAGAAGCTGGTTTTACTGGTCAAATTGAGGTCATTTCCTGAGAGTAAAGCAACTCATCGGTCAACATCTACACCAAGACTTTATTAGGAAATCATTATGATATATCCATCACACAAGCCTGGGGTAAATATGTGGAAAAACCACCGCCCTGTTCTCTGGCTTCATGATTAGGCCCCATATGTAAAAAACCTCTGTAGCTCAAGCTTTTGAGCATGAAAATATTAACATTTCTGCTTTCCAGCATCATCAGTAAGAGTACATAAAAATTGTCATTCTCTTCTGAACGTATTACATAGGAGACACCTAAAAGCAGTTCATGTGTGTTGGACTATATATACTGAAAAGCTTGTCATGATTAGACCTCATATCTACAAACATTTAACATTTCTGGCCCATTATTGACAGGAGTATGTGATAAAGTTTATCATACAGTAGCTTTCCAGCACCTAACCTTAGGAGTTAAGAAATAAAGTCACTAAGTGTTGCAGTATCAACTGTTTTATTAAACAAAACAAATATGGTGCTTCAGAAAACACTTACAAATACAATTCTTAGTTGCTATATCCTAGGCAACTGGACTTGTTTCAGTTTCTTAAAGACGTTTCACCTCTCATTCAAGAAGCTTCTTCTGTTCTAACTGTGTGGATGTGTACTTAAATGCCTGCAACTCCTCTCCAGTTACAACTGAAGAAGCCTCTTGCATGAGGAGTGAAACGTCTTCAAGAAACTGAGACAAGTCTATTTGCCTACGATATAGCACTTAAAATGACCATGACCTGGATCACTTCGAACCCTCATCAACAAGAAATTCAAATACAAATTTGTTTTGGTGGCTAACAAGTGAACATTTCATTAAACTTTTTTTTATTTTCTTTGTCTTTTTAGTCCACGCTTTTTATTCTCCAATGACCCCTCCTTCCTTCTCCTTTTTTCCACTTTCCCTTTTTTGCCTTTTTTTTTCTTTGAAGGCTCGACCTGGATATTTGCTTCTTCCATTTCTTCTTCACTGCTCTTCTTCTTCGAAGTCTCCTCCTGTGTCTTTGCTTCTCTAGTTTGTCCCTCTTCATCTTCACTCCTCATCTCCTCCTGTGTTTTTGCTTCTCTGGTCTGTCCTTCTTCATCTTCACTCCTCATCTTCTCTGAAGGCTCCTCCTGAGTCTTTGCTTCTCTGGTTTTTCCTTCTTTAACTTCACTCCTCGTCTTCTCTGAAGACTCCTCCTGTGTCTTTGCTTTTGTAGTTTCTCCTTCTTCACCTTCACTCCTCGTCTTCTCCGAAGGCTCCTCCTGTGTCTTTGCTTCTCTGGTCTGTCCTTCTTCATCTTCACTCCTCGTCTTCTCTGAAGGCTCCTCCTGAGTCTTTGCTTCTCTGGTTTCTCCTTCTTTAACTTCACTCCTCGTCTTCTCCGAAGACTCCTCCTGTGTCTTTGCTTTTGTAGTTTCTCCTTCTTCACCTTCACTCCTCGTCTTCTCTGAAGGCTCCTCCTGTGTCTTTGCTTCTCTGGTTTCTCCTTCTTCAACTTCAGTCTTCGTCTTCTCCGAAGGCTCCTCCTGTGTCTTTGCTTCTCTGGTTTCTCCTTCTTCATATTCTCTCCTCTTTTCTTCTGAGGGCCCCTTTTGCAAATTTTTTTCTCCCACTTTAACTTCTTCACATTTCATCATGTCTGACAGACCCTCCTGGCACGCTGCTTCTCCCATTGGTCCTTCATTTTGATAAAATAATGATTGGTTACAAGTGACAAATTGCTCAGTATTAATGTTTATAACATAGTATAATATTTACCTGAGGTGATCATCTGTGCAGATGGGGATCCAACCTGGTGTGTATTTTTGTTACCTAAAACCATATCAAAAACATATAAATAAATACAACTTTACTTGGCAAGCCTTTTTTACTGTATTTTGTCATAACTGTTTGCTTCCAATTACCAGATATTGGCATGGTGACTTCAAAGAGAGCCGACTGATGAAAAATGTTCCTTTTCACCATATTGGTTTTGTCAAATCCCATTTTTTCTGAATGACTTCTCAAAATATTTGCTGTGCCTGGGCTTATATAGGCATTCTGCATCTGAAAAAGGTAAAAAACAAATACAAATGAGAGCTCAAAAATATATTGAAGTTCATGTAGCTCATCTAGCAGTAATGTTCAGTTTTTTTTAACTGGAGTGCTCTTACACCAGGCTGGACTTTCACTGGAACCCTGTCCTTCTGTGGGAAAAGGTCAAAGAATTGTTTAAGCATTCTAGAGATCACTTGCTTCAACACAACAACACTTAATATTAACAAAAGGTATGCTGATCAACTTCGCTTATTTTGACATGCACAGAAAAACCCTTTTATCACTTACACACAATGGCGAAGATCCAATTTCTAAACTTAAGTCCCTTTATTGTAATTATTTGACCCAGTTTCTAAACACAAGTCCCTTTACTGTTAAATAAATTGTTTAAATACAGTTTGTGTTACATTTGTATACATATGTGGTCAATTATACTTACTATGGGTGTCTTGAGGGTGACAGGACTCAGTGGAACAATGCCTGGATTCAGTTGCAGGACTGGAGGTAGGCTCATCACTGCTTGCTTATCCTGTTAATTTAACAACATAAATGCAAGAAAATTATGATATACAAACCAGCTTTGTATTGAGATGTATTGTTTAAAAACAAATCAAACTGCCAATAATGGACATCAACCTCCAATTTGCAGATTTTATTTTACCAAGGTATTAAAAATCAAGTAATTTAATAGCTCAATTAGTGTTTATGATGTTATTATTGGCTGTGGTGATTTATTAACAAGATATTTTAGAACATTGCCTGTGCTTAGGACTCATTCCTGGTCTTATAAATGAGCCCCCACCATCATTAGAATCACTGCAAGCTTCTGCTACTCTTCGTGACCTGGCTAAAAACTGACCACACCTCACTAACCTCTTCCATATTTCTTTTTGATAAGGCTTCTCCCTCCTTCTTGCACAGCTTTGGCCCCTTTTCTCCCATACACTCCTCTTCTGAATCCTCTTCTGTTTCATTTAGTATAAGTTTCCCTAGCATCGTCCAATCATCTACAGATGAATTCACCATCTGTTTTTAGAAAACATAAAGATATATATTTAGCTTATTTTGGATTGAAAAATTGTGTGGAAACATTAAAAATGATGACAACTCCCACCTGTTTTTGCAGGTCGTGGTACCAGACCTCCTTTTCTTGGCCACCTTTGGAAGCCTTTGTCTCACTCACCTCCTCCTCTTCTGAATGTTTCTTGTCACCTCTCCCATCATCCTGAGATGAATTCATCATCTTTTTTGAGAAAACATAAAGATATATTTGGCTCATTTAGGATTGAAAGATTCTAGGTCATTGAAACTGAAGAGAACTCTCATCTGTCTTTCAACTCTCATTTTCTTTGCCACCCTTGAAACCCGTTGTCTCACTTGTTCCTCAAAGACAAAGAAATATTTTGCTAATTTTGGATTGACAGATTCTAGTATGTGTGGAAGCATTGAAACTGATGACAACTCTTACCTGTCTTTGCAGGACGGGGCTTTCTACTCGCATTTTCTTTCGCACCCTTGGAACCCTCACTCGTCTCACCTCCTCCTCCTCCTCTGAATCATCGTCCGATTCACTCTGTGTCGGTTTCCACTCATCTGTCCCATCCTCTTCTGATGATGTCACCATCTGTTCCTGGAAAAAGACAAAGAAATATTTTGCTAATTTTGGATTGACAGATTCTAGTATGTGTGAAAGCACTGTAACTAATCACAACTCTCACCTGTGCATCTGAGGGCACAGATCTCTTCTTCCTGCGCAGCTGGTAACTCTTGTGCTGCGTGGGTTCTCTGTCCTCCTCCGCAGAGATGTTGTCATAACCGTATGCATTCTTATGCTCCTCTCTCCTCTTCCTCTTTTTGGCTGCATATGTTGAAATTGCCATCACGGTTAAATATCTGCTCTGGACCGTGACTTCTGCTGGGTCCTCCGCTGTGTAAAGAAATAATTTAAAAAATATAAGTTTATGGATACTACAACATAAATCGGTTTAGCATTAATTAAGCTTATAACCTTGGTAAAATCTTTTTGCTGTGTTTGCATCGTGACACATAAATGTAGCCACTCTCTCATAAGTTTTGTGTCCCAGTTGTCGCTTCGCCTGGAGGAATAATATGTAAAAAAGAAAAAAATTAAAATGCAACTTTTCAACATAATTCATTGTAATAAAATAAAAAAAACACATTGAAAGTTTTCTCACATAAGTGGCACAGGAGGAGCGCAGCATGTTGAATGTGGGGGCAGTCCCCAAATTCATTCCTTCCCAGGCCATCTTGAAAAACTCAGGCAGCTTGTCAAGGACACCTCCACTGGCAGTGTGGAAAAAGGTTGATGCCTCTGAGCCTCCGTCAGTTTGATGTCGAAGATTGTTGTAACGCGACAGCCAGGCATACTCGTCCCGATAGAGGGGTACAGCTGCTTGGCCAAAGTACCTCTGTGTCTTGTGCTGTGTAACCTATCAAATCAAGAGACATGACTTTTCTCTCTGAGCAACTAATTAAACCATGTATATGTTTCTTGTGTCACTTTGATTTTTATTACCATGTTTGTACTTACACGGATGATGCGGGCACCTTGCTTGGTTTTTTCTGCCGTCTTGACCTCTTCGGTAGTCATGTTGATGACCACACCCTTTCGGTGGCCAGTTATCGCGATGATATATCCACCCAGCAGTCCAAAGAACAGTTTTATTTTTGCTCTGTCATCTGGTCGCTTCTCGATGTCACCTGTAAAAGCAGAGGAAGAACACTGAATGCATTAGGATGAGTAGCACTGAATAGACTGACAATGACTACACAAGGAATAAATTAAGAACCACACACATCATAGACCAAGAAATTGCATTAACTTGCAATGGTAATGTTTTTTAGCTAAGGACCACACAGGGACCACACCCGCACCAATACAGATCACACAATGACCACAAAGCACCACAGTATTCTGCTATGGAAATTGGAAGTTACCCAAATCACCAGGCCAACCTATACATAAAAACCCAGTTTCTACATGTAAGTCCCTGTAATGTAAAAATCTGCAGGGCTCCATCTTAACTAAGAGCTGTGCATATAAACCTGCAATGGTGCCGTGTTTGAGCTTTGGATTCACCAACATTACTTTACCAAGCACCACAGTATTCGTCTATTGAAAATGGAAGACATCCAAGTCATCGGACCAACACATACCTGAAAACCCATTTTCTACTTGTAAGTCCCTGTAATGTAAAAATCTGCAGGACTGTATCTTAACCAAGAGCTTGAGTCTGTATAATCCCTCCTAAGTAAAATATACATTCTATTTACAGATCAAATAATTGCAGTGAGCACTGATCCATACCCAGTGCAGCAGCAATCCACTTAGGAGCCTCTTCTATGAACCGGTTGTGATTTTTTGCTTTGACAAGTCGATCTGAAAACAGTTTTAAAAACAATCTATTATGCATTTTTCCAACCTTTACTGATGTCACATTAATAAATGGAGGTGGAAGTCCGCATCTAAAACTTACCAGACTTAGATCGGCGCACGCTGAGCTGGTGCCCAACTATGTCCCGGCCAATATCTCTTATGCGTGCCCTTATTTCAACCAAGAGGGCGTTGATGGCTTTCTGTCCAAGTCTGACAGACGGTGGTGACATGTTTGAAACATATTTCATGAATGCCACAGCGTCCATCAGATAACTTCTCTGGGTTGTTGGTTTGAACCCTTTTTCTTGGAGGTGCGCTACAAAACTTGTAGATCAAAAACACAAATTGGGTCATGTCTACTACTCTGATATATTTCAATATACTTTACAATGATAATCCTTAAAATGTAGTACTTACCCACGGACTCTACCATGTTTTTCTAGGAACAGAAGGTCGATGTTTGGAATTGCTGAGTCTGCCATGTACTCCAGAAAATGGATAGCATGAGTTGCTCGCTGCTTCGCATTTTCACGCAATTTCCTGGAAGGGTTCACGCCTTCTATATGTTCCTTAAACTCTTCAACCAGTTGTACTGAAAAGACAAGAACATAAATCAAAATCAAATATATTTGCATTGCCTATATTCTTAAATCCGTTGCCTCAGAGGACTTTACAATCTGCACATTGATAAAACATCCCCTCTCACATGAATAAGGAAAAACCGAAAAGCAGAAGACTCCTCATGGAAAGCAGAGTAGGGATCCCTCTCCCAGGATGGACAGGCATGCATAAAACAAGATTTAATCTATTTAATACTAGTAACTTTAATAGGAGTGTTATATTTACCATAACGAGGGGCTTTGCTGGGTGAAAAAGGTTTACGCCGGCTATATTTGACCGCCTGAAACAAAAAGGTCAATGAAGCAGATTTGTTTATCAAAAGTAACTGACAGAATTTTTCACACTGACGTACTCCATCAGAGGAACAGCAAAATACTCACATTTGTACGCTTTGTTGAGGAATGTAGTTGCTTGAGCTCGTCATTCCTCTGAATTTCTAACTCCAGCAGCTGCTTCACCACCTTCAGTTCAGCCATCAGAACCTGGCAGTGTGTGCACCCAGGTGCAGGTGTCCTCGGGACAGGACGTCCTCTTCTTAGCATAGCCGAGCGGTAAGGTCCTTTGGCTGGGGTTTGCACATCAGGGGATACCACTGTTGTGTCACAGGGAGCCATGCTGGTGGATGGACAAGGAGGCTGCATGTTTGGGGTGGCGTTGTCAACAGGAGCCTGGCTGGCAGAGGGAGAAGTAGTCTGCATGTTTGGGGTGGCGTTGTCAACAGGAGCCTGGCTGGCAGAGGGAGAAGGAGTCTGCATGTTTGGGGTGGCGTTGTCACAGGGAGCCTCGCTGACAGAGGGAGAAGGAGTCTGCATGTTTGGGGTGGCGTTGTCACAGGGAGCCTCGCTGACAGAGGGAGAAGGAGCCCACATGTCTGGGCTGGTGTGGTCACAGGGAGCCTGGCTGGCAGAGGGAGAAGGAGTCTGCATGTTTGGGGTGGCATTGTCACAGGGAGCCTCGCTGACAGAGGGAGAAGTAGTCTGCATGTCTGGGCTAGCGTGGTCACAGGGAGCCTCGCTGGCAGTGGGAGAAGGAGCCCGCATGTTTGGGCTGCCGTGGTCACAGGGATCCTCGCTGGCAGTGGGAGAAGGAGCCCGCATGTTTGGGCTGGCGTGGTCACAGGGATCCTCGCTGGCAGTGGGAGAAGGAGCCCGCATGTTTGGGCTGGCGTGGTCACAGGGAGCCTCGCTGGCAGTGGGAGAACCACGCACAGAAGTAGCAAGAGGTGACACAGTGGCAGCGGAGGCTGCAGGGGAAGCAACTTGTGACCCTGTCTCAATCACCCTCCGGATGCCCTCTTCAATGGCTGCATCATCCACTTCATCAAGATGTGAGACCATTGGTGGTGTGGGTTTTGAAGCCCTTAGGAGTGCCAGTTCCCTAGCAATGTATCTATCCTTGGCCTTTTGGATGTAAAGTGTAATCATAGGTTTCTGAAAATGTAGAAGATTGCTTCTTTAAGTGAAACAATTTAGTCTGTCTAAATATGTTCCAGTATTATCAATATTTTATTTACTTTCAGCATTATGCACATTTTTAACCCTCTAGGCGCCAAAGTCGCATTATTGCGACAGGCAACATTGCTCATTAAAACAGCCCATATCTTTAAATCTACCTGCCTTGTGCTGTTACTGCTTGCTACCACTAGATAGCCAATAGATTCAGCTTCAATCCTGACGTCATTTGGGGGTGTGTTTCTATGCAAAATACCTGAGAAAAAAAAGTTTGAAACCCGACACCGGCTGTCGGAGCGGCAGCAGCTAAGCGGGCAGAGTGGGAGAGGAGAGAGCCGCGGAGCGGTGGCAGAAGTGTGCTGGACAGATCGAGAGACAGATAGCGATTTTTGTAATAAAAAACAAAATGCCCAAAAGACTTTACAGTGTGGATGAGGTGCTTGCACAGATCTTTGCTGATCGCGATTCAGAAGCGGACGATTTGCCCTCTGATGACGATCGCTCGTCAGAGACGAGTGACTGACGATGCTGCAGCTGCGCACACTGTCACACAAGCAACACACGCTGATCACGGCGAGAGTTTTCTTTTCTTTTTACAAGCTAGATTAGGACATTTACTCCTATCAGATTCCTGTTCATTTACTCTGAGGATGAGACGATGAAAAAAAAAAAATCTACTGTGTAAATATGTTCAGAATTCCGTTTTACTGAATTTTACCTGGTGACATACAAATTAGATTAGTAAATTACTCCAATCAAACTCCTGTTCCTTTATTTTGAGGATGAGATGACAATATAAATATTTTTTTTCTGTGTAAATATGTTCAAAAATCAGTTTTACTGAAAGTTACTTTCAGTCACCTGGTGACGTCACAATATGCAAATTAGATGATTAAATTTACTCCCATCACAAACTTTAGGTCATTATGAATATTTTTCTCATTTACACTATGAATTTATCTCTCACCACTTCCAAGCTACAGCCTTTTGAAATCTTACAATCCAAACGGAATATTTTCCTAAATAAACTCTGGCGCCTAGAGGGTTAAGTTTGCCTTCAAAGTGCTGTCTAAAGGATTAGTAGCACTGAATAGATACAGCACTTCTGACCACACAATGACTACACAAGGAATAAATTAGGACCCCACATGCATCATAGACCAAGAAATTGCATTAACTTGTGGTGATGTTCATCTTCTTCAGCCAAGGACCACATAGGGACCACACCCGCACCAATACAGACAGCACAATGACCACACACTGACCGCACAACAGCCACAACGCACCACAGTATTCTTCTATGGAAATTTGTAGTTACCCAAATCACCAGACCAACCCATACACTAAAACCCCAGTTTTTATGTATGGGGTGACCCAGAGCTGTGCATATAAACGTGCAATGATGATGTGTTTTAGCTCTGGAATCACTGACATTACTTTACCAAGCACTACAATAGTCTATTGTAGTCTAAGACATCCAAGTCATCAGACCAACACATACCTAAAAATCCAGGTTCTACATGGAAATCCCTTTTAATGTAATATTTTGCACGACCCAATCTTATTCCTGAGCTGTAGGTATGAAACTGCTATGTGCTTTAGATACAGGGTTGCCTCACCAACACACAAAAACCACCCAGGGACCACACAACTTCAAATACATACCTCAAGCTGGTGGACCTTTTGCAGGTGCTTGTCCAGTCGATTAATAAACTTAGACTTGCAGAAGCGGACTGGACAATCCAGATTTACGGTAAAGCTGTAGAAGTAAGAACAGTCAACAAATGTTGATTAGCTTGAAGAAATAGAAAGTTGGTGTATAAGAAGTGTAGCAATTTAATAAAATACAGTAATTAGAAAAACGTATAGGGTCAGTAAATATAAACATAGATTAAGCCTCCTTAAGAGTGAAATGAGACACTTACTGTCGATGAGCTAATCTGCTTAGAAGAGTCAACTCGGTTTTATTTATGACCTCCTCAGTGACTCTTAGGTGCTGGACTACATCAGCATATATTTGGCCACAAATGGGACACTTGTGTCCATTTGTGACATTGTGCCGCCTTTGAGACTTAGAGACAGCAGCAGCCTGCTGCTGTGCTTCTGCTCTCGGTGGCTCCTCACTAGCCACAAACACCACCTGTACATGTAAAAAAAAACAATTTTTGGGAGGCCAGTATTAGACACAAAAGCACAAGACTAGAGACATTTTAGAAATATTTAATCAAAATAAGGAAAATAAATATTTTGGGTCTTTCTGTGACAAAAACAAACAAACATTTGAATAAAGTTACTTAAAAAATCATTATTTGCACAACTGGAAGTAAAATCTGCAAATCTCATTATTGTTATTCTAATACCTGTGATTATTACTCAAAGGTTCCAATGTGTAAAGCATAATTGCATAAAAATAAATAATAAATAAAAGCATTGGAAACCATAAGTTGATCAAAACAAAACTATATTAACATGTGAGACTGTGTGCATGGATATTAAAACGCATTGATTAACTGTTAATAGGTGTTAATTTCAACTTTGCTAACAACACCTTATCAACGTGCGCACACTTTAGCGCTTCCTGGTCTGTACAGATGTTAATTCATGTAGTTAGTTATAAAAAGTTAGGGTTCTTACCTGAGTGCCTTCATATCCTTCATCCATCATCGCAGTGAACTCTGCTTTACCTTCCCCCACCCCCCTCCTCTCTGTGACATCTGGTCGTTAAGAAGTCTGCTCTGATTGGCTGCTGTTAATCACTGTGCAGCTCCTTTCCCGCATGTGAGTCACATGCCTCCGTTTAAAGGTCCTTTTTCGCGGATTTACCTGCTTCCTTCACGCCCTTCATGAAATTTAAAAGGACTAGCAGCTCATCTCCAGGTAAAAATTAAGTTGCTAATTGTACCCAACTACTTTCTGTTTCTATTTTGCTGAAGGGTTACTTTGTGTGAAATTTCAGAGCTAGACTTGGAGGAGGTGGAGTTGAAAGCTGTACAGTTGAAACTGTCCATTTTTTCTGTATAATGATAAGCGGACACCCACTTTTACTGTAAAGTATCCTCTACTGTAAAAACTCAAACGGAATTTATTGTGCTGTTTTGTATACCCAACTTTAGTATAATAATGCCGTGGGAAGCATGGACCCAACTTACTGTATAGTGGTCTATTTATATTTAACATGAGACAGAATAAATGAATAAATAAAACAGTTAAAGCCATCCATTTTTTCTGTATAATGATAGGCAGACACCCACTTTTACTGTAAAATATCCTCTACTGTAAAAACTCAAATGCAATTTATTGTGTTGTTTTGTATAACCCAACTTTGGTATAATAATGCTGTGGGAAGCATGCACCCACCTTACTCTATAGTGGTCTATTTATATTTAACACAAGGAAAAAAATTATAAAATTAGATATGTAAATGTGTAATTTGACAAAGAGGTGAACGTTGTTTATGTACATGGTACTGCAAGGTAATAAACATTTCTTATAGTATCTGCTGTTTTTCCTCAAGCTGATTAACCCACACTTATTTCAACCTGGTTAAACAGAGCTATTTTTTTTTTTTACATTTTGTTATGCACTATACCCTCACCCAACCCTTTTATTTTACAGTGCAACCCATAAAGTGTGCCAGAAGCTGCAGCCCATCCCCACAAATCCAAGTACGTCAGCTTGATGTTAGCCATTTGTGGACCAAGTTCAGTAACTCACGATTAAATCATTTTTTTTCATGAATTGCACCAGTTCACAATTTAAGTCATCTCATTGCAACACACATGGTATGTTTAATAAGTTAAATTGATCTAATCATGTTCTGTATTGTATCAACAGAAACATCAGGTTGTTTATGAGGAAGGGTGGGGAGCCTTGGTACGAAGAGAACGACGTCATGGCGGAGAAGAAGCCTGTGAGTATATTCAAATATGTATGCAAAATACATCGAGTGCAAGTCTCTGTCTCATGGTTTATCTGACACTGTTAAGGAAACACAACTGTAAACAACTGTAAACGCTTAGCCCATGTAACTAATCAAGTGGCAGACTATGTATAAGTAGAACATTTTACAGTAATTTTTACATTTTTTTAGAAAGAGTAAAAACCCCATTTCTGTCATGGAGTGATGGCCCATGGTGTAGCTTGACCCATTCTGATATTTGAGCTGGAGAAAACTACCCATTGTCTATGTATAAGCACCTTTAATACAAAATTCAGAGTGCAAATTCCATGATATGTCTTTCCAAGCACAAGTCCCCGAAGAAGGATGTGTCAGAGAATGATGTCCGCAACCCTGATGGGAAGCGCCATGAGAAAGACGAGGTGAGAGTACCCTCAGTGCGGTGAATGTAGTGTAGTGGTTCTGAATCCAGGTCTTCACTGCCCACAGCACCGCTTATGTTTTGTTTTCCTGCACAATCAAACAAACAAAAACTTTTTCGACAATCAGTGACTATGTCAGGTACGTTCTCTTAGCCAGCACTAGTCTGCTTGATCTTGACTGGCTAAAGAAAGCTGATTTAACTAATCAAGTGGCAGAGTATGTAGAAGTAGAAAATCTTCAGTGCCGTTGTTGTCGGGGAACAGAACCAGTGATTTAGTTAAACAATTCATTGTGTGGTTGCCTGAACCCTTTAAATGCGCTGACGGTGAAAACTTGAGCCATAAGAGTAAAAAACCCAATTTCTGTCTGTGTGTACCTTGAATTAAAAAAACCTCATGATTTATCTTTAGCAGCTGTGTCACTGTGGTGAAACAATGGTGAGTGTTTGTAAGCAGGCTTTAGTGCAGTGTACATGAATTACAGTTATGCTTAAACCCAATGTCTGTCTATGTATCCCTTGAATTAAAAAAAATCACATAATGTGTCTGAACAAGCAGCCTCCCCCACCGTATACGAAGTCAACTGGATCCATGGAACATGGTGTGAGGGCCGGTGGTGAAGGAGAGGTGAGTGGTAGTAAACTGATTTTAATGTTGTGTACATGAATTGGTTACACACTAACTCACACACACTTACACCATATAAGTTAAAATCATGCAGAAGTCATGGTTCATGTTTTGTCATATAAGGACATGGATTACCAGTGAAAAGTAGCGTTATTATTTTGAAAGCTTTGAATGTGTTGATAAAAGCTTGACCCATTCTGACATTTGAGCAGGGGAAAACTATTCATTTTTTCTGTGTAAGGACCTTAAATACAAAATTCACAGTGCAAATTCCATGATATGTCTTTTCAAGCACAAGTTTCATGGACTTGTGCTTGAAAAGACATATCATGGAATTTGCACTGTGAATTTTGTGTGTTCCTTGATTTAAAAAACCTCATGATTTATCTTTAAGAGCTGTGTCACTCACAGAAAGAAAAGTCAGAAGTGATTGGAGCCATTGGACATGATGCGACAGCCTGTGGTGAAGCAATGGTGAGTGTTTGTAAGCAGGCTTTAGTGCAGTGTACATGAATTACAGTTATGCTTAAACCCAATGTCTGTCTATGTATCCCTTGAATTAAAAAAATCATATAATGTGTCTGAACAAGGAGCTTCCCCATGAGAAAAGTCAACTGGATCCATGGAACATGGCGTTGAGGCCCGGTGGTGAAGGAGAGGTGAGTGGTAGTAAATTGATTTTAATGTTGTGTACATGAATTGGTTACACAGTAAATCACACACACTTACACCATATAAGTTAAAATCATGCAGAAGTCCTGGTTCATGTTTTGTCATATAAGGACATGGATTACCCGGGAAAAGTAGCGTTATTATTCTGAAAGCTACCCATTTTCTCTGTGTAAGGACCTTAAATACAAAATTCACAGTGCAAATTCCATGATATGATAAATGATAAGTGAATGATAAGTCCATGAAGAAGGATGTTGAGGAGATTGATGTCTTCATCCTTGATGCAAGTTTCACCTTTGTGTTACAGCCAAAAAAGAAGGGTTAGAAGACTGAGTTACAAAGGAGGACGAGGACATCCAACTGTCACATTGTTTATGAAGAGCAGAATGTTCGTGAGGTCTGCTGAATTTCAGGAAGAAAACACTGTTTTTGTTTAAATTTCTTTATTCAATGTTCACATAATATTCAGACATTTTGAATTTGTCTATGTTTACTATAAAATACTGAGTTACAAGGAGGAGGAGGACATCCAACTGTCCCATTGTTTAGAAAGAACAGAGTTTTCTTGAGGTCTGCTGTATTTCAGGAAGAAAACAATGTTTTTGTTGAAACTTCTGTATTCAATGTTCAAAAAAAAAATCAGACATTTTGAATTTGTCTATGTTTACTATAAAAGACTGAGTTACAAGGAGGAGGAGGACATCCAACTGTCACATTGTTTAATAAGAGCAGAGTTTTCTTGAGGTCTACTGTATTTCAGGAAGAAAACAATGTTTTTGTTGAAACTTCTGTATTCAATGTTCACATAAAATTGAGATATTTTGAATTTGTGTCTTTTTAATATAAAGGACTGAGTTACAAAGGAGGAGGAGGACACACAAATGTGACATGGTTGAGGACAATCAGAGTCTTCTTGAGGTTGTGCTTCAGTATTTTGAATAGTTGGGTCCCTGTGAGTCTTCTGTTCAAGTTTAGGCCATTTGGAGCTGAAATCAATGTTTTTTACATTATAGGATCTTAAGGATAGATGCTGGGTGCTGTAGCCTTTATATACTGAGAAGTTGGTCCAAATGACCTTCTGAAATTTGGGGTCAAATTTAGGTGACTTCCTGTTGTGGTAGACAGGCAAATCATGGATCCCAGTGTTCAGGTATACCTCAGCTTTACAGCAAAAGTGACAGCAAGTCAATCTACCCATATTTGTTTGAATTGGCCGGAGCTCAAATCAGTGTTTTCTACATTAAAGTATCTTAAGTGTAGATGTTGGGTGTTTTAGCCTTAATATACTGAGATGTTGGGTGTGACCAACATCTACATACAAGCCCCTTGCACTCGTGAATAGGGTCCATACGGAGATGTTGGGTCACATGCCATCACCCTACGGGGATGTTGGGCTTCATAGGCCCCTTGCACTCGTGAATAGGGTCCATATGGAGATGTTGGGTCACACGCAATGACTATACTGAGATGTTGGGCATCATACTGAGATGTTGGGTGTGACCCAACATCTACCTACAAGCCCCTTGCACTCGTGAATAGTGTCCATACGGAGATGTTGGGTCACATGCAATGACTATACTGAGATGTTGGGCATCATACTGAGATGTTGGGTGTGACCCAACATCTACCTACAAGCCCCTTGCACTCGTGAATAGTGTCCATACGGAGATGTTGGGTCACATGCCATCACCCTACGGGGATGTTGGACTTCATAGGCCCCTTGCACTCGTGAATAGGGTCCATATGGAGATGTTGGGTCACACGCAATGACTATACTGAGATGTTGGGCATCATACTGAGATATTGGGTGTGACCCAACATCTACCTACAAGCCCCTTGCACTCGTGAATAGTGTCCATACGGAGATGTTGGGTCACATGCAATGACTATACTGAGATGTTGGGCATCATACTGAGATGTTAGGTGTGACCCAACATCTACCTACAAGCCCCTTGCACTCGTGAATAGGGTCCATATGGAGATGTTGGGTCACATGCAATGACTATACTGAGATGTTGGGCATCATACTGAGATGTTGGGTGTGACCCAACATCTACCTACAAGCCCCTTGCACTCGTGAATAGGGTCCATATGGAGATGTTGGGTCACACGCAATGACTATACTGAGATGTTGGGCATCATACTGAGATATTGGGTGTGACCCAACATCTACCTACAAGCCCCTTGCACTCGTGAATAGTGTCCATACGGAGATGTTGGGTCACATGCCATCACCCTACGGGGATGTTGGACTTCATAGGCCCCTTGCACTCGTGAATAGGGTCCATATGGAGATGTTGGGTCACACGCAATGACTATACTGAGATGTTGGGCATCATACTGAGATGTTGGGTGTGACCCAACATCTACCTACAAGCCCCTTGCACTCGTGAATAGGGTCCATATGGAGATGTTGGGTCACACGCAATGACTATACTGAGATGTTGGGCATCATACTGAGATATTGGGTGTGACCCAACATCTACCTACAAGCCCCTTGCACTCGTGAATAGTGTCCATACGGAGATGTTGGGTCACATGCCATCACCCTACGGGGATGTTGGACTTCATAGGCCCCTTGCACTCGTGAATAGGGTCCATATGGAGATGTTGGGTCACACGCAATGACTATACTGAGATGTTGGGCATCATACTGAGATATTGGGTGTGACCCAACATCTACCTACAAGCCCCTTGCACTCGTGAATAGGGTCCATATGGAGATGTTGGGTCACACGCAATGACTATACTGAGATGTTGGACGTTATGCTGAGATGTTGGGTGTGACCCAACATCTACCTACAGGCCCCTAAGTACCTAAATTGTCAAACCTGCAACAGTTTGTGTTTACACAAGGCAATAATTGATAAGACACATCTTGATTACCCACAAGGAAAGAGCTGGTGGAATGCTACATGATGGTGGTGGCAAAGCAACATGGTGAGGCCAGTGATCTGCAGCATCCTACTTGACTGAACACACGGGAGGACTGAGTAAGGCCCAAGACATCCAAGACCTTATTTAAGTGCACACAAGGCACTGCCAACCTTGACTGAAGTTGGATGTTGAATAAAGGTGGCTCTTGAGTTAACAGAAGGCAGATGAAACGAGGCACACAACAACATGGCCGTCAGCCAATATGAAGTTACCAAAGGCCCAATATGGTAATAACCAACTTGGCTGTAGTTGGGTTTTGGGATGGATGCATACCAAAGTTGGGTCTTGCCACCCAACTTGATTGATCAATTGCCAAGACATCCAAGACCCAATTTAAGTGCACACAAGGCACGGCAGAATTTGACTGAAGTTGGATGTTGACTAAAGTTGGCTCTTGAGTGAACAGAAGGCAGATGTAACCGTGCCCAGGACAACATTGCCAACAGCCAATATGAACTTACCAAAGGCCCAATATGGTAAGACCCAACTTGGCTGCAGTTGGGTCTTGGGTTGGATGCAAACTAAAAGTTGAGTCTTGCCACCCAAATTGATTGATTAAATAACAGGACATCCGCCTTTCACAGTCAGACTATTCCTGAGGTTGTGCCTCAGTATTCTGAATGGTTGAGTCTCTGTGAGTCTTTTTTTCAAGTTTGACAGCATTTGGAGCTGAAATCAATGACTTCCTGTTGAGGTAGACAGGCAAATCATGACTCCTGGTTTTCAGTTAGAGCTAAGCTTTACAACAAAAGTGACAGCAGGTTGATATACCCATATTTGTGTGAATGGGTGGTATCTAAAATCAGTGTTTTCTACATTAAAGAATCTTAAGTGTGGATGTTGGGTGTTTTAGCCTTTATATACTGACATGTAGGGTGTAACCCAACCTAACAGTCATGTTAGGAAATTTAGGGTCATATACAGATATAATGGTCCTATACAGAAAAGTTGGGCTCGCCTGTAATTGGTCAGAACAAAAATAATGGGTTAGTGATTGAGGTGCTGATAATGAGATGTGGGGTTCCGTTTTAATGGAGATGTTGGGTGTCAATCAAAACTACAGCGCCCCCTTTAAAAGTCCTCCAGTACTGCAAGCATTTCAACTTTTTACAGGAGCGTCGTAGAAAGACGCCGCCGAAGAAAGAAATGTTCAGAAAAATCCCAGGATTCCAAATATGTAATGGAAAAAAATGTAGCACCACGGGAAAGGGGTGAAAAATGACTCCGAAGGGAGACCCCCGTAAAAATCCATTTTATAGGTACTTTACCGGTACCATCCCCTAATTAGGGTTAGGGTTACGGTCGTCTTTTGACCGATTGACTCGAAATTCGTCACGAATGTGGTCCTCTACTCGCTGAATGAGACACAGCAGTCCCCATCGGATTCCGGTGAAATTTGTATTTTTGGTGAATATTTTAAAGAAAAAAGTGGCCCATTTTTTCAATAGCTTCCAGGTCTTTGCACCGATTGACTCGAAATCGCTCCCAAATGTGCTCCTATACTGGCTGAACGAGACACAGCAGTCCCCATCGGATTCCGGTGAAATTTGTATTTTTGGTGAATATTTTAGTGAAAAGAGACAATGTTTCATGAGACTGCCTTAAGGCTGGCATTAGGGTTAGGGTTAGGGTTAGGGTTATGGAGCTAGGGTTAGGGTTACGGTCGTCTTTTGACCGATTGACTCGAAATTCGTCACGAATGTGGTCCTCTACTCGCTGAATGAGACACAGCAGTCCCCATCGGATTCCGGTGAAATTTGTATTTTTGGTGAATATTTTAAAGAAAAAAGTGGCCCATTTTTTCAATAGCTTCCAGGTCTTTGGACCGATTGACTCGAAATCGCTGCCAAATGTGCTCCTATACTGGCTGAACGAGACACAGCAGTCCCCATCGGATTCCGGTGAAATTTGTATTTTTGGTGAATATTTTAAAGAAAAAAGTGGACCATTTTTTCAATAGCTTCCAGGTCTTTGGACCGATTGACTCGAAATCGCTCCCAAATGTGCTCCTATACTGGCTGAACGAGACACAGCAGTCCCCATCGGATTCCGGTGAAATTTGTATTTTTGGTGAATATTTTAGTGAAAAGAGACAATGTTTCATGATACTGCCTTAAGGCTGGCATTAGGGTTAGGGTTAGGGTTAGGGTTATGGAGCTAGGGTTAGGGTTACGGTCGTCTTTTGACCGATTGACTCGAAATTTGTCACGAATGTGGTCCTCTACTCGCTGAATGAGACACAGCAGTCCCCATCGGATTCCGGTGAAATTTGTATTTTTGGTGAATATTTTAAAGAAAAAAGTGGCCCATTTTTTCAATAGCTTCCAGGTCTTTGGACCGATTGACTCGAAATCGCTCCCAAATGTGCTCCTATACTGGCTGAACGAGACACAGCAGTCCCCATCGGATTCCGGTGAAATTTGTATTTTTGGTGAATATTTTAGTGAAAAGAGACAATGTTTCATGAGACTGCCTTAAGGCTGGCATTAGGGTTAGGGTTAGGGTTAGGGTTATGGAGCTAGGGTTAGGGTTACGGTCGTCTTTTGACCGATTGACTCGAAATTCGTCACGAATGTGGTCCTCTACTCGCTGAATGAGACACAGCAGTCCCCATCGGATTCCGGTGAAATTTGTATTTTTGGTGAATATTTTAAAGAAAAAAGTGGCCCATTTTTTCAATAGCTTCCAGGTCTTTGGACCGATTGACTCGAAATCGCTCCCAAATGTGCTCCTATACTGGCTGAACGAGACACAGCAGTCCCCATCGGATTCCGGTGAAATTTGTATTTTTGGTGAATATTTTAAAGAAAAAAGTGGCCCATTTTTTCAATAGCTTCCAGGTCTTTGGACCGATTGACTCGAAATCGCTCCCAAATGTGCTCCTATACTGGCTGAACGAGACACAGCAGTCCCCATCGGATTCCGGTGAAATTTGTATTTTTGGTGAATATTTTAAAGAAAAAAGTGGCCCATTTTTTCAATAGCTTCCAGGTCTTTGGACCGATTGACTCGAAATCGCTCCCAAATGTGCTCCTATACTGGCTGAACGAGACACAGCAGTCCCCATCGGATTCCGGTGAAATTTGTATTTTTGGTGAATATTTTAGTGAAAAGAGACAATGTTTCATGAGACTGCCTTAAGGCTGGCATTAGGGTTAGGGTTAGGGTTAGGGTTATGGAGCTAGGGTTAGGGTTACGGTCGTCTTTTGACCGATTGACTCGAAATTCGTCACGAATGTGGTCCTCTACTCGCTGAATGAGACACAGCAGTCCCCATCGGATTCCGGTGAAATTTGTATTTTTGGTGAATATTTTAAAGAAAAAAGTGGCCCATTTTTTCAATAGCTTCCAGGTCTTTGGACCGATTGACTCGAAATCGCTGCCAAATGTGCTCCTATACTGGCTGAACGAGACACAGCAGTCCCCATCGGATTCCGGTGAAATTTGTATTTTTGGTGAATATTTTAAAGAAAATAGTGGCCCATTTTTTCAATAGCTTCCAGGTCTTTGGACCGATTGACTCGAAATCGCTCCCAAATGTGCTCCTATACTGGCTGAACGAGACACAGCAGTCCCCATCGGATTCCGGTGAAATTTGTATTTTTGGTGAATATTTTAGTGAAAAGAGACAATGTTTCATGAGACTGCCTTAAGGCTGGCATTAGGGTTAGGGTTATGGAGCTAGGGTTAGGGTTACGGTCGTCTTTTGACCGATTGACTCGAAATTCGTCACGAATGTGGTCCTCTACTCGCTGAATGAGACACAGCAGTCCCCATCGGATTCCGGTGAAATTTGTATTTTTGGTGAATATTTTAAAGAAAAAAGTGGCCCATTTTTTCAATAGCTTCCAGGTCTTTGGACCGATTGACTCGAAATCGCTGCCAAATGTGCTCCTATACTGGCTGAACGAGACACAGCAGTCCCCATCGGATTCCGGTGAAATTTGTATTTTTGGTGAATATTTTAGTGAAAAGAGACAATGTTTCATGAGACTGCCTTAAGGCTGGCATTAGGGTTAGGGTTAGGGTTAGGGTTATGGAGCTAGGGTTAGGGTTACGGTCGTCTTTTGACCGATTGACTCGAAATTCGTCACGAATGTGGTCCTCTACTCGCTGAATGAGACACAGCAGTCCCCATCGGATTCCGGTGAAATTTGTATTTTTGGTGAATATTTTAAAGAAAAAAGTGGCCCATTTTTTCAATAGCTTCCAGGTCTTTGGACCGATTGACTCGAAATCGCTGCCAAATGTGCTCCTATACTGGCTGAACGAGACACAGCAGTCCCCATCGGATTCCGGTGAAATTTGTATTTTTGGTGAATATTTTAGTGAAAAGAGACAATGTTTCATGAGACTGCCTTAAGGCTGGCATTAGGGTTAGGGTTAGGGTTAGGGTTATGGAGCTAGGGTTAGGGTTACGGTCGTCTTTTGACCGATTGACTCGAAATTCGTCACGAATGTGGTCCTCTACTCGCTGAATGAGACACAGCAGTCCCCATCGGATTCCGGTGAAATTTGTATTTTTGGTGAATATTTTAAAGAAAAAAGTGGCCCATTTTTTCAATAGCTTCCAGGTCTTTGGACCGATTGACTCGAAATCGCTCCCAAATGTGCTCCTATACTGGCTGAACGAGACACAGCAGTCCCCATCGGATTCCGGTGAAATTTGTATTTTTGGTGAATATTTTAGTGAAAAGAGACAATGTTTCATGAGACTGCCTTAAGGCTGGCATTAGGGTTAGGGTTAGGGTTAGGGTTATGGAGCTAGGGTTAGGGTTACGGTCGTCTTTTGACCGATTGACTCGAAATTCGTCACGAATGTGGTCCTCTACTCGCTGAATGAGACACAGCAGTCCCCATCGGATTCCGGTGAAATTTGTATTTTTGGTGAATATTTTAAAGAAAAAAGTGGCCCATTTTTTCAATAGCTTCCAGGTCTTTGGACCGATCGACTCGAAATCGCTGCCAAATGTGCTCCTATACTGGCTGAACGAGACACAGCAGTCCCCATCGGATTCCGGTGAAATTTGTATTTTTGGTGAATATTTTAAAGAAAAAAGTGGCCCATTTTTTCAATAGCTTCCAGGTCTTTGGACCGATTGACTCGAAATCGCTCCCAAATGTGCTCCTATACTGGCTGAACGAGACACAGCAGTCCCCATCGGATTCCGGTGAAATTTGTATTTTATGGTGAATATTTTAGTGAAAAGAGACAATGTTTCATGAGACTGCCTTAAGGCTGGCATTAGGGTTAGGGTTAGGGTTAGGGTTATGGAGCTAGGGTTAGGGTTACGGTCGTCTTTTGACCGATTGACTCGAAATTCGTCACGAATGTGGTCCTCTACTCGCTGAATGAGACACAGCAGTCCCCATCGGATTCCGGTGAAATTTGTATTTTGGTGAATATTTTAAAGAAAAAAGTGGCCCATTTTTTCAATAGCTTCCAGGTCTTTGGACCGATTGACTCGAAATCGCTGCCAAATGTGCTCCTATACTGGCTGAACGAGACACAGCAGTCCCCATCGGATTCCGGTGAAATTTGTATTTTTGGTGAATATTTTAAAGAAAAAAGTGGCCCATTTTTTCAATAGCTTCCAGGTCTTTGGACCGATTGACTCGAAATCGCTCCCAAATGTGCTCCTATACTGGCTGAACGAGACACAGCAGTCCCCATCGGATTCCGGTGAAATTTGTATTTTTGGTGAATATTTTAGTGAAAAGAGACAATGTTTCATGAGACTGCCTTAAGGCTGGCATTAGGGTTAGGGTTAGGGTTAGGGTTATGGAGCTAGGGTTAGGGTTACGGTCGTCTTTTGACCGATTGACTCGAAATTCGTCACGAATGTGGTCCTCTACTCGCTGAATCAGACACAGCAGTCCCCATCGGATTCCGGTGAAATTTGTATTTTTGGTGAATATTTTAAAGAAAAAAGTGGCCCATTTTTTCAATAGCTTCCAGGTCTTTGGACCGATTGACTCGAAATCGCTCCCAAATGTGCTCCTATACTGGCTGAACGAGACACAGCAGTCCCCATCGGATTCCGGTGAAATTTGTATTTTTGGTGAATATTTTAAAGAAAAAAGTGGCCCATTTTTTCAATAGCTTCCAGGTCTTTGGACCGATTGACTCGAAATCGCTCCCAAATGTGCTCCTATACTGGCTGAACAAGACACAGCAGTCCCCATCGGATTCCGGTGAAATTTGTATTTTTGGTGAATATTTTAGTGAAAAGAGACAATGTTTCATGAGACTGCCTTAAGGCTGGCATTAGGGTTAGGGTTAGGGTTAGGGTTATGGAGCTAGGGTTAGGGTTACGGTCGTCTTTTGACTGATTGACTCGAAATTCGTCACGAATGTGGTCCTCTACTCGCTGAATGAGACACAGCAGTCCCCATCGGATTCCGGTGAAATTTGTATTTTTGGTGAATATTTTAAAGAAAAAAGTGGCCCATTTTTTCAATAGCTTCCAGGTCTTTGGACCGATTGACTCGAAATCGCTCCCAAATGTGCTCCTATACTGGCTGAACGAGACACAGCAGTCCACATCGGATTCCGGTGAAATTTGTATTTTTGGTGAATATTTTAAAGAAAAAAGTGGCCCATTTTTTCAATAGCTTCCAGGTCTTTGGACCGATTGACTCGAAATCGCTCCCAAATGTGCTCCTATACTGGCTGAACAAGACACAGCAGTCCCCATCGGATTCCGGTGAAATTTGTATTTTTGGTGAATATTTTAGTGAAAAGAGACAATGTTTCATGAGACTGCCTTAAGGCTGGCATTAGGGTTAGGGTTAGGGTTAGGGTTATGGAGCTAGGGTTAGGGTTACGGTCGTCTTTTGACTGATTGACTCGAAATTCGTCACGAATGTGGTCCTCTACTCGCTGAATGAGACACAGCAGTCCCCATCGGATTCCGGTGAAATTTGTATTTTTGGTGAATATTTTAAAGAAAAAAGTGGCCCATTTTTTCAATAGCTTCCAGGTCTTTGGACCGATTGACTCGAAATCGCTCCCAAATGTGCTCCTATACTGGCTGAACGAGACACAGCAGTCCCCATCGGATTCCGGTGAAATTTGTATTTTATGGTGAATATTTTAGTGAAAAGAGACAATGTTTCATGAGACTGCCTTAAGGCTGGCATTAGGGTTAGGGTTAGGGTTAGGGTTATGGAGCTAGGGTTAGGGTTACGGTCGTCTTTTGACCGATTGACTCGAAATTCGTCACGAATGTGGTCCTCTACTCGCTGAATGAGACACAGCAGTCCCCATCGGATTCCGGTGAAATTTGTATTTTTGGTGAATATTTTAAAGAAAAAAGTGGCCCATTTTTTCAATAGCTTCCAGGTCTTTGGACCGATTGACTCGAAATCGCTCCCAAATGTGCTCCTATACTGGCTGAACCAGACACAGCAGTCCCCATCGGATTCCGGTGAAATTTGTATTTTTGGTGAATATTTTAAAGAAAAAAGTGGCCCATTTTTTCAATAGCTTCCAGGTCTTTGGACCGATTGACTCGAAATCGCTCCCAAATGTGCTCCTATACTGGCTGAACAAGACACAGCAGTCCCCATCGGATTCCGGTGAAATTTGTATTTTTGGTGAATATTTTAGTGAAAAGAGACAATGTTTCATGAGACTGCCTTAAGGCTGGCATTAGGGTTAGGGTTAGGGTTAGGGTTATGGAGCTAGGGTTAGGGTTACGGTCGTCTTTTGACCGATTGACTCGAAATTCGTCACGAATGTGGTCCTCTACTCGCTGAATGAGACACAGCAGTCCCCATCGGATTCCGGTGAAATTTGTATTTTTGCTGAATATTTTAAAGAAAAAAGTGGCCCATTTTTTCAATAGCTTCCAGGTCTTTGGACCGATTGACTCGAAATCGCTGCCAAATGTGCTCCTATACTGGCTGAACGAGACACAGCAGTCCCCATCGGATTCCGGTGAAATTTGTATTTTTGGTGAATATTTTAAAGAAAAAAGTGGCCCATTTTTTCAATAGCTTCCAGGTCTTTGGACCGATTGACTCGAAATCGCTCCCAAATGTGCTCCTATACTGGCTGAACGAGACACAGCAGTCCCCATCGGATTCCGGTGAAATTTGTATTTTTGGTGAATATTTTAGTGAAAAGAGACAATGTTTCATGATACTGCCTTAAGGCTGGCATTAGGGTTAGGGTTAGGGTTAGGGTTATGGAGCTAGGGTTAGGGTTACGGTCGTCTTTTGACCGATTGACTCGAAATTTGTCACGAATGTGGTCCTCTACTCGCTGAATGAGACACAGCAGTCCCCATCGGATTCCGGTGAAATTTGTATTTTTGGTGAATATTTTAAAGAAAAAAGTGGCCCATTTTTTCAATAGCTTCCAGGTCTTTGGACCGATTGACTCGAAATCGCTCCCAAATGTGCTCCTATACTGGCTGAACGAGACACAGCAGTCCCCATCGGATTCCGGTGAAATTTGTATTTTTGGTGAATATTTTAGTGAAAAGAGACAATGTTTCATGAGACTGCCTTAAGGCTGGCATTAGGGTTAGGGTTAGGGTTAGGGTTATGGAGCTAGGGTTAGGGTTACGGTCGTCTTTTGACCGATTGACTCGAAATTCGTCACGAATGTGGTCCTCTACTCGCTGAATGAGACACAGCAGTCCCCATCGGATTCCGGTGAAATTTGTATTTTTGCTGAATATTTTAAAGAAAAAAGTGGCCCATTTTTTCAATAGCTTCCAGGTCTTTGGACCGATTGACTCGAAATCGCTCCCAAATGTGCTCCTATACTGGCTGAACGAGACACAGCAGTCCCCATCGGATTCCGGTGAAATTTGTATTTTTGGTGAATATTTTAGTGAAAAGAGACAATGTTTCATGAGACTGCCTTAAGGCTGGCATTAGGGTTAGGGTTAGGGTTAGGGTTATGGAGCTAGGGTTAGGGTTACGGTCGTCTTTTGACCGATTGACTCGAAATTCGTCACGAATGTGGTCCTCTACTCGCTGAATGAGACACAGCAGTCCCCATCGGATTCCGGTGAAATTTGTATTTTTGGTGAATATTTTAAAGAAAAAAGTGGCCCATTTTTTCAATAGCTTCCAGGTCTTTGGACCGATTGACTCGAAATCGCTGCCAAATGTGCTCCTATACTGGCTGAACGAGACACAGCAGTCCCCATCGGATTCCGGTGAAATTTGTATTTTTGGTGAATATTTTAGTGAAAAGAGACAATGTTTCATGAGACTGCCTTAAGGCTGGCATTAGGGTTAGGGTTAGGGTTAGGGTTATGGAGCTAGGGTTAGGGTTACGGTCGTCTTTTGACCGATTGACTCGAAATTCGTCACGAATGTGGTCCTCTACTCGCTGAATGAGACACAGCAGTCCCCATCGGATTCCGGTGAAATTTGTATTTTTGGTGAATATTTTAGTGAAAAGAGACAATGTTTCATGAGACTGCCTTAAGGCTGGCATTACGGTTAGGGTTAGGGTTAGGGTTATGGAGCTAGGGTTAGGGTTACGGTCGTCTTTTGACCGATTGACTCGAAATTCGTCACGAATGTGGTCCTCTACTCGCTGAATGAGACACAGCAGTCCCCATCGGATTCCGGTGAAATTTGTATTTTTGGTGAATATTTTAAAGAAAAAAGTGGCCCATTTTTTCAATAGCTTCCAGGTCTTTGGACCGATTGACTCGAAATCGCTCCCAAATGTGCTCCTATACTGGCTGAACGAGACACAGCAGTCCCCATCGGATTCCGGTGAAATTTGTATTTTTGGTGAATATTTTAGTGAAAAGAGACAATGTTTCATGAGACTGCCTTAAGGCTGGCATTAGGGTTAGGGTTAGGGTTAGGGTTATGGAGCTAGGGTTAGGGTTACGGTCGTCTTTTGACCGATTGACTCGAAATTCGTCACGAATGTGGTCCTCTACTCGCTGAATGAGACACAGCAGTCCCCATCGGATTCCGGTGAAATTTGTATTTTTGGTGAATATTTTAAAGAAAAAAGTGGCCCATTTTTTCAATAGCTTCCAGGTCTTTGGACCGATTGACTCGAAATCGCTCCCAAATGTGCTCCTATACTGGCTGAACGAGACACAGCAGTCCCCATCGGATTCCGGTGAAATTTGTATTTTTGGTGAATATTTTAGTGAAAAGAGACAATGTTTCATGATACTGCCTTAAGGCTGGCATTAGGGTTAGGGTTAGGGTTAGTGTTATGGAGCTAGGGTTAGGGTTACGGTCGTCTTTTGACCGATTGACTCGAAATTTGTCACGAATGTGGTCCTCTACTCGCTGAATGAGACACAGCAGTCCCCATCGGATTCCGGTGAAATTTGTATTTTTGGTGAATATTTTAAAGAAAAAAGTGGCCCATTTTTTCAATAGCTTCCAGGTCTTTGGACCGATTGACTCGAAATCGCTCCCAAATGTGCTCCTATACTGGCTGAACGAGACACAGCAGTCCCCATCGGATTCCGGTGAAATTTGTATTTTTGGTGAATATTTTAGTGAAAAGAGACAATGTTTCATGAGACTGCCTTAAGGCTGGCATTAGGGTTAGGGTTAGGGTTAGGGTTATGGAGCTAGGGTTAGGGTTACGGTCGTCTTTTGACCGATTGACTCGAAATTCGTCACGAATGTGGTCCTCTACTCGCTGAATGAGACACAGCAGTCCCCATCGGATTCCGGTGAAATTTGTATTTTTGGTGAATATTTTAAAGAAAAAAGTGGCCCATTTTTTCAATAGCTTCCAGGTCTTTGGACCGATTGACTCGAAATCGCTGCCAAATGTGCTCCTATACTGGCTGAACGAGACACAGCAGTCCCCATCGGATTCCGGTGAAATTTGTATTTTTGGTGAATATTTTAAAGAAAAAAGTGGCCCATTTTTTCAATAGCTTCCAGGTCTTTGGACCGATTGACTCGAAATCGCTCCCAAATGTGCTCCTATACTGGCTGAACGAGACACAGCAGTCCCCATCGGATTCCGGTGAAATTTGTATTTTTGGTGAATATTTTAAAGAAAAAAGTGGCCCATTTTTTCAATAGCTTCCAGGTCTTTGGACCGATTGACTCGAAATCGCTGCCAAATGTGCTCCTATACTGGCTGAACGAGACACAGCAGTCCCCATCGGATTCCGGTGAAATTTGTATTTTTGCTGAATATTTTAGTGAAAAGAGACAATGTTTCATGAGACTGCCTTAAGGCTGGCATTAGGGTTAGGGTTAGGGTTAGGGTTATGGAGCTAGGGTTAGGGTTACGGTCGTCTTTTGACCGATTGACTCGAAATTCGTCACGAATGTGGTCCTCTACTCGCTGAATGAGACACAGCAGTCCCCATCGGATTCCGGTGAAATTTGTATTTTTGGTGAATATTTTAAAGAAAAAAGTGGCCCATTTTTTCAATAGCTTCCAGGTCTTTGGACCGATTGACTCGAAATCGCTCCCAAATGTGCTCCTATACTGGCTGAACGAGACACAGCAGTCCCCATCGGATTCCGGTGAAATTTGTATTTTTGGTGAATATTTTAAAGAAAAAAGTGGCCCATTTTTTCAATAGCTTCCAGGTCTTTGGACCGATTGACTCGAAATCGCTCCCAAATGTGCTCCTATACTGGCTGAACGAGACACAGCAGTCCCCATCGGATTCCGGTGAAATTTGTATTTTTGGTGAATATTTTAGTGAAAAGAGACAATGTTTCATGAGACTGCCTTAAGGCTGGCATTAGGGTTAGGGTTAGGGTTAGGGTTATGGAGCTAGGGTTAGGGTTACGGTCGTCTTTTGACCGATTGACTCGAAATTCGTCACGAATGTGGTCCTCTACTCGCTGAATGAGACACAGCAGTCCCCATCGGATTCCGGTGAAATTTGTATTTTTGCTGAATATTTTAAAGAAAAAAGTGGCCCATTTTTTCAATAGCTTCCAGGTCTTTGGACCGATTGACTCGAAATCGCTCCCAAATGTGCTCCTATACTGGCTGAACGAGACACAGCAGTCCCCATCGGATTCCGGTGAAATTTGTATTTTTGGTGAATATTTTAAAGAAAAAAGTGGCCCATTTTTTCAATAGCTTCCAGGTCTTTGGACCGATTGACTCGAAATCGCTCCCAAATGTGCTCCTATACTGGCTGAACGAGACACAGCAGTCCCCATCGGATTCCGGTGAAATTTGTATTTTATGGTGAATATTTTAGTGAAAAGAGACAATGTTTCATGAGACTGCCTTAAGGCTGGCATTAGGGTTAGGGTTAGGGTTAGGGTTATGGAGCTAGGGTTAGGGTTACGGTCGTCTTTTGACCGATTGACTCGAAATTCGTCACGAATGTGGTCCTCTACTCGCTGAATGAGACACAGCAGTCCCCATCGGATTCCGGTGAAATTTGTATTTTTGGTGAATATTTTAAAGAAAAAAGTGGCCCATTTTTTCAATAGCTTCCAGGTCTTTGGACCGATTGACTCGAAATCGCTCCCAAATGTGCTCCTATACTGGCTGAACGAGACACAGCAGTCCCCATCGGATTCCGGTGAAATTTGTATTTTTGGTGAATATTTTAGTGAAAAGAGACAATGTTTCATGAGACTGCCTTAAGGCTGGCATTAGGGTTAGGGTTAGGGTTAGGGTTATGGAGCTAGGGTTAGGGTTACGGTCGTCTTTTGACCGATTGACTCGAAATTCGTCACGAATGTGGTCCTCTACTCGCTGAATGAGACACAGCAGTCCCCATCGGATTCCGGTGAAATTTGTATTTTTGCTGAATATTTTAAAGAAAAAAGTGGCCCATTTTTTCAATAGCTTCCAGGTCTTTGGACCGATTGACTCGAAATCGCTGCCAAATGTGCTCCTATACTGGCTGAACGAGACACAGCAGTCCCCATCGGATTCCGGTGAAATTTGTATTTTTGGTGAATATTTTAAAGAAAAAAGTGGCCCATTTTTTCAATAGCTTCCAGGTCTTTGGACCGATTGACTCGAAATCGCTCCCAAATGTGCTCCTATACTGGCTGAACGAGACACAGCAGTCCCCATCGGTTTCCGGTGAAATTTGTATTTTTGGTGAATATTTTAGTGAAAAGAGACAATGTTTCATGAGACTGCCTTAAGGCTGGCATTAGGGTTAGGGTTAGGGTTAGGGTTATGGAGCTAGGGTTAGGGTTACGGTCGTCTTTTGACCGATTGACTCGAAATTCGTCACGAATGTGGTCCTCTACTCGCTGAATGAGACACAGCAGTCCCCATCGGATTCCGGTGAAATTTGTATTTTTGGTGAATATTTTAAAGAAAAAAGTGGCCCATTTTTTCAATAGCTTCCAGGTCTTTGGACCGATTGACTCGAAATCGCTCCCAAATGTGCTCCTATACTGGCTGAACGAGACACAGCAGTCCCCATCGGATTCCGGTGAAATTTGTATTTTTGGTGAATATTTTAAAGAAAAAAGTGGCCCATTTTTTCAATAGCTTCCAGGTCTTTGGACCGATTGACTCGAAATCGCTCCCAAATGTGCTCCTATACTGGCTGAACGAGACACAGCAGTCCCCATCGGATTCCGGTGAAATTTGTATTTTTGGTGAATATTTTAAAGAAAAAAGTGGCCCATTTTTTCAATAGCTTCCAGGTCTTTGGACCGATTGACTCGAAATCGCTGCCAAATGTGCTCCTATACTGGCTGAACGAGACACAGCAGTCCCCATCGGATTCCGGTGAAATTTGTATTTTTGGTGAATATTTTAGTGAAAAGAGACAATGTTTCATGAGACTGCCTTAAGGCTGGCATTAGGGTTAGGGTTAGGGTTAGGGTTATGGAGCTAGGGTTAGGGTTACGGTCGTCTTTTGACCGATTGACTCGAAATTCGTCACGAATGTGGTCCTCTACTCGCTGAATGAGACACAGCAGTCCCCATCGGATTCCGGTGAAATTTGTATTTTTGGTGAATATTTTAAAGAAAAAAGTGGCCCATTTTTTCAATAGCTTCCAGGTCTTTGGACCGATTGACTCGAAATCGCTCCCAAATGTGCTCCTATACTGGCTGAACGAGACACAGCAGTCCCCATCGGATTCCGGTGAAATTTGTATTTTTGGTGAATATTTTAAAGAAAAAAGTGGCCCATTTTTTCAATAGCTTCCAGGTCTTTGGACCGATTGACTCGAAATCGCTGCCAAATGTGCTCCTATACTGGCTGAACGAGACACAGCAGTCCCCATCGGATTCCGGTGAAATTTGTATTTTTGGTGAATATTTTAAAGAAAAAAGTGGCCCATTTTTTCAATAGCTTCCAGGTCTTTGGACCGATTGACTCGAAATCGCTCCCAAATGTGCTCCTATACTGGCTGAACGAGACACAGCAGTCCCCATCGGATTCCGGTGAAATTTGTATTTTATGGTGAATATTTTAGTGAAAAGAGACAATGTTTCATGAGACTGCCTTAAGGCTGGCATTAGGGTTAGGGTTAGGGTTAGGGTTATGGAGCTAGGGTTAGGGTTACGGTCGTCTTTTGACCGATTGACTCGAAATTCGTCACGAATGTGGTCCTCTACTCGCTGAATGAGACACAGCAGTCCCCATCGGATTCCGGTGAAATTTGTATTTTTGGTGAATATTTTAAAGAAAAAAGTGGCCCATTTTTTCAATAGCTTCCAGGTCTTTGGACCGATTGACTCGAAATCGCTCCCAAATGTGCTCCTATACTGGCTGAACGAGACACAGCAGTCCCCATCGGATTCTGGTGAAATTTGTATTTTTGGTGAATATTTTAAAGAAAAAAGTGGCCCATTTTTTCAATAGCTTCCAGGTCTTTGGACCGATTGACTCGAAATCGCTCCCAAATGTGCTCCTATACTGGCTGAACGAGACACAGCAGTCCCCATCGGATTCCGGTGAAATTTGTATTTTTGGTGAATATTTTAGTGAAAAGAGACAATGTTTCATGAGACTGCCTTAAGGCTGGCATTAGGGTTAGGGTTAGGGTTAGGGTTATGGAGCTAGGGTTAGGGTTACGGTCGTCTTTTGACCGATTGACTCGAAATTCGTCACGAATGTGGTCCTCTACTCGCTGAATCAGACACAGCAGTCCCCATCGGATTCCGGTGAAATTTGTATTTTTGCTGAATATTTTAAAGAAAAAAGTGGCCCATTTTTTCAATAGCTTCCAGGTCTTTGGACCGATTGACTCGAAATCGCTCCCAAATGTGCTCCTATACTGGCTGAACGAGACACAGCAGTCCCCATCGGATTCCGGTGAAATTTGTATTTTTGGTGAATATTTTAAAGAAAAAAGTGGCCCATTTTTTCAATAGCTTCCAGGTCTTTGGACCGATTGACTCGAAATCGCTCCCAAATGTGCTCCTATACTGGCTGAACGAGACACAGCAGTCCCCATCGGATTCCGGTGAAATTTGTATTTTTGGTGAATATTTTAGTGAAAAGAGACAATGTTTCATGAGACTGCCTTAAGGCTGGCATTAGGGTTAGGGTTAGGGTTAGGGTTATGGAGCTAGGGTTAGGGTTACGGTCGTCTTTTGACCGATTGACTCGAAATTCGTCACGAATGTGGTCCTCTACTCGCTGAATGAGACACAGCAGTCCCCATCGGATTCCGGTGAAATTTGTATTTTTGGTGAATATTTTAAAGAAAAAAGTGGCCCATTTTTTCAATAGCTTCCAGGTCTTTGGACCGATTGACTCGAAATCGCTCCCAAATGTGCTCCTATACTGGCTGAACGAGACACAGCAGTCCCCATCGGATTCCGGTGAAATTTGTATTTTTGGTGAATATTTTAAAGAAAAAAGTGGCCCATTTTTTCAATAGCTTCCAGGTCTTTGGACCGATTGACTCGAAATCGCTCCCAAATGTGCTCCTATACTGGCTGAACGAGACACAGCAGTCCCCATCGGATTCCGGTGAAATTTGTATTTTTGGTGAATATTTTAGTGAAAAGAGACAATGTTTCATGAGACTGCCTTAAGGCTGGCATTAGGGTTAGGGTTAGGGTTAGGGTTATGGAGCTAGGGTTAGGGTTACGGTCGTCTTTTGACCGATTGACTCGAAATTCGTCACGAATGTGGTCCTCTACTCGCTGAATGAGACACAGCAGTCCCCATCGGATTCCGGTGAAATTTGTATTTTTGGTGAATATTTTAAAAAAAAAAGTGGCCCATTTTTTCAATAGCTTCCAGGTCTTTGGACCGATTGACTCGAAATCGCTCCCAAATGTGCTCCTATACTGGCTGAACGAGACACATCAGTCCCCATCGGATTCCGGTGAAATTTGTATTTTTGGTGAATATTTTAAAGAAAAAAGTGGCCCATTTTTTCAATAGCTTCCAGGTCTTTGGACCGATTGACTCGAAATCGCTGCCAAATGTGCTCCTATACTGGCTGAACGAGACACAGCAGTCCCCATCGGATTCCGGTGAAATTTGTATTTTTGGTGAATATTTTAGTGAAAAGAGACAATGTTTCATGAGACTGCCTTAAGGCTGGCATTAGAGTTAGGGTTAGGGTTAGGGTTATGGAGCTAGGGTTAGGGTTACGGTCGTCTTTTGACCGATTGACTCGAAATTCGTCACGAATGTGGTCCTCTACTCGCTGAATGAGACACAGCAGTCCCCATCGGATTCCGGTGAAATTTGTATTTTTGGTGAATATTTTAAAGAAAAAAGTGGCCCATTTTTTCAATAGCTTCCAGGTCTTTGGACCGATTGACTCGAAATCGCTCCCAAATGTGCTCCTATACTGGCTGAACGAGACACAGCAGTCCCCATCGGATTCCGGTGAAATTTGTATTTTTGGTGAATATTTTAAAGAAAAAAGTGGCCCATTTTTTCAATAGCTTCCAGGTCTTTGGACCGATTGACTCGAAATCGCTGCCAAATGTGCTCCTATACTGGCTGAACGAGACACAGCAGTCCCCATCGGATTCCGGTGAAATTTGTATTTTTGGTGAATATTTTAAAGAAAAAAGTGGCCCATTTTTTCAATAGCTTCCAGGTCTTTGGACCGATTGACTCGAAATCGCTCCCAAATGTGCTCCTATACTGGCTGAACGAGACACAGCAGTCCCCATCGGATTCCGGTGAAATTTGTATTTTATGGTGAATATTTTAGTGAAAAGAGACAATGTTTCATGAGACTGCCTTAAGGCTGGCATTAGGGTTAGGGTTAGGGTTAGGGTTATGGAGCTAGGGTTAGGGTTACGGTCGTCTTTTGACCGATTGACTCGAAATTCGTCACGAATGTGGTCCTCTACTCGCTGAATGAGACACAGCAGTCCCCATCGGATTCCGGTGAAATTTGTATTTTTGGTGAATATTTTAAAGAAAAAAGTGGCCCATTTTTTCAATAGCTTCCAGGTCTTTGGACCGATTGACTCGAAATCGCTCCCAAATGTGCTCCTATACTGGCTGAACGAGACACAGCAGTCCCCATCGGATTCTGGTGAAATTTGTATTTTTGGTGAATATTTTAAAGAAAAAAGTGGCCCATTTTTTCAATAGCTTCCAGGTCTTTGGACCGATTGACTCGAAATCGCTCCCAAATGTGCTCCTATACTGGCTGAACGAGACACAGCAGTCCCCATCGGATTCCGGTGAAATTTGTATTTTTGGTGAATATTTTAGTGAAAAGAGACAATGTTTCATGAGACTGCCTTAAGGCTGGCATTAGGGTTAGGGTTAGGGTTAGGGTTATGGAGCTAGGGTTAGGGTTACGGTCGTCTTTTGACCGATTGACTCGAAATTCGTCACGAATGTGGTCCTCTACTCGCTGAATGAGACACAGCAGTCCCCATCGGATTCCGGTGAAATTTGTATTTTTGCTGAATATTTTAAAGAAAAAAGTGGCCCATTTTTTCAATAGCTTCCAGGTCTTTGGACCGATTGACTCGAAATCGCTCCCAAATGTGCTCCTATACTGGCTGAACGAGACACAGCAGTCCCCATCGGATTCCGGTGAAATTTGTATTTTTGGTGAATATTTTAAAGAAAAAAGTGGCCCATTTTTTCAATAGCTTCCAGGTCTTTGGACCGATTGACTCGAAATCGCTCCCAAATGTGCTCCTATACTGGCTGAACGAGACACAGCAGTCCCCATCGGATTCCGGTGAAATTTGTATTTTATGGTGAATATTTTAGTGAAAAGAGACAATGTTTCATGAGACTGCCTTAAGGCTGGCATTAGGGTTAGGGTTAGGGTTAGGGTTATGGAGCTAGGGTTAGGGTTACGGTCGTCTTTTGACCGATTGACTCGAAATTCGTCACGAATGTGGTCCTCTACTCGCTGAATGAGACACAGCAGTCCCCATCGGATTCCGGTGAAATTTGTATTTTTGGTGAATATTTTAAAGAAAAAAGTGGCCCATTTTTTCAATAGCTTCCAGGTCTTTGGACCGATTGACTCGAAATCGCTCCCAAATGTGCTCCTATACTGGCTGAACGAGACACAGCAGTCCCCATCGGATTCTGGTGAAATTTGTATTTTTGGTGAATATTTTAAAGAAAAAAGTGGCCCATTTTTTCAATAGCTTCCAGGTCTTTGGACCGATTGACTCGAAATCGCTCCCAAATGTGCTCCTATACTGGCTGAACGAGACACAGCAGTCCCCATCGGATTCCGGTGAAATTTGTATTTTTGGTGAATATTTTAGTGAAAAGAGACAATGTTTCATGAGACTGCCTTAAGGCTGGCATTAGGGTTAGGGTTAGGGTTAGGGTTATGGAGCTAGGGTTAGGGTTACGGTCGTCTTTTGACCGATTGACTCGAAATTCGTCACGAATGTGGTCCTCTACTCGCTGAATGAGACACAGCAGTCCCCATCGGATTCCGGTGAAATTTGTATTTTTGCTGAATATTTTAAAGAAAAAAGTGGCCCATTTTTTCAATAGCTTCCAGGTCTTTGGACCGATTGACTCGAAATCGCTCCCAAATGTGCTCCTATACTGGCTGAACGAGACACAGCAGTCCCCATCGGATTCCGGTGAAATTTGTATTTTTGGTGAATATTTTAAAGAAAAAAGTGGCCCATTTTTTCAATAGCTTCCAGGTCTTTGGACCGATTGACTCGAAATCGCTCCCAAATGTGCTCCTATACTGGCTGAACGAGACACAGCAGTCCCCATCGGATTCCGGTGAAATTTGTATTTTTGGTGAATATTTTAGTGAAAAGAGACAATGTTTCATGAGACTGCCTTAAGGCTGGCATTAGGGTTAGGGTTAGGGTTAGGGTTATGGAGCTAGGGTTAGGGTTACGGTCGTCTTTTGACCGATTGACTCGAAATTCGTCACGAATGTGGTCCTCTACTCGCTGAATGAGACACAGCAGTCCCCATCGGATTCCGGTGAAATTTGTATTTTTGGTGAATATTTTAAAGAAAAAAGTGGCCCATTTTTTCAATAGCTTCCAGGTCTTTGGACCGATTGACTCGAAATCGCTCCCAAATGTGCTCCTATACTGGCTGAACGAGACACAGCAGTCCCCATCGGATTCCGGTGAAATTTGTATTTTTGGTGAATATTTTAAAGAAAAAAGTGGCCCATTTTTTCAATAGCTTCCAGGTCTTTGGACCGATTGACTCGAAATCGCTCCCAAATGTGCTCCTATACTGGCTGAACGAGACACAGCAGTCCCCATCGGATTCCGGTGAAATTTGTATTTTTGGTGAATATTTTAGTGAAAAGAGACAATGTTTCATGAGACTGCCTTAAGGCTGGCATTAGGGTTAGGGTTAGGGTTAGGGTTATGGAGCTAGGGTTAGGGTTACGGTCGTCTTTTGACCGATTGACTCGAAATTCGTCACGAATGTGGTCCTCTACTCGCTGAATGAGACACAGCAGTCCCCATCGGATTCCGGTGAAATTTGTATTTTTGGTGAATATTTTAAAAAAAAAAGTGGCCCATTTTTTCAATAGCTTCCAGGTCTTTGGACCGATTGACTGGAAATCGCTCCCAAATGTGCTCCTATACTGGCTGAACGAGACACAGCAGTCCCCATCGGATTCCGGTGAAATTTGTATTTTTGGTGAATATTTTAGTGAAAAGAGACAATGTTTCATGAGACTGCCTTAAGGCTGGCATTAGGGTTAGGGTTAGGGTTAGGGTTATGGAGCTAGGGTTAGGGTTACGGTCGTCTTTTGACCGATTGACTCGAAATTCGTCACGAATGTGGTCCTCTACTCGCTGAATGAGACACAGCAGTCCCCATCGGATTCCGGTGAAATTTGTATTTTTGGTGAATATTTTAAAGAAAAAAGTGGCCCATTTTTTCAATAGCTTCCAGGTCTTTGGACCGATTGACTCGAAATCGCTCCCAAATGTGCTCCTATACTGGCTGAACGAGACACAGCAGTCCCCATCGGATTCCGGTGAAATTTGTATTTTTGGTGAATATTTTAGTGAAAAGAGACAATGTTTCATGAGACTGCCTTAAGGCTGGCATTAGGGTTAGGGTTAGGGTTAGGGTTATGGAGCTAGGGTTAGGGTTACGGTCGTCTTTTGACCGATTGACTCGAAATTCGTCACGAATGTGGTCCTCTACTCGCTGAATGAGACACAGCAGTCCCCATCGGATTCCGGTGAAATTTGTATTTTTGCTGAATATTTTAAAGAAAAAAGTGGCCCATTTTTTCAATAGCTTCCAGGTCTTTGGACCGATTGACTCGAAATCGCTGCCAAATGTGCTCCTATACTGGCTGAACGAGACACAGCAGTCCCCATCGGATTCCGGTGAAATTTGTATTTTTGGTGAATATTTTAAAGAAAAAAGTGGCCCATTTTTTCAATAGCTTCCAGGTCTTTGGACCGATTGACTCGAAATCGCTCCCAAATGTGCTCCTATACTGGCTGAACGAGACACAGCAGTCCCCATCGGATTCCGGTGAAATTTGTATTTTTGGTGAATATTTTAGTGAAAAGAGACAATGTTTCATGAGACTGCCTTAAGGCTGGCATTAGGGTTAGGGTTAGGGTTAGGGTTATGGAGCTAGGGTTAGGGTTACGGTCGTCTTTTGACCGATTGACTCGAAATTCGTCACGAATGTGGTCCTCTACTCGCTGAATGAGACACAGCAGTCCCCATCGGATTCCGGTGAAATTTGTATTTTTGGTGAATATTTTAAAGAAAAAAGTGGCCCATTTTTTCAATAGCTTCCAGGTCTTTGGACCGATTGACTCGAAATCGCTCCCAAATGTGCTCCTATACTGGCTGAACGAGACACAGCAGTCCCCATCGGATTCCGGTGAAATTTGTATTTTTGGTGAATATTTTAAAGAAAAAAGTGGCCCATTTTTTCAATAGCTTCCAGGTCTTTGGACTGATTGACTCGAAATCGCTCCCAAATGTGCTCCTATACTGGCTGAACGAGACACAGCAGTCCCCATCGGATTCCGGTGAAATTTGTATTTTTGGTGAATATTTTAAAGAAAAAAGTGGCCCATTTTTTCAATAGCTTCCAGGTCTTTGGACCGATTGACTCGAAATCGCTGCCAAATGTGCTCCTATACTGGCTGAACGAGACACAGCAGTCCCCATCGGATTCCGGTGAAATTTGTATTTTTGGTGAATATTTTAAAGAAAAAAGTGGCCCATTTTTTCAATAGCTTCCAGGTCTTTGGACCGATTGACTCGAAATCGCTCCCAAATGCGCTCCTATACTGGCTGAACGAGACACAGCAGTCCCCATCGGATTCCGGTGAAATTTGTATTTTTGGTGAATATTTTAGTGAAAAGAGACAATGTTTCATGAGACTGCCTTAAGGCTGGCATTAGGGTTAGGGTTAGGGTTAGGGTTATGGAGCTAGGGTTAGGGTTACGGTCGTCTTTTGACCGATTGACTCGAAATTTGTCACGAATGTGGTCCTCTACTCGCTGAATGAGACACAGCAGTCCCCATCGGATTCCGGTGAAATTTGTATTTTTGGTGAATATTTTAAAGAAAAAAGTGGCCCATTTTTTGAATAGCTTCCAGGTCTTTGGACCGATTGACTCGAAATCGCTCCCAAATGTGCTCCTATACTGGCTGAACGAGACACAGCAGTCCCCATCGGATTCCGGTGAAATTTGTATTTTTGGTGAATATTTTAAAGAAAAAAGTGGCCCATTTTTTCAATAGCTTCCAGGTCTTTGGACCGATTGACTCGAAATCGCTCCCAAATGTGCTCCTATACTGGCTGAACGAGACACAGCAGTCCCCATCGGATTCCGGTGAAATTTGTATTTTTGGTGAATATTTTAGTGAAAAGAGACAATGTTTCATGAGACTGCCTTAAGGCTGGCATTAGGGTTAGGGTTAGGGTTAGGGTTATGGAGCTAGGGTTAGGGTTACGGTCGTCTTTTGACCGATTGACTCGAAATTCGTCACGAATGTGGTCCTCTACTCGCTGAATGAGACACAGCAGTCCCCATCGGATTCCGGTGAAATTTGTATTTTTGGTGAATATTTTAAAGAAAAAAGTGGCCCATTTTTTCAATAGCTTCCAGATCTTTGGACCGATTGACTCGAAATCGCTCCCAAATGTGCTCCTATACTGGCTGAACGAGACACAGCAGTCCCCATCGGATTCCGGTGAAATTTGTATTTTTGGTGAATATTTTAAAGAAAAAAGTGGCCCATTTTTTCAATAGCTTCCAGGTCTTTGGACCGATTGACTCGAAATCGCTCCCAAATGTGCTCCTATACTGGCTGAACGAGACACAGCAGTCCCCATCGGATTCCGGTGAAATTTGTATTTTTGGTGAATATTTTAAAGAAAAAAGTGGCCCATTTTTTCAATAGCTTCCAGGTCTTTGGACCGATTGACTCGAAATCGCTGCCAAATGTGCTCCTATACTGGCTGAACGAGACACAGCAGTCCCCATCGGATTCCGGTGAAATTTGTATTTTTGGTGAATATTTTAGTGAAAAGAGACAATGTTTCATGAGACTGCCTTAAGGCTGGCATTAGGGTTAGGGTTAGGGTTAGGGTTATGGAGCTAGGGTTAGGGTTACGGTCGTCTTTTGACCGATTGACTCGAAATTCGTCACGAATGTGGTCCTCTACTCGCTGAATGAGACACAGCAGTCCCCATCGGATTCCGGTGAAATTTGTATTTTTGGTGAATATTTTAAAGAAAAAAGTGGCCCATTTTTTCAATAGCTTCCAGGTCTTTGGACCGATTGACTCGAAATCGCTCCCAAATGTGCTCCTATACTGGCTGAACGAGACACAGCAGTCCCCATCGGATTCCGGTGAAATTTGTATTTTTGGTGAATATTTTAAAGAAAAAAGTGGCCCATTTTTTCAATAGCTTCCAGGTCTTTGGACCGATTGACTCGAAATCGCTGCCAAATGTGCTCCTATACTGGCTGAACGAGACACAGCAGTCCCCATCGGATTCCGGTGAAATTTGTATTTTTGGTGAATATTTTAAAGAAAAAAGTGGCCCATTTTTTCAATAGCTTCCAGGTCTTTGGACCGATTGACTCGAAATCGCTCCCAAATGTGCTCCTATACTGGCTGAACGAGACACAGCAGTCCCCATCGGATTCCGGTGAAATTTGTATTTTATGGTGAATATTTTAGTGAAAAGAGACAATGTTTCATGAGACTGCCTTAAGGCTGGCATTAGGGTTAGGGTTAGGGTTAGGGTTATGGAGCTAGGGTTAGGGTTACGGTCGTCTTTTGACCGATTGACTCGAAATTCGTCACGAATGTGGTCCTCTACTCGCTGAATGAGACACAGCAGTCCCCATCGGATTCCGGTGAAATTTGTATTTTTGGTGAATATTTTAAAGAAAAAAGTGGCCCATTTTTTCAATAGCTTCCAGGTCTTTGGACCGATTGACTCGAAATCGCTCCCAAATGTGCTCCTATACTGGCTGAACGAGACACAGCAGTCCCCATCGGATTCTGGTGAAATTTGTATTTTTGGTGAATATTTTAAAGAAAAAAGTGGCCCATTTTTTCAATAGCTTCCAGGTCTTTGGACCGATTGACTCGAAATCGCTCCCAAATGTGCTCCTATACTGGCTGAACGAGACACAGCAGTCCCCATCGGATTCCGGTGAAATTTGTATTTTTGGTGAATATTTTAGTGAAAAGAGACAATGTTTCATGAGACTGCCTTAAGGCTGGCATTAGGGTTAGGGTTAGGGTTAGGGTTATGGAGCTAGGGTTAGGGTTACGGTCGTCTTTTGACCGATTGACTCGAAATTCGTCACGAATGTGGTCCTCTACTCGCTGAATGAGACACAGCAGTCCCCATCGGATTCCGGTGAAATTTGTATTTTTGCTGAATATTTTAAAGAAAAAAGTGGCCCATTTTTTCAATAGCTTCCAGGTCTTTGGACCGATTGACTCGAAATCGCTCCCAAATGTGCTCCTATACTGGCTGAACGAGACACAGCAGTCCCCATCGGATTCCGGTGAAATTTGTATTTTTGGTGAATATTTTAAAGAAAAAAGTGGCCCATTTTTTCAATAGCTTCCAGGTCTTTGGACCGATTGACTCGAAATCGCTCCCAAATGTGCTCCTATACTGGCTGAACGAGACACAGCAGTCCCCATCGGATTCCGGTGAAATTTGTATTTTTGGTGAATATTTTAGTGAAAAGAGACAATGTTTCATGAGACTGCCTTAAGGCTGGCATTAGGGTTAGGGTTAGGGTTAGGGTTATGGAGCTAGGGTTAGGGTTACGGTCGTCTTTTGACCGATTGACTCGAAATTCGTCACGAATGTGGTCCTCTACTCGCTGAATGAGACACAGCAGTCCCCATCGGATTCCGGTGAAATTTGTATTTTTGGTGAATATTTTAAAGAAAAAAGTGGCCCATTTTTTCAATAGCTTCCAGGTCTTTGGACCGATTGACTCGAAATCGCTCCCAAATGTGCTCCTATACTGGCTGAACGAGACACAGCAGTCCCCATCGGATTCCGGTGAAATTTGTATTTTTGGTGAATATTTTAAAGAAAAAAGTGGCCCATTTTTTCAATAGCTTCCAGGTCTTTGGACCGATTGACTCGAAATCGCTCCCAAATGTGCTCCTATACTGGCTGAACGAGACACAGCAGTCCCCATCGGATTCCGGTGAAATTTGTATTTTTGGTGAATATTTTAGTGAAAAGAGACAATGTTTCATGAGACTGCCTTAAGGCTGGCATTAGGGTTAGGGTTAGGGTTAGGGTTATGGAGCTAGGGTTAGGGTTACGGTCGTCTTTTGACCGATTGATTCGAAATTCGTCACGAATGTGGTCCTCTACTCGCTGAATGAGACACAGCAGTCCCCATCGGATTCCGGTGAAATTTGTATTTTTGGTGAATATTTTAAAAAAAAAAGTGGCCCATTTTTTCAATAGCTTCCAGGTCTTTGGACCGATTGACTGGAAATCGCTCCCAAATGTGCTCCTATACTGGCTGAACGAGACACAGCAGTCCCCATCGGATTCCGGTGAAATTTGTATTTTTGGTGAATATTTTAGTGAAAAGAGACAATGTTTCATGAGACTGCCTTAAGGCTGGCATTAGGGTTAGGGTTAGGGTTAGGGTTATGGAGCTAGGGTTAGGGTTACGGTCGTCTTTTGACCGATTGACTCGAAATTCGTCACGAATGTGGTCCTCTACTCGCTGAATGAGACACAGCAGTCCCCATCGGATTCCGGTGAAATTTGTATTTTTGGTGAATATTTTAAAGAAAAAAGTGGCCCATTTTTTCAATAGCTTCCAGGTCTTTGGACCGATTGACTCGAAATCGCTCCCAAATGTGCTCCTATACTGGCTGAACGAGACACAGCAGTCCCCATCGGATTCCGGTGAAATTTGTATTTTTGGTGAATATTTTAGTGAAAAGAGACAATGTTTCATGAGACTGCCTTAAGGCTGGCATTAGGGTTAGGGTTAGGGTTAGGGTTATGGAGCTAGGGTTAGGGTTACGGTCGTCTTTTGACCGATTGACTCGAAATTCGTCACGAATGTGGTCCTCTACTCGCTGAATGAGACACAGCAGTCCCCATCGGATTCCGGTGAAATTTGTATTTTTGCTGAATATTTTAAAGAAAAAAGTGGCCCATTTTTTCAATAGCTTCCAGGTCTTTGGACCGATTGACTCGAAATCGCTGCCAAATGTGCTCCTATACTGGCTGAACGAGACACAGCAGTCCCCATCGGATTCCGGTGAAATTTGTATTTTTGGTGAATATTTTAAAGAAAAAAGTGGCCCATTTTTTCAATAGCTTCCAGGTCTTTGGACCGATTGACTCGAAATCGCTCCCAAATGTGCTCCTATACTGGCTGAACGAGACACAGCAGTCCCCATCGGATTCCGGTGAAATTTGTATTTTTGGTGAATATTTTAGTGAAAAGAGACAATGTTTCATGAGACTGCCTTAAGGCTGGCATTAGGGTTAGGGTTAGGGTTAGGGTTATGGAGCTAGGGTTAGGGTTACGGTCGTCTTTTGACCGATTGACTCGAAATTCGTCACGAATGTGGTCCTCTACTCGCTGAATGAGACACAGCAGTCCCCATCGGATTCCGGTGAAATTTGTATTTTTGGTGAATATTTTAAAGAAAAAAGTGGCCCATTTTTTCAATAGCTTCCAGGTCTTTGGACCGATTGACTCGAAATCGCTCCCAAATGTGCTCCTATACTGGCTGAACGAGACACAGCAGTCCCCATCGGATTCCGGTGAAATTTGTATTTTTGGTGAATATTTTAAAGAAAAAAGTGGCCCATTTTTTCAATAGCTTCCAGGTCTTTGGACCGATTGACTCGAAATCGCTCCCAAATGTGCTCCTATACTGGCTGAACGAGACACAGCAGTCCCCATCGGATTCCGGTGAAATTTGTATTTTTGGTGAATATTTTAAAGAAAAAAGTGGCCCATTTTTTCAATAGCTTCCAGGTCTTTGGACCGATTGACTCGAAATCGCTGCCAAATGTGCTCCTATACTGGCTGAACGAGACACAGCAGTCCCCATCGGATTCCGGTGAAATTTGTATTTTTGGTGAATATTTTAAAGAAAAAAGTGGCCCATTTTTTCAATAGCTTCCAGGTCTTTGGACCGATTGACTCGAAATCGCTCCCAAATGCGCTCCTATACTGGCTGAACGAGACACAGCAGTCCCCATCGGATTCCGGTGAAATTTGTATTTTTGGTGAATATTTTAGTGAAAAGAGACAATGTTTCATGAGACTGCCTTAAGGCTGGCATTAGGGTTAGGGTTAGGGTTAGGGTTATGGAGCTAGGGTTAGGGTTACGGTCGTCTTTTGACCGATTGACTCGAAATTTGTCACGAATGTGGTCCTCTACTCGCTGAATGAGACACAGCAGTCCCCATCGGATTCCGGTGAAATTTGTATTTTTGGTGAATATTTTAAAGAAAAAAGTGGCCCATTTTTTGAATAGCTTCCAGGTCTTTGGACCGATTGACTCGAAATCGCTCCCAAATGTGCTCCTATACTGGCTGAACGAGACACAGCAGTCCCCATCGGATTCCGGTGAAATTTGTATTTTTGGTGAATATTTTAAAGAAAAAAGTGGCCCATTTTTTCAATAGCTTCCAGGTCTTTGGACCGATTGACTCGAAATCGCTCCCAAATGTGCTCCTATACTGGCTGAACAAGACACAGCAGTCCCCATCGGATTCCGGTGAAATTTGTATTTTTGGTGAATATTTTAGTGAAAAGAGACAATGTTTCATGAGACTGCCTTAAGGCTGGCATTAGGGTTAGGGTTAGGGTTAGGGTTATGGAGCTAGGGTTAGGGTTACGGTCGTCTTTTGACCGATTGACTCGAAATTCGTCACGAATGTGGTCCTCTACTCGCTGAATGAGACACAGCAGTCCCCATCGGATTCCGGTGAAATTTGTATTTTTGGTGAATATTTTAAAGAAAAAAGTGGCCCATTTTTTCAATAGCTTCCAGGTCTTTGGACCGATTGACTGGAAATCGCTCCCAAATGTGCTCCTATACTGGCTGAACGAGACACAGCAGTCCCCATCGGATTCCGGTGAAATTTGTATTTTTGGTGAATATTTTAGTGAAAAGAGACAATGTTTCATGAGACTGCCTTAAGGCTGGCATTAGGGTTAGGGTTAGGGTTAGGGTTATGGAGCTAGGGTTAGGGTTACGGTCGTCTTTTGACCGATTGACTCGAAATTCGTCACGAATGTGGTCCTCTACTCGCTGAATGAGACACAGCAGTCCCCATCGGATTCCGGTGAAATTTGTATTTTTGGTGAATATTTTAAAAAAAAAAGTGGCCCATTTTTTCAATAGCTTCCAGGTCTTTGGACCGATTGACTGGAAATCGCTCCCAAATGTGCTCCTATACTGGCTGAACGAGACACAGCAGTCCCCATCGGATTCCGGTGAAATTTGTATTTTTGGTGAATATTTTAGTGAAAAGAGACAATGTTTCATGAGACTGCCTTAAGGCTGGCATTAGGGTTAGGGTTAGGGTTAGGGTTATGGAGCTAGGGTTAGGGTTACGGTCGTCTTTTGACCGATTGACTCGAAATTCGTCACGAATGTGGTCCTCTACTCGCTGAATGAGACACAGCAGTCCCCATCGGATTCCGGTGAAATTTGTATTTTTGGTGAATATTTTAAAGAAAAAAGTGGCCCATTTTTTCAATAGCTTCCAGGTCTTTGGACCGATTGACTCGAAATCGCTCCCAAATGTGCTCCTATACTGGCTGAACGAGACACAGCAGTCCCCATCGGATTCCGGTGAAATTTGTATTTTTGGTGAATATTTTAGTGAAAAGAGACAATGTTTCATGAGACTGCCTTAAGGCTGGCATTAGGGGTAGGGTTAGGGTTAGGGTTATGGAGCTAGGGTTAGGGCTACGGTCGTCTTTTGACCGATTGACTCGAAATTCGTCACGAATGTGGTCCTCTACTCGCTGAATGAGACACAGCAGTCCCCATCGGATTCCGGTGAAATTTGTATTTTTGGTGAATATTTTAAAAAAAAAAGTGGCCCATTTTTTCAATAGCTTCCAGGTCTTTGGACCGATTGACTCGAAATCGCTCCCAAATGTGCTCCTATACTGGCTGAACGAGACACAGCAGTCCCCATCGGATTCCGGTGAAATTTGTATTTTTGGTGAATATTTTAAAGAAAAAAGTGGCCCATTTTTTCAATAGCTTCCAGGTCTTTGGACCGATTGACTCGAAATCGCTCCCAAATGTGCTCCTATACTGGCTGAACGAGACACAGCAGTCCCCATCGGATTCCGGTGAAATTTGTATTTTTGGTGAATATTTTAGTGAAAAGAGACAATGTTTCATGAGACTGCCTTAAGGCTGGCATTAGGGGTAGGGTTAGGGTTAGGGTTATGGAGCTAGGGTTAGGGCTACGGTCGTCTTTTGACCGATTGACTCGAAATTCGTCACGAATGTGGTCCTCTACTCGCTGAATGAGACACAGCAGTCCCCATCGGATTCCGGTGAAATTTGTATTTTTGGTGAATATTTTAAAGAAAAAAGTGGCCCATTTTTTCAATAGCTTCCAGGTCTTTGGACCGATTGACTCGAAATCGCTCCCAAATGTGCTCCTATACTGGCTGAACGAGACACAGCAGTCCCCATCGGATTCCGGTGAAATTTGTATTTTTGGTGAATATTTTAGTGAAAAGAGACAATGTTTCATGAGACTGCCTTAAGGCTGGCATTAGGGTTAGGGTTAGGGTTAGGGTTATGGAGCTAGGGTTAGGGTTACGGTCGTCTTTTGACCGATTGACTCGAAATTCGTCACGAATGTGGTCCTCTACTCGCTGAATGAGACACAGCAGTCCCCATCGGATTCCGGTGAAATTTGTATTTTTGGTGAATATTTTAAAGAAAAAAGTGGCCCATTTTTTCAATAGCTTCCAGGTCTTTGGACCGATTGACTCGAAATCGCTCCCAAATGTGCTCCTATACTGGCTGAACGAGACACAGCAGTCCCCATCGGATTCCGGTGAAATTTGTATTTTTGGTGAATATTTTAGTGAAAAGAGACAATGTTTCATGAGACTGCCTTAAGGCTGGCATTAGGGGTAGGGTTAGGGTTAGGGTTATGGAGCTAGGGTTAGGGCTACGGTCGTCTTTTGACCGATTGACTCGAAATTCGTCACGAATGTGGTCCTCTACTCGCTGAATGAGACACAGCAGTCCCCATCGGATTCCGGTGAAATTTGTATTTTTGGTGAATATTTTAAAAAAAAAAGTGGCCCATTTTTTCAATAGCTTCCAGGTCTTTGGACCGATTGACTCGAAATCGCTCCCAAATGTGCTCCTATACTGGCTGAACGAGACACAGCAGTCCCCATCGGATTCCGGTGAAATTTGTATTTTTGGTGAATATTTTAAAGAAAAAAGTGGCCCATTTTTTCAATAGCTTCCAGGTCTTTGGACCGATTGACTCGAAATCGCTCCCAAATGTGCTCCTATACTGGCTGAACGAGACACAGCAGTCCCCATCGGATTCCGGTGAAATTTGTATTTTTGGTGAATATTTTAGTGAAAAGAGACAATGTTTCATGAGACTGCCTTAAGGCTGGCATTAGGGGTAGGGTTAGGGTTAGGGTTATGGAGCTAGGGTTAGGGCTACGGTCGTCTTTTGACCGATTGACTCGAAATTCGTCACGAATGTGGTCCTCTACTCGCTGAATGAGACACAGCAGTCCCCATCGGATTCCGGTGAAATTTGTATTTTTGGTGAATATTTTAAAGAAAAAAGTGGCCCATTTTTTCAATAGCTTCCAGGTCTTTGGACCGATTGACTCGAAATCGCTCCCAAATGTGCTCCTATACTGGCTGAACGAGACACAGCAGTCCCCATCGGATTCCGGTGAAATTTGTATTTTTGGTGAATATTTTAGTGAAAAGAGACAATGTTTCATGAGACTGCCTTAAGGCTGGCATTAGGGTTAGGGTTAGGGTTAGGGTTATGGAGCTAGGGTTAGGGTTACGGTCGTCTTTTGACCGATTGACTCGAAATTCGTCACGAATGTGGTCCTCTACTCGCTGAATGAGACACAGCAGTCCCCATCGGATTCCGGTGAAATTTGTATTTTTGGTGAATATTTTAAAGAAAAAAGTGGCCCATTTTTTCAATAGCTTCCAGGTCTTTGGACCGATTGACTCGAAATCGCTCCCAAATGTGCTCCTATACTGGCTGAACGAGACACAGCAGTCCCCATCGGATTCCGGTGAAATTTGTATTTTTGGTGAATATTTTAGTGAAAAGAGACAATGTTTCATGAGACTGCCTTAAGGCTGGCATTAGGGTTAGGGTTAGGGTTAGGGTTATGGAGCTAGGGTTAGGGTTACGGTCGTCTTTTGACCGATTGACTCGAAATTCGTCACGAATGTGGTCCTCTACTCGCTGAATGAGACACAGCAGTCCCCATCGGATTCCGGTGAAATTTGTATTTTTGGTGAATATTTTAAAGAAAAAAGTGGCCCATTTTTTCAATAGCTTCCAGGTCTTTGGACCGATTGACTCGAAATCGCTCCCAAATGTGCTCCTATACTGGCTGAACGAGACACAGCAGTCCCCATCGGATTCCGGTGAAATTTGTATTTTTGGTGAATATTTTAAAGAAAAAAGTGGCCCATTTTTTCAATAGCTTCCAGGTCTTTGGACCGATTGACTCGAAATCGCTCCCAAATGTGCTCCTATACTGGCTGAACGAGACACAGCAGTCCCCATCGGATTCCGGTGAAATTTGTATTTTTGGTGAATATTTTAGTGAAAAGAGACAATGTTTCATGAGACTGCCTTAAGGCTGGCATTAGGGTTAGGGTTATGGAGCTAGGGTTAGGGTTACGGTCGTCTTTTGACCGATTGACTCGAAATTCGTCACGAATGTGGTCCTCTACTCGCTGAATGAGACACAGCAGTCCCCATCGGATTCCGGTGAAATTTGTATTTTTGGTGAATATTTTAAAGAAAAAAGTGGCCCATTTTTTCAATAGCTTCCAGGTCTTTGGACCGATTGACTCGAAATCGCTCCCAAATGTGCTCCTATACTGGCTGAACGAGACACAGCAGTCCCCATCGGATTCCGGTGAAATTTGTATTTTTGGTGAATATTTTAAAGAAAAAAGTGGCCCATTTTTTCAATAGCTTCCAGGTATTTGGACCGACTGACTCGAAATCGCTCCCAAATGTGCTCCTATACTGGCTGAACGAGACACAGCAGTCCCCATCGGATTCCGGTGAAATTTGTATTTTTGGTGAATATTTTAAAGAAAAAAGTGGCCCATTTTTTCAATAGCTTCCAGGTCTTTGGACTGATTGACTCGAAATCGCTCCCAAATGTGCTCCTATACTGGCTGAACGAGACACAGCAGTCCCCATCGGATTCCGGTGAAATTTTTATTTTTGGTGAATATTTTAGTGAAAAGAGACAATGTTTCATGAGACTGCCTTAAGGCTGGCATTAGGGTTAGGGTTATGGAGCTAGGGTTAGGGTTACGGTCGTCTTTTGACTGATTGACTCGAAATTTGTCACGAATGTGGTCCTCTACTCGCTGAATGAGACACAGCAGTCCCCATCGGATTCCGGTGAAATTTGTATTTTTGGTGAATATTTTAGTGAAAAGAGACAATGTTTCATGAGACTACCTTAAGGCTGGCATTAGGGTTAGGGTTAGGGTTAGGGTTATGGGGCTAGGGTTAGGGTTAGGGTTCCGCTTGGCCGATTGACTCCAAATTGACCACAAATGTCGGCGGTGCTGGCGTAAAGAAAAAAAAGCAGTTTTTATTGCATTCCGGTGAAATTTGTATTTTTGGTGAATATTTTAGTGAAAAGAGACAATGTTTCATGAGACTGCCTTAAGGCTGGCATTAGGGTTAGGGTTAGGGTTAGGGTTATGGAGCTAGGGTTAGGGTTACGGTCGTCTTTTGACCGATTGACTCGAAATTCGTCACGAATGTGGTCCTCTACTCGCTGAATGAGACACAGCAGTCCCCATCGGATTCCGGTGAAATTTGTATTTTTGGTGAATATTTTAAAGAAAAAAGTAGCCCATTTTTTCAATAGCTTCCAGGTCTTTGAACCGATTGACTCGAAATCGCTCCCAAATGTGCTCCTATACTGTCTGAACGAGACACAGCAGTCCCCATCGGATTCCGGTGAAATTTGTATTTTTGGTGAATATTTTAGTGAAAAGAGACAATGTTTCATGAGACTGCCTTAAGGCTGGCATTAGGGTTAGGGTTAGGGTTATGGAGCTAGGGTTAGGGTTACGGTCGTCTTTTGACCGATTGACTCGAAATTTGTCACGAATGTGGTCCTCTACTCGCTGAATGAGACACAGCAGTCCCCATCGGATTCCGGTGAAATTTGTATTTTTGGTGAATATTTTAAAGAAAAAAGTGGCCCATTTTTTCAATAGCTTCCAGGTCTTTGAACCGATTGACTCGAAATCGCTCCCAAATGTGCTCCTATACTGGCTGAACGAGACACAGCAGTCCCCATCGGATTCCGGTGAAATTTGTATTTTTGGTGAATATTTTAGTGAAAAGAGACAATGTTTCATGAGACTGCCTTAAGGCTGGCATTAGGGTTAGGGTTAGGGTTAGGGTTATGGGGCTAGGGTTAGGGTTAGGGTTCCGCTTGGCCGATTGACTCCAAATTGACCACAAATGTCGGCGGTGCTGGCGTAAAGAAAAAAAAGCAGTTTTTATTGCATTCCGGTGGAATTTGTATTTTTGGTGAATATTTTAAAGAAAAAAGTGGCCCATTTTTTCAATAGCTTCCAGGTCTTTGAACCGATTGACTCGAAATCGCTCCCAAATGTGGTCCTATAACGGCTGAACGAGACACAGCAGTCCCCACCGGATTCTGGTGGAATTTGTATTTTTGGCGAATATTTTAGTGAAAAGGGACAGTGTTTCAGGAGACTGGCTTAAGGCTGGGGTTAGGGTTAGGGTTAGGGTTAGGGTTCTGCTTGGCCGATTGACTCGAAATCGCTCCCAAATGTGGTCCTATACCGGCTGAACGAGACACAGCAGTCCCCACCGGATTCCGGTGGAATTTGTATTTTTGGCGAATATTTTAGTGAAAAGGGACAGTGTTTCAGGAGACTGGCTTAAGGCTGGGGTTAGGGTTAGGGTTATGGGGCTAGGGTTAGGGTTAGGGTTCCGCTTGGCCGATTGACTCCAAATTGACCACAAATGTCGGCGGTGCTGGCGTAAAGAAAAAAAAGCAGTTTTTATTGCATTCCGGTGGAATTTGTATTTTTGGTGAATATTTTAAAGAAAAAAGTGACCATTTTTCATGAAAACCTCGGGCCATTTTTTCAATAGCTTCCAGGTCTTTGGACCGATTGACTCGAAATCGCTCCCAAATGTGGTCCTATACCGGCTGAACGAGACACAGCAGTCCCCACCGGATTCCGGTGGAATTTGTATTTTTGGCGAATATTTTAGTGAAAAGCGACAGTGTTTCAGGAGACTGGCTTAAGGCTGGGGTTGGGGTTAGGGTTCCGCTTGGCCGATTGACTCCAAATTGACCACAAATGTCGGCGGTGCTGGCGGAAAGAAAAAAAAGCAGTTTTTATTGGATTCCGGTGGAATTTGTATTTTTGGTGAATATTTTAAAGAAAAAATGGGCCATTTTTCATGAAAACCTCGGGCCATTTTTTCAATAGCTTCCAGGTCTTTGGACCGATTGACTCGAAATCGCTCCCAAATGTGGTCCTATACCGGCTGAACGAGACACAGCAGTCCCCACCGGATTCCGGTGGAATTTGTATTTTTGGCGAATATTTTAGTGAAAAGGGACAGTGTTTCAGGAGACTGGCTTTAGGCTGGGGTTAGGGTTAGGGTTAGGGTTAGGGTTCTGCTTGGCCGATTGACTCCAAATTGACCACAATTGTCGGCGGTGCTGGCGGAAAGAAAAAAAAGCAGTTTTTATTGGATTCCGGTGGAATTTGTATTTTTGGTGAATATTTTAAAGAAAAAAGTGGCCATTTTTCATGAAAACCTCGGGCCATTTTTTCAATAGCTTCCAGGTCTTTGGACCGATTGACTCGAAATCGTTCCCAAATGTGGTCCTATACCGGCTGAACGAGACACAGCAGTCCCCACCGGATTCTGGTGGAATTTGTATTTTTGGCGAATATTTTAGTGAAAAGGCTGGGGTTAGGGTTAGGGTTCCGCTTGGCCGATTGACTCCAAATTGACCACAAATGTCGGCGGTGCTGGCGGAAAGAAAAAAAAGCAGTTTTTATTGGATTCCGGTGGAATTTGTATTTTTGGTGAATATTTTAAAGAAAAAAGTGGCCATTTTTCATGAAAACCTCGGGCCATTTTTTCAATAGCTTCCAGGTCTTTGGACCGATTGACTCGAAATCGCTCCCAAATGTGGTCCTATACCGGCTGAACGAGACACAGCAGTCCCCACCGGATTCCGGTGGAATTTGTATTTTTGGCGAATATTTTAGTGAAAAGGGACAGTGTTTCAGGAGACTGGCTTAAGGCTGGGGTTAGGGTTAGGGTTAGGGTTAGGGTTCCGCTTGGCCGATTGACTCCAAATTGACCACAAATGTCGGCGGTGCTGGCAGAAAGAAAAAAAAGCAGTTTTTATTGGATTCCGGTGGAATTTGTATTTTTGGTGAATATTTTAAAGAAAAAAGTGGCCTTTTTTCATGAAAACCTCGTGCCATTTTTTCAATAGCTTCCAGGTCTTTGGACCGATTGACTCGAAATCGCTCCCAAATGTGGTCCTATACCGGCTGAACGAGACACAGCAGTCCCCACCGGATTCCGGTGGAATTTGTATTTTTGGTGAATATTTTAAAGAAAAAAGTGGCCATTTTTCATGAAAACCTCGGGCCATTTTTTCAATAGCTTCCAGGTCTTTGGACCGATTGACTCGAAATCGCTCCCAAATGTGGTCCTATACCGGCTGAACGAGACACAGCAGTCCCCACCGGATTCCGGTGGAATTTGTATTTTTGGCGAATATTTTAGTGAAAAGGGACAGTGTTTCAGGAGACTGGCTTAAGGCTGGGGTTAGGGTTAGGGTTAGGGTTAGGGTTCCGCTTGGCCGATTGACTCCAAATTGACCACAAATGTCGGCGGTGCTGGCGGAAAGAAAAAAAAGCAGTTTTTATTGGATTCCGGTGGAATTTGTATTTTTGGTGAATATTTTAAAGAAAAAAGTGGTCATTTTTCATGAAAACCTCGGGCCATTTTTTCAATAGCTTCCAGGTCTTTGGACCGATTGACTCGAAATCGCTCCCAAATGTGGTCCTATACCGGCTGAACGAGACACAGCAGTCCCCACCGGATTCCGGTGGAATTTGTATTTTTGGCAAATATTTTAGTGAAAAGCGACAGTGTTTCAGGAGACTGGCTTAAGGCTGGGGTTAGGGTTAGGGTTAGGGTTAGGGTTAGGGTTCCGCTTGGCCGATTGACTCCAAATTGACCACAAATGTCGGCGGTGCAGGCGGAAAGAAAAAAAAGCAGTTTTTATTGGATTCCGGTGGAATTTGTATTTTTGGTGAATATTTTAAAGAAAAAAGTGGCCTTTTTTCATGAAAACCTCGGGCCATTTTTTCAATAGCTTCCAGGTCTTTGGACCGATTGACTCGAAATCGCTCCCAAATGTGGTCCTATACCGGCTGAACGAGACACAGCAGTCCCCACCAGATTCCGGTGGAATTTGTATTTTTGGCGAATATTTTAGTGAAAAGGGACAGTGTTTCAGGAGACTGGCTTAAGGCTGGCATTAGGGTTAGGGTTAGGGTTAGGGTTATGGGGCTAGGGTTAGGGTTAGGGTTCCGCTTGGCCGATTGACTCCAAATTGACCACAAATGTCGGCGGTGCTGGCGTAAAGAAAAAAAAGCAGTTTTTATTGGATTCCGGTGGAATTTGTATTTTTGGTGAATATTTTAAAGAAAAAAGTGGCCATTTTTCATGAAAACCTCGGGCCATTTTTTCAATAGCTTCCAGGTCTTTGGACCGATTGATTCGAAATCGCTCCCAAATGTGGTCCTATACCGGCTGAACGAGACACAACAGTCCCTACCGGAATCCGGTGGAATTTGTATTTTTGGCGAATATTTTAGTGATAAGGGACAGTGTTTCAGGAGACTGGCTTAAGGCTGGGGTTAGGGTTAGGGTTAGGGTTATGGGGCTAGGGTTAGGGTTAGGGTTCCGCTTGGGCGATTGACTCCAAATTGACCACAAATGTCGGCGGTGCTGGCGGAAAGAAAAAAATGCAGTTTTTATTGGATTCCGGTGGAATTTGTATTTTTGGTGAATATTTTAAAGAAAAAAGTGGCCATTTTTCATGAAAACCTCGGGCCATTTTTTCAATAGCTTCCAGGTCTTTGGACCGATTGACTCGAAATCGCTCCCAAATGTGGTCCTATACCGGCTGAACAAGACACAGCAGTCCCCACCGGATTCCGGTGGAATTTGTATTTTTGGCGAATATTTTAGTGATAAGGGACAGTGTTTCAGGAGACTGGCTCAAGGCTGGGGTTAGGGTTAGGGTTAGGGTTAGGGTTATGGGGCTAGGGTTAGGGTTAGGGTTCCGCTTGGCTGATTGACTCCAAATTGACCACAAATGTCGGCGGTGCTGGCGGAAAGAAAAAAAAGCAGTTTTTATTGGATTCCGGTGGAATTTGTATTTTTGGTGAATATTTTAAAGAAAAAAGTGGCCTTTTTTCATGAAAACCTCGGGCCATTTTTTCAATAGCTTCCAGGTCTTTGGACCGATTGACTCGAAATCGCTCCCAAATGTGGTCCTATACCGGCTGAACGAGACACAGCAGTCCCCACCGGATTCCGGTGGAATTTGTATTTTTGGCGAATATTTTAGTGATAAGGGACAGTGTTTCAGGAGACTGGCTTAAGGCTGGGGTTAGGGTTAGGGTTAGGGTTAGGGTTATGGGGCTAGGGTTAGGGTTAGGGTTCTGCTTGGCCGATTGACTCCAAATTGACCACAAATGTTGGCGGTGCTGGCGGAAAGAAAAAAAAGCAGTTTTTATTGGATTCTGGTGGAATTTGTATTTTTGGTGAATATTTTAGTGAAAAGGGACAGTGTTTCAGGAGACTGGCTTAAGGCTGGGGTTAGGGTTAGGGTTCCACTTGGCCGATTGACTCCAAATTGACCACAAATGTCGGCGGTGCTGGCGGAAAGAAAAAAAAGCAGTTTTTATTGGATTCTGGTGGAATTTGTATTTTTGGCGAATATTTTAGTGATAAGGGACAGTGTTTCAGGAGACTGGCTTAAGGCTGGGGTTAGGGTTAGGGTTAGGGTTATGGGGCTAGGGTTAGGGTTAGGGTTCCGCTTGGGCGATTGACTCCAAATTGACCACAAATGTCGGCGGTGCTGGCGGAAAGAAAAAAATGCAGTTTTTATTGGATTCCGGTGGAATTTGTATTTTTGGTGAATATTTTAAAGAAAAAAGTGGCCATTTTTCATGAAAACCTCGGGCCATTTTTTCAATAGCTTCCAGGTCTTTGGACCGATTGACTCGAAATCGCTCCCAAATGTGGTCCTATACCGGCTGAACAAGACACAGCAGTCCCCACCGGATTCCGGTGGAATTTGTATTTTTGGCGAATATTTTAGTGATAAGGGACAGTGTTTCAGGAGACTGGCTTAAGGCTGGGGTTAGGGTTAGGGTTAGGGTTAGGGTTATGGGGCTAGGGTTAGGGTTAGGGTTCCGCTTGGCTGATTGACTCCAAATTGACCACAAATGTCGGCGGTGCTGGCGGAAAGAAAAAAAAGCAGTTTTTATTGGATTCCGGTGGAATTTGTATTTTTGGTGAATATTTTAAAGAAAAAAGTGGCCTTTTTTCATGAAAACCTCGGGCCATTTTTTCAATAGCTTCCAGGTCTTTGGACCGATTGACTCGAAATCGCTCCCAAATGTGGTCCTATACCGGCTGAACGAGACACAGCAGTCCCCACCGGATTCCGGTGGAATTTGTATTTTTGGCGAATATTTTAGTGAAAAGGGACAGTGTTTCAGGAGACTGGCTTAAGGCTGGGGTTAGGGTTAGGGTTAGGGTTCCGCTTGGCTGATTGACTCCAAATTGACCACAAATGTCGGCGGTGCTGGCGGAAAGAAAAAAAAGCAGTTTTTATTGGATTCCGGTGGAATTTGTATTTTTGGTGAATATTTTAAAGAAAAAAGTGGCCTTTTTTCATGAAAACCTCGGGCCATTTTTTCAATAGCTTCCAGGTCTTTGGACCGATTGACTCGAAATCGCTCCCAAATGTGGTCCTATACCGGCTGAACGAGACACAGCAGTCCCCACCGGATTCCGGTGGAATTTGTATTTTTGGCGAATATTTTAGTGAAAAGGGACAGTGTTTCAGGAGACTGGCTTAAGGCTGGGGTTAGGGTTAGGGTTAGGGTTAGGGTTCGGCTTGGCCGATTGACTCCAAATTGACCACAAATGTCGGCGGTGCTGGCGGAAAGAAAAAAAAGCAGTTTTTATTGGATTCCAGTGGAATTTGTATTTTTGGTGAATATTTTAAAGAAAAAAGTGGCCTTTTTTCATGAAAACCTCGGGCCATTTTTTCAATAGCTTCCAGGTCTTTGGACCGATTGACTCGAAATCGCTCCCAAATGTGGTCCTATACCGGCTGAACGAGACACAGCAGTCCCCACCGGATTCCGGTGGAATTTGTATTTTTGGCGAATATTTTAGTGATAAGGGACAGTGTTTCAGGAGACTGGCTTAAGGCTGGGGTTAGGGTTAGGGTTAGGGTTAGGGTTATGGGGCTAGGGTTAGGGTTAGGGTTCTGCTTGGCCGATTGACTCCAAATTGACCACAAATGTTGGCGGTGCTGGCGGAAAGAAAAAAAAGCAGTTTTTATTGGATTCTGGTGGAATTTGTATTTTTGGTGAATATTTTAGTGAAAAGGGACAGTGTTTCAGGAGACTGGCTTAAGGCTGGGGTTAGGGTTAGGGTTCCACTTGGCCGATTGACTCCAAATTGACCACAAATGTCGGCGGTGCTGGCGGAAAGAAAAAAAAGCAGTTTTTATTGGATTCTGGTGGAATTTGTATTTTTGGCGAATATTTTAGTGATAAGGGACAGTGTTTCAGGAGACTGGCTTAAGGCTGGGGTTAGGGTTAGGGTTAGGGTTATGGGGCTAGGGTTAGGGTTAGGGTTCCGCTTGGGCGATTGACTCCAAATTGACCACAAATGTCGGCGGTGCTGGCGGAAAGAAAAAAATGCAGTTTTTATTGGATTCCGGTGGAATTTGTATTTTTGGTGAATATTTTAGTGAAAAGGGACAGTGTTTCAGGAGACTGGCTTAAGGCTGGGGTTAGGGTTAGGGTTCCACTTGGCCGATTGACTCCAAATTGACCACAAATGTCGGCGGTGCTGGCGGGAAAAAAAAAAGCAGTTTTTATTGGATTCCGGTGAAATTTGTATTTTTGGTGAATATTTTAAAGGAAAAAGTGGCCATTTTTCATGAAAACCTCGGCCCATTTTTTCAATAGCTTCCAGGTCTTTCGACCGATTGACTCGAAATCGCTCCCAAATGTGGTCCTATACTGGCTGAACGAGACACAGCAGTTCCCATTGGATTTTAGTGGAATCTCTTTTTTTCATGAATATTTTAAAGAAAAATCATCATTTTTAGCGAATACACCACCTGATTTTTTCAATAGCTCCCAGGTCATTTGAGCCATCGACTCAAAATCAATGACCAAATGTCTTGTTATACTGGTAGAATGAGACACAAATGTTTTTATTGGATTTTAGTGGAATTTCTTTTTTTCATGAATATTTTAAAGAAAAATCAGCCTTTTTAGCAAATACACTGCCCAATTTATTCAATAGCTCCGAGGTTATTTGAGCCATTGACTCAAAATCAATGGCAAAATGTCTTGTTATACTGGTAGAATGACACACAGCTGGCTGTTTTTATTGGACTTCAGTGGAATTTCTTTTTTTCATGAAAAATCAGGAAAATCAGCATTTTTCATGAATACGTTCAAGATACAAGATTCAAGATTCAAAGATTTATTTGTCATATGCAATTGTACAAGTACAGCATCAGTGAAATGAAATTGCAACCAGTCCGTCAACTGTGCAAAAAATAGTGCAACTAGAAAATTAAATTTAAATAAGAAAATAAAACTGAAAAAGAGAATAAAATAACAGACTTACTTTTAAATATAATATATATATATATATATATGTATATATATATATATACACACACACACACACACACACATATATACACACACACATATTACAATCAAGAAATAGATATAAATAAGAACAAGACCAAACTATTCACAGAAAGACCGTATGCAAAGTAGCAGGGTGTGTATGCATGTGTGTGATATATGGGCTGTGTCTCAATTCAGGGGCTGCATCCTTCAAGGATGCGGCCTTTGCGGCCCACAAAGGCCGGGTCCTTCAGAGAGACCTTCGAAGACCTCGTCCACCGTTGTTAAATGGGACGGTCTAGCCTTCGGAGCATTAGGATAGTAGCGGTGCGTCCTCCAAAAAGAGGGAAGGGCAGGCTGCATTTGTGGGCTGCATTTGAAGGAGCCTTCCAATTGGGACAGCCTTCGCGCGGCGTTGTGACGTAAGTGGCCTTCAAATGCGCCCTTCGAAGGATGCAGCCCCTGAATTGGGACACAGCCATGGTGTGTTTGCTGAATGTGTGTTATGTTCGTTTATGGGAGTCTATTGACCGAATGGCCTGAGGGAAGAAGCTCCTCCTCAGACACTCAGTCCTGGCCATGACACTGCATAATGCGCTTGCCAGAAGGCAGCTTCACAAACAGTTCACGGTCCGGGTGGTGAATGTCTGTCATGATCCTGGTCGCTCTGGACCTGCAGTCATTTTTTTAAATAGCTTCCAGGTCATTTGACCCATTGACTCAAATTCAATGCCAAAATGTCTTCGTGTACTGGTTGAATGAGACACACCACTTTTTATTGGATTTCAGTGGAATTTCTTTTTTTTATGAATATTTTAATGAAAAGTCACCATTTTTCATGAATATGTCAGTCGTTTTCTTCAATAGCTTCCAGGTCATTTTACCCATTGACTCACACTCAATACCGAAATGTTTTCTTACACTTGATGAATAACACACATCTGTTTTTATTGGAAATTCTATTTTTCATGAATTCTTTTTTGAAATATTGGCATTTCTTTTCAATAGCTTCCGGGTCATTTGACACATTGACTAACATTCAATATAGAAATTTCTTCCTATACTGGTTGAATGAGACATACCTGTTTGTATTGAATTTAAGTGACAGACATTTAAATTTAAAACAAATATGTTTTAATGCAAAAACAAATTTTTGGGGGACAAATAAGACATACCTGTTTTAATAACATTTCACTGCTTCTTCTATTTTATATGAATATTCATTATGAAAAATCAACATTTCTTTTCCATTTCTTTTCGCTTCCATTTCATGTGACCCAGTGACTGCAAACCAATGTCGAATTTGGTCACTATAGGACACACCTCTTTTTAATGAATTGTACTGCTTCTTCTATTTTAAATAAATATTTTTATCAAAATTCAGCAGTTATTTTTAAATAGCTTATCATCGTCATGTAACCCAATGATTCCAAACCAATGCCAATTGTATCACTAAATGGGACAAATAAGACAAATCTCTTTTTATTACATTTTACTCATAATTCTCCTGACAATAAACAAACATACTCATATTATGCTTCTCCAAACTGTAAACCATAACCGATGTTCAGTTTGCTACAACCACTTTGCCATGTTGATGTGTCCCATGTGGCCTGTGTAGTGATAAAAGTGAGTCATTTGGTCACATGACATGGAAGCAATTGCAAAGAAATTTTTAATAATACATTTTCATATAAAATAGAAGAAAAAGTAAAATTTAATAAAAACAGGCGTGTCTTATTTGTCCCATTTAGTAATACAATCCAGCATTGGTTTGGAGTCACTGGGTCACATGACATGGAAGCTATTGTAAAAAACAAACAAACATTGTTTTAAAAAAATATTTTTACAAAATGAACACATTAGCAATCAAAATAAGTGTGCTACATAAAATCAGTTTAGTATTTTTATATGTATTTTTAAATATATTTCTTTATCATAATTTTCGCTAATATCATCAAGTCAGCATGAAGAAACAATAGGCTCGTTCGAGATGAACTGCGCCTCGCCTGGAAGGTGGACGAGACCAGGCGGCAGCAGCAGGGGGTGGTGACAAAAAGCTGCAGTCCAGTCGGACAGTTTCCAGCCGCCATCAAAGAATATACAGGAAGTCACAGAAACATTTACATCCCGTTAGAGCCATCTGTAGGCTACCTGTAGTTTGCAGAACACGTTCGGATAGCTATGGCTGAAGAAATTGCGTATGCACTGTCATTTATAAATCATACAATCCCTAAATTTAAGAAATTGAACTACTGAATTAACAGTCCAAACGTTCTCACAGCTACATATATAGGCGACACTTGGGGAGGACAAGCAGCAAAGGTTTCTTATAATCTTTATTTAGTGATGTATTTATATTTGTAATTATATACAGTATATATGTGGGAATATGTGCGTGTCTGGCATTGTATTCTATCCTTTGTTCTTTTTGTCTGCCTTGTAAAGCACTGATTGCTCGTTCTGATAAGTGTTATATGTGTATAAATAACCTTTATTATTATTATTATTATTATTGTTATTATCAACCACACAAAATATGTTTGTTAACAGATTAAACCTTCATTGCACAACATGAGATTCATATAATCTAGCATTAAATATAACAATTACACAGAAAATTAGGATTTTCGACAAAACGTAGTGTTTGTAGTCCTAACTAAGAGCCAATCAGCTCTTTGATCAGGCGACAGCCAGGCGTTTCCCATCATGCCCTGCGGTCTTGCAGTCGGTGGAGAGCAACTGCGGCACCTGGCTCTAAAAACTGCGGCCGCCTTGATCTCGTGAGGTTATCGTTGCCGGCGCGTGCATGACGTCAGAGTAAGTCGGGATCAAGTCGGACACAAATCTAACCGGCATGCATTGTGCGGTGGTCGCCGGTGATCGATTCTGCGCAGGCCTGGCTCATCTCGAACGAGCCTATTGTTTTTGTGTAAATCAAACAAACAATAGGGTAATTTGTTGATGGTCCCTAAGTCAGCCTCCAGTGCAGCGCGAGGTTCTGGGAGGCGAGCTAACCGTCCTCCTGCTGCCAACACTGGGTCAAACTGAGTAAGAGACGCCGTTGGGTGTCTCCGGGGTTAATGTCTGTCGAATATCCAACCTTAAACTAACTTCAAGCCTAAAACTAACTTCACTAATTCCCAACATTATTTTTCAAAAAAAAATTCAACACCATCCATGCACAACCATGTATGAAACTCTTGTAGAAAAATAATACATTTCCTTTATTTATTTGGTTTAAAAGTTGTCGAAATTAAACTTTATTGAGTCTAAAAGATCCCGGAATCAGTCAATAATTGATTCATCAAGTGTACATTTTTAATTACAGACTGTAACCTTGCCTAATGTTGCCAGAACCTCCAAATTCCTAGAAAAAAAAGAGCACATGACCTCAATATCCTCAATGGCAGTGGTGGATAGAGTACTGAAAATCTATTCTCAAGTTTAAATTAAATTATTCAAGAAAAATTAAAATTACCATTTAAGTAATCCACTCAAAGTAAATAAAGTACCGGTGGTAGCTACTATGGCACGGTTCAGGATCAGATTTAATGCAAACATCCATAAGACCATGAAGACAAACTACCCTACACTTCGAAAAAAGGGAGACCGAATACTTAATGTTATAATTTAATTTAATGTTGAATGAAGTACAGAAAATATAGAGTACAATCAAATGAAACGAGCTGTACTGAAAAAGACACAAAAACATGATTCCCGTCAACTAAATTATGTTATTAGTAGCTCTCCCATATGAACATAACCTTACAAGTAAACTAATAAAATATTAAACTAATAGCTATGGAATCATCCTTCTGAGAGTAACAAAATAAAGATTTGGTCATTTGGAGTGCAGTGCCCCAGAAAATGACAAGAGGCTCTGCTTAGCTGTGTTTGCACATCAAACAGAGAAAACTATACCCATACACAAAGTCTCACTCACTCACTCACTCACTCACACACTCACACACTCACTCACTCACACACTCACACACACACACAGCTTAAGACCCCCCAAAAACCTTTGGATTGGTCTCAGCTAGACATGTAAATCATTATTTAAACTCAGTTTATGAAAGAAAAATCCTCCAATTTAATTAATCCATGTAGTTATTTTCTAGTACACAATTTATGGCCTACAGATATGCAACCCTTGCACCAAGAGACCCCCAAATGAGCTGCATGGTGAAAATGTTTGCTGGCAGAAAATACTTTGCAATTAAAGGTACATTGTTGGGTTGTCCCAAAAATTCAGCGTTAAACATTGAAGATATTTAGAGGAATGTGATGTTCAGTCTTGTGGATCGCAACAATTGTTTACCTTCTTTTCTCACAGCCAGTTGGAAAATACTCTTTATAAAGACAGTATTATGTACCTTTCACCCATAAACAGTGTTTTTACGCAGAAGCAGAATAGATCTACGTGGGTCAGAAATAAAGAGAAAATATCACTATATAATGCTCTGAATGAAATACTGACTGACCCTTTTATTTAGCATTAATCTGAAAGAATGTAAAAATGGAAAGTAAAGGACAAGTCGCATTTTAAACAGTAAAAAATTAATTGTGATATAAAGAGCCTAACAGTATTTTAGGTACATTTGTTCTGAGCAGTTCAAGGTTTCACTCAAGCTGTATTTTAAGGACAAGTTGTCCTACTGCACATTGAGTTCATGTGAACTGCTACAAGCCTGATAAAAAGAGAAGAAGAAGGGTGTAATATGCAGTTCTACACTCTAATATGGCTCAAGGATAAGTATGACCATACAGTGTTATCTCAACAGATACACCCATCCTGCCCTCTGCTGGAGGACTAGAGTATGGACTCCGGATACTCCAGATATTGTAACTGTTACACTATTTGCACAAGGAGCTAGGGAAGAAATAGAGATACCCCATGGCAATAATGTGACGGCTTAAATTTTGTGGTTGAATTTGGTTGAAATTTTATAAAACATGTTTCAGGCTACAATGCAGAATTAAGGCAGCAATGCCACTTTCATTTGAGTCACAGAGAAAAATGTTTTGCAGTTTCCTTTGTAATGATGGGGGTTATACTGTAGCTCACATGTGAAAACAGGGTAAGATGAGGATCCTTTCCCCACAGGAAAGTAATGACTAGAGGCTGTGGGTTGACGCCTTCCCTGCTCTTAGGGTGTCCTCTGTGTGACATCATTTCACACACCAAATTACCTCTAGGTGAGGGGCACCAGTGGGCGCTCTCCCCTGCCTCCAAGGTCAGGGTGAACGACCACTGATGCCCATTCGCCAAAGAGTGCAGAAGCAGAAAGAGAAACATGCAAGGTTGTCTTCAAGTACAGCAGTCCTTCAGTGATTCAAACTCTCATAATGTTAGACATGCATACTCACACTCTCATTTTCTGTCTCTCTCTCTCTCTCTCACACACACACACACACACACAAACACACACAGATATTTTCACATCTTCATTTCCCAAAACTGCCAAAATTAGCGAAGGCATCTTGTTTGGGTGGAACCATGGCTGGGCTGATGGAGTGTGTGAGGCCCATCCCTACTCCTGGCACTCCCATGCCAGCCATACCACCCATCATCACGGGAGTGGCCATGCCCATATTCATGCTCATGTTCATTCCCATCATGCCTTGATTTGCAGGAATTCCCCCCATCCCCATGGTACCCGTGGTCATTGAAGGGGGCATATTTGCTGCCAGGGAGGCTGGCATGCCAGTTGCCATCGATGCAGGCATGGCCATCGTCATGGCATTGCCTGCCATCATGGGATTGGCTGGTGGTCTTATGGGTGTCACGTGGGGCGGGGAGCTGAGGTTCAGTCCTCCAAAGTTCTGGGCCAGCAGATTGACGGGAGGCACTCCTGCACAGACACATGTGAGCAGAGACAGTTAATACACTTGGGTTATAAAGCTTTATAATATGTCACAGTTTGGTCATTTTTGTCAGATATTTTAATTACACTGACCAGACTAATTTAAGTAAGGTAGATTTCAAAATACTTTCTTGACAGTGACCTGTCTCACTAAAGAGCTGGAGTTGTAAGGTTCATCAACTTACATTTAAGACTTATTTTTAATACCACATAGAATGCAATTTAAAACCTATTTCACAGTCAAACCAGCCCAAGTATGAAAAATGCCAATGAAAACTAGTAGGGATAATATGGCATAGAATTATTAGACTTTTAAATGAAATTAACGACTTTTGACCTTTTTAATACCATTGAAGGCCTTTTTTTGAGAAATGTAATCAGTGCTTTTTAGTTCTTTTCAAGGCCTGCAGATACCCTGCATATATAGACTCACTTTCAGTATTAAATGCACACAGAAAATTGACATGATACCTTGTTGCTGGATGATATTGTTGAGTGTGGGCGGTGTCTTCGTGGGGTTGAGGCCTGCTGACAGGAAGTCCAGGCTGATGTTGACAGAGGGGTCAGACCAGGTCGAACCTAATGACCCCTGACCTCCAACACCAACCTTCTGCTGTTGGCCTATGGCCTGCTGAGTTGGCATGCCTCCCAAGCTCTGAAATAGATTATAAATATTTTATACTTTGATAAATACACAAAGAGTAATTTCTGACATATAGACTATGGTACCATGGTATATTCAACAACAATTGACAGCCTTAAATTGGATTACAATGCTTAATATTATTATTTTATATATGATATAAAATTGGATCCATATTTACCACATTTTTGATTTATTTGGCAACACTGCTGAATGTTTGGGTCATAACTTTTAACATTTTCATTGCACTATTAATTTGGACTATTTAACAATGTTATACATATTCTTTCATGAAAAATGTGTTCTTTACAACAACTAGACCAGACGAACAAGGCTTTCCTTTGATGTGCACCATTCCTACCTGTTGAGAGCGAGAAAGAGGCATTGTGGGCATAGCAACAGATGCTCCTGGCGTCGCCCCTCCCAGAGAGAAAGTCAAGCTCTGAGAGGCACTCAGTGTTGTATGTGGATTGGTTAGTTGATGATTAACTCCTCCCATCAGGTCAAAGAGCTCGGCGGAAGGTGGGACAGGGGCGGGATTAGAGGCTGTGGGTGACTGCACGCTGCCAAACAGGTCGGTGACGGGCTGGGAGGGACCAGAGCTAGACGAAGTTGGTGGGTTCGCTGAGAAGGCATTCCAGTCTCCAAATTCTCCGTTTCCATTGGATGAAGGAGCAGCTGGACACAAGAGATCAGTAATTATGTTTGGTATTATTGTAACTTTAATCTTGACAGGAGCTACTTGACTACTTCACTGTGTACTAAAATTTAAATTCATTAATAATAAAAAATCCACGATAAAAAAAGACATCTAAAAACAGTGTGTACAACTTAGCTCTTTTCTCATGATCACCCTGGTCGGAAATTATTGACAGTATATTTCAGTAGGTTTCGCATATAACCTGTTCGGTCTTGGTTTTAAGGGTTTGCCCAGTCAGTACAGTCAATCGAACCCTGGTGCGAGCCAAACAACTGCACCAACAACATCGATCAATCCAGTCAGAAGCAGTTATTTCACAGTGATACCCCCCAGCATTTTGCTGTACAAAGACAGGTCTTTTTTGATCTATTACTATCTGTCTGTCATTATCTGGAACATATTGTCAATTTGTCCAATCAATGAGTTTCCCTTTCAGTCTGTATAACTTCATGTTCACTCCTCTGGGTTCATAAAAAGCTAGTGTGGACATGAGCCGGACCACAGCTAAAATACAGTAATGTATCTTCTTTTCTCTTGGCCAAATGAACTGAACTACAGGTGTGAAAACACTCTAAGGTGAGAAAAGCAATAACAAGTGTACCAGTGGAGGTTGGGAGGCTGGCAGAGGCCGCAGGCGAAGAGAAGTCGGCAAAGCCACCAATGAGGTCTGAACTTCCACCTGGATGGACGAACACACACAGACACATGTATTTACACAAAATCTAGAACAACCACCACGGCCTTCCTTTTTTTCCTTGTGTGTAAAGGTTTGAAGATACCTGCTGTAGTGCTCTGATTGGGTGAAGGATCAATCACTAACAGGTCAGCGAGGCCGCTACTGGAAGATTGCCTGACTGATGACTAAAGAGAGGAGCAGAGAGAGAGATCTTGATTTAATGCATACTGCTGAAAATGTATCTAACATCTGGAGAAGTGTGACTGTCTGTGTGAGTACCTTCTCCTCTGGGCTCTTGTCTCCAGTGTAGTGAGCTGCAGCACCCAGGTCCAGAGTCTTGCTGTTTGTTGCTCCACTGCGTTTCCGCGTGGTGGTGGTTGTGGTTTCTGTTGCTTGTGTGATCTGGATGCTCTTCGTGGTGACAGTTTCTTCCTCATCTTTGAACTCAAGGGTTTCCTGCCTACCGTTTCTTGATGCTCGGTCCTCCTCGTTGTCACTATGGCAACCAGAAGAAAGACATATGTAGAAAGCAGCACACAGGAGATTTTGCTATTAACTGTATTAACCTGCTTTAAAATTCTTGTCTGTGTGTCTTTGGTTACATAATGGATAATCCAAGACACAATGGTTCAAAGATTATTTAACACATGAAGTATCTGATGTGCAACACGTGGGTGACTCTTTGCATCATTTTATTTTTGTTTTATGATTCTAAGTAAAAAAAAAGGAAACCAGCTAGCTATTGCAATATCAGCCCCAATATGCGCAACCAAGGATGCATGTAGCAACTTTCTATTTTAAAACAAGCATTCACAAGCATGCGTATGTAGACAATGTTTACCTGATTCTGTCGGGTGAGTCGTCTCGTTCCTTTTTTCTGAACTTGTTGAGCGTGTCGTCGATAGTGCTGCCTATTTTGTCACTGATCTCTCCAAGCTTCTCACTAAAGGGGAAAGCTCCTCTGCTCTTATCCCAGTCCTCATCCCACTTACTCCGATCCAACTCGGTGGCTGGACAGAAAAGGACAAAGAGACATAAAGAGAGATTTATAATTGATAAAATACAATAAACATTACACTAAAAGAAAAAATAAGATTAGATCTGCTGCAAATTATTATGTCAATATTTGTTTGATTAATCTTTTGCTCTACAAAATTAAAAGTTAAAAGTCAAACATCAAAAGATACACAGTTTACAATTATATAATTGTTGAACTCTAATTTCAAAGAAAGTGGGATGAAGACCACCTGCAAAGCAGGACTGGATCAATAGGAACTTTACTTAATGTGATTTGTCTTTTTAGTTTTAATCATTTATAGAGCTAATCAATAAACCAATATTTTGAATTCCTTGTTCGAACAGGCAATTCAAGTTTGACTTTTAATACACATTCAAAAGAGCTCATGCTTGCTTTACACAATATTCTTTCTATAATACATTTCAAATCCTATGGGTGAAGTTATATCATCATTTTAATCCCCATCTGACTCGAGCTGTCGAAGGACATGAAGTGAATTACTTACAGTTCTTAATGCTCCCTCCTCCTCCTCCTCCTCCTCCCACTCCTCCTCCTCCCATACTGTCAGAGGAGACTCCAATGTATTTATCTTTGTTCTTCTTTGCCTTCTTCCTCTCCTCTCTCAGTCTGTCATCGTCCTGGACGAACTCCACCATCTCCTTCACCTTCTGACGCACATTGATGCCCTGATCCTTACCATTTTCATCTGGAAGGACACACACACACACACACACACACACAGAAAATTAAAACAGGAGGGCTACTGGCCAGACTTCTATGACATTTGCTGTTGATAGTAATTTTAGTGACAAGATGACTTTTAATCCAGTGCAACTGACCCGGGTCAAAAATCGGGTTTTCCATGAAATTTGCAGAGATATTCATGTTTTTTAGAGTATTAACAGGTATGTTGAAGTATGTTTTGGATATTTTCTCAAGAAATACAATCAGGCTAAAATTTCTACTTGTACACAATCATTCAAATTGACAAATAGTCATTAAATGTTACGAGCATACTGTATCAATGCTGCCTAGGGAATTATCCCATTTTCTATCTTGGTTAATCAGCAATATTTCTGATTGAGTTCAAGTTTAACCAATAAAAAAATGGCTAATTTTCATTAAGACACTCACCAATGAAGTGGTAGTTTTCTAGAGATCGCAGGTCGTAGATGTGTTCTCTGGCGCTGGTGACGACTCTTTCAGACCCATTCCTGATTAGATAGGCTAGCAGCAGTAAAGCCTGCAGAGGGAGAAAGAGAAAAAGAGAGATAGAAAGAGATGGAGTTAGAGACATGATTAACTCTAGGGAGATGTAGTCAGCATTGCTCAATGAGAAATAATCTATCCTAAAAAAAGTTAAAAGTCCGTTCTGTTTTACTGTACTTCAAGTGAAATTTGTTTTTGTTTTCCAACAGTTTCCCTGCCCTGAGTCACGTCTGCTCTCTTAAACTCAGCCTAATTCCTAAAATCCAAACTCAGTCTTAAGGAAAGATAAAGGAAGGAACCAAGAAATTGCCTCAATACAGCAGAGAATCAAACTGATTCACTTTTCCTTCTGAAATCAGTCCACCTCTCATGTTTAATCATACAGGCACAAAGAAGCACCAAGACTGAGAACAGAGCTGCACAGCACAGACACAACACCGGCACACCTGCTAACCCGAGTGTAACAATACCTTGTAGACTCGTCTCCAGTTCTTCTTGTTGTCTTTCAGCATCCTGGTCCACAGCATGTTCATCACCTCTGGGAACTGTTCATACATGAAGGTAGATCTAAACACACAAACACAATCACATAGTCACAAAGATTATAATGCTGGAAAAACCACACAGGTAAACCAAAGCATAATCGGGTCTAGTGTACAGAAATAGTCTTTCTTATTTGTCCTTGATAAAGCATCATGTATGGGTGTGTAATGACCCAATACAGTGTATCTGCTGCCTAAGTGATATGCATTTACTTGACATACAGTAACCATGTGTGTATGTGTTACACATACTTGGCTATTTCTCCCATCAGTTGTCCGGAGGGTCCCCAGGGGTCATCATTGGTGGCCTCCCTCACCTTGGACTCGATCTCTGAGTAGTTCATTACCACATTGGTGCTGTTGATAGAAACAAATATTTTCTACATAAATTACGTGCATTCAAATATTTGTTTGCCATCAATATTTCAAACACGTATGTGGCTTTTCCTCCTTATCTTTCTGCTTACTTACTGTAAACACAATGCTTATTAGGAGGTTATGTTTTCACCTGTGTCTGTCTGTCTGTTTCTTTCTTTGTTTGTTTGTCAGCAAGATTAGGATGGAGGATGGGCCTCGACCCAGAACACACCACATTAACTTTTGCTTCAGAAAAGGGACAGAACCAGTCACTTTCTTTAACATTGCAAGAGGGTATTTTTTCAACATTTTTGTTAATTTCCCAGGGAATAATGCATGGATCTTGATGTAAAAAAATCTGGTGTATTTAGGTAGCTGATATCTAAGAGTCAGTACTATTTGGTCTATAGTATATAAAGGGGACTGTTGGTGGAGGCATGCGCTCTGAATGCCATTCTAGTTATTCCATTTTTGGTCAGTCGGTCTTGCTGCAAATGTTCAAATCAGCAAATAATTCTCTTCACACTCTACTCATCACATTTCCAAAGGTCACACAGACCAAAACACGATTTGAAACCCACACATTCACATATTTACAGAGCTTAACACAAGGGCGACTACCAAATGACAATCTCTCTGGCTAGCAGAGCATCATCATCATCATCATATCTCACCTCTACACACACTCTCTGCACATTGTGTGTTTATGAGTGAGTTATTACAAACAGCACACACTCAAGCTCAGTATAACTGCGGAGAACAGGATTATCACAATAACTATATTCATGCATGTGTCATACACACAGCACACACTGAAATCGAGTAAGACAAGGAGAATCCCAGCTCACTGAATAATGAATGACAGCTTTCTAAAAGCCTCCGTTCTGACCAATGCGCTTCAGAGGACAGACATTCACGTGCACAAACAAGCATAGTTAGTTGAGCAGGGTGTGTATATCCATCTGTGTGCATGTGCGTGTGTACAACAGAGGTAAACACAGCCAAACCTCCCCATGAGCAATGTCTGCTTGCTTCCTGCCCTCTTTGTTTTTTGTGGGCTCACCTGCTGCTGTGTTTGTTTCCTGTGTGTGTTTGTTGTCTCTCTGAATGGGCATGGCTTGCTCTGCAGACCCCTGGCTAAAAAAACACAGCCAAAGCACTGCAGCTGAAGCACACCTCTTTCTCTCCGCCATGACTCTCTCTTACCTACTGCCTCTTTACCCTGTCATTCACCCCATTTTCCCAAATTCCTATCTCTTCCACTTCATTTTTTCTTCTGTTTTATCTCCTGCTCCTCACCAGTTTTCAATCCTGTCATCACTCTCTTCCTCAGCAGTTGCTCTCTTTCCCTTCCCTTCCTCTCTGTCTCATTCTCCTCTGAGCTCTGCCACCCTCGCAGCAAAAGGAGAGTAAGAGGCATCTGTACATTACAGGAGCTGCCTTTGACTGTGTTATTGTCAGCAGATAAGACAGACACAGACAGGGAGAGTTCCATAATAGCGTGACTCTTAATCTGCAGGAAAAGCGAGGCCGCCGCTGCCAGCTCTGTTGAGGTAGATCAATAATAGAGTGTATTCATCATGCCCAGTCAGGCACAACCAACAGCTGACGGGAGCTGGTGTCTATTACTCCATCTAAAGCTCTGCTGAGCTCTCCGTCTGTGCTACTTAGATATATTCTCTCTTCTTATCTTCTTTCTTTGGTCTCTTCACTCATCTCTCCTTCATACACTTTATTCCATCTACTTCCTCTTTCTTCCTTATCGCATTTGTCATATAATTGGTCCTATAAAAGGCAGAGCCAACTGGAGAAAGCAGTGTCTCAAACTGTGAGCAGACAGTCAAAGTAAAATATGACTTTTTCATCTTAGTATCCTTACTTTGAATGTGTTTTCACCATGCATTTGAAAATGTAAATGTGGAAAATAGAGATGTGATGTGCAAAATACAAAAACCAAACACCTCCTCTTCTATACCATCACTTTTATCTATGTTTAAAGAGGCATAGAGAGAAAAATATATGCAAGATGCCATCAATCTTCCTAAAAATAAAGATGCATTTCGTATGGCACAAGCATACCAAACTGTACCCTCCTTGTCACTGTAGTGTTTTTCTTTAGCATTTTTCCAAGGTTTTAGTGTTGTGTGGATACAGTAAGTACAGTACACTTTGAGTTAATACAGCTCCCACACAGTATGTATGTACTGTAAGCCTGCATTTAACCTTAGAAATGCACGTGCACATTGACAACCCACAGGGAGCTGAAATCTCCAACATTTAATTAACCAAAAACACAGAAAAAAAACTGGATAGTTGAAAGGAATGAATACATATTAACAAAAGATCACAAAACTGTAACAAAATGAGTTGTAAAACCTTATAATGTTAATGCGGTGACAGTGAACTTTAAATTATTTGCAACTAAACTATAAAAGAGAATCAACCACAACCAAAAACAGCTTCTTCTACATTCGATTGAGGCTTTTTTATTGAGTGCAACTTGTGTGCTTTTAAATTAAACACGTTTTTTTTCTGTTGTGAGGATGATTGCATGAAACAGGGTATGCACTGATCTGTAGCTCTATAATCTATATAAAGCACTTGATACAAAAAATAAATAATACAACTACACAAACAACTTTTTAACAGCCAAGGTGTTGCCTGACACAGAAATGCGATTATGATATATAATCAGCAGGTTTACTTAAGTTATCTCAATTAAATCTGCTTGATAAAGCCAGGATTTTTTGCAACAGTGCAGATTGTTGTGTGTTCGGGTTTTACTCAGCAAAGTTATTCATGTAATTTCGTCTGCCTCCTGGAGCAGACAGGACAGGAAGCTGTTGTTCTCCCTCCTCCTGGGTTACAGTAAAATACCCATTGCACATTACACTTGTAACAATAGATACCACAAAGACACACATCACAAACAAGCATGCGTTGTCTAGTGTTCAGACAGACAAAACAATGTGGGAGGCTGCAACACCAGCATTAGCTACTACAGTACGGTCTGTTTGGCTAACAAGCTTTGTTGTCTTGCTGCCCGGGACCATGGGGGCTTGGGCCTCGTTGGACCGGTGTAGCAATGTGCAACACTGTGAGACATGGTCGGATGCTAATTTGCATGCATCTTTACCATCCACATACAATTATCGAGCGGCTTGGCTTGCCATCGTTAGTGCCCCGCTTTCTAGTGGGGATATAGTGTTAAGTGAATGCATAGTGGAGGTAGCGGGCATCACCAGGGTGGGACAGGGCGTGATTCTGCAGCGGCATTCACAGAAACAGCACCCTGAGTCGACCTGGGTTAGCAGTGCTAGCGGAATTAGCTAACTGGATAGCATTCGTTCTGGATCGGAAACAAATGAATTTCCAGTGTGTATATCGTATTTGTTCTCGCTTCTGCGGTCCAGTGTGGAAAACATTCAATGGCAGATGGCATTGCAAAATAACACATTTCTGTTTATGCCACAAGGTTGAAGCTTGGCAGCTAGCCAGAGCTAGTCGGAGCTACCAGCTGAGGGGCTATCGCCGTGACGTCACGGCCCGTATCCTCTCCTCTGTCAGCGATAAAAGCTGCTGATGCTGCCCGGCTAAAGCCGCCTAGCTAGCCGGCTAGCTTGGAAGCCACTTAGCGGTTAAGCTAGTACACACAGCTCCACCTGCGCCCTGGTACTCACGCTTTGTCCACCAGCTCTCTGACTTTCCACATATTCAGCATCTCCGCACGCGGGCTCGCCGCCTCGATACTGCGTCGCCCCCGCGTCTCTACGCCCGACAAGACAGGTGGTATCCGGTTACCGACGGCAGTCCCCCCTGCTCCTCGATGAGCTCCGTTAGTACAGCGGCCGCTGCGGTTAACGGACCGGCCCCAGTTGCTACGGAAACGTCGTCGTCTGCCTACGTCACCGAAACGTCGAGATGTGCCCTCGCTCGCGGACTGATATTCGTGTTTTGTAAAGAAATCGCTCACTTGTTTGTCTGTTTTTTGTGTACAAGAACATATTTTGCAATAATGTGCACAATTGTCTGTGTAGAAAAAATGGTCAGACGCGTATTGAATGGAGATTGTTTACAATACGCTGGAAAACAATGCCTGTTTTTTTAAATTACATTTTTGGTAAATTCCATATTCTTAATATGAAATGGTCTGATTAAAAAGCCCAACTTTAATATTTTGCTCAATGATATTTACATATAGGCCATTCCAACTCCCAACCAAACCTCCAAAACAAAACTCAGACTTTATACCAGACATATTTTTAAATGTATTAATCTCTTCCTCTTTTTGTTTTTTACTCAACGTCTAATTGCGGCACATCTTTTATTTTATTTTTATTTTATTTGTTGTTGTCTGTCTTGTTTTCTGACTGTAGAATAAAGTTGCTGGTTCTAACAAGGTGTTGTAAACTTGTTATATATTTGCTTTAATAAAGTTGATCAAATAAATCCTATGCATATTTATGAGCGTGAGGATGTTATTCGTTAAAGGTGCACTGTAGTTTTAGGGAAGACATTTTAATCAGGAGAGAAAGATCTTCATCGGCTGATTTTATTTAATGCCTGAACAAACTAAAAAAAACCAAACTTTTCTCTATTTCATTGCTGAATAAACAAACTGACCTTAAAGGAATAGTTCACTCTACAACGAAATTCAGTCATTATCGACTCACCCTCATGCTGATGAGAAGTCCGGTGTAGTTTCTTATTCCTCAAAGTGCAGCTGGAGACCCGCGGGGGTACCTGCAGCAAAAATCCATATAACGAGCATCAATTGTGCCCGAGAGGAAAAGGTCCATAAAACTACACAAAAACTTTGTAATATTCCTCCATACTGCTCGTCCGCTGCAATCCAAGTGTCCTGAAGTGGCGACATCCAGAGTTTACTCGAAACGACGTCATTTAGTACATTTTTACAGCCTAAACAGTCACTATGCTATATCTGCCTGGAGGCACGCTCCGCGTTCACCTGAGTCTCCCTCACAGCCGATTGCACTACGGAAGCCGCGCCGGACAAGATCAACGAGACTCGCGGTAGATACACACCGGTATTTACATCCAGCTGTGAGTGTCAAAGTTTCAAATTACTAGTGCAGGCAGATCCCTCTTGTGTTTGTGTGTCGCTCGGTCGCTCACAGCAGGAAAAAGAAAAAGAATTTCCCCTTGTGGGATTAAAATAGTATAATAAATTAAAAATTAAAAAAAATCGCGAGTCTCGTTCATATTGTCCGGCGCGGCTTCCGTAGTGCAATCGGCTGTGAGGGAGACTCAGGTGAACGCGGAGCGTGCCTCCACGCAGGTATAGCATAGTGACTTTTTAGGCTAGAAAAATGTACTAAATGACATCGTTTAGAGTAAACTCTGGATGTCGCCACTTCAGGACACTTGGATTGCAGCGGACGAGCAGTATGGAGGAATATTACAAAGTTTTTGTGTAGTTTTATGGACCTTTTCCTCTCGGGCACAATTGACGCTCGTAATATGGATTATTGCTACTGCCGGAGGGTACCCCCGCCGGTCTCCAGCTGCACTTTGAGGAATAAGAAACTACACCGGACTTCTCATCAGCATGAGGGTGAGTCAATAATGACTGAATTTTGTTTTAGAGTGAACTGTTCCTTTAAAGACAACACAATTTCATACTGTTTTACTGTGTTTATATGTGGCGGACCCTGCCACCTTTCTGTCTTCAAACAGTGTTCTGGGGACCTTATTTTCCTCTGAGAACAGCTTGTTTATTCAGTTATGGAAAAACATAACATAGTGCCCCTTTAAAGGATAAATATTGAATTTTATTCGTTTTAGTATTTTAAGAATAAAAAAAGGATCGTGGACAGAAAATGGTCCACAGGCAGACAGGTGTAGGTGAAACAGATTGGGTGTCTTGTTTCATCTGTGTGTTTGGTATAATAGTATACAAACTATATTTCGCTTCAGCCGATGTGTCTTTTCCTAGTTTCATACACTGTGCTCTGTTTTTTAAAAGGTTGCTTTTGCTTCATTTATCAGCTTTACAAAGTGTGGTGTGATCCTTTGGAATGATCATGTGCTTTCTCTCATAGTATATTTTATTATCATTTCATAGTGCACCAACTAACATACAAGACAAAACAGAAATATAGGCTATTGACAATAACACTTCTCCTCCATCCCAGTTTTTAGGGGCTCTGTGTAACTTCTGTGTTGTGCTGGAAGCCAGTTGTTAGTTTATGCTAGTGGAGTCCATTTCTAAACTAAAGTTAGCTACTGTTAGCGGAGTGGTGAGAGGAACTGAGAGGATAAAATCACAACCTTTGGACTGTCGCTGAAATATCCAAAAAAAAAAAAAAAGAAATCCACAGTAAAGCAGCATTAAATAACTTTAAGGCAACTTGTAGGCAACCGAGAGAGACGGGGAATGTCTCATTTTCCACGTCACGTTACAATCTGCCCCTTTAAATTTGACAGAAAAATGTAGCCTGCTGTTGTTTTGTCTGCTGCCCTCATGATGTCAAACCTGGCCAACTAATTTAATTGCATTTTGGCAGCCTTTATGGCACTGTAGAGTGTTTTCTCTACTGGAAGGGCATCATAGCCAATGGTCACAAGGGTGAAAAGGATGAATATGTAAAAAAAAGGGAAAGAAGGCAAAGGAGGAGACAGAAAAGAGACTAAAGAGGAGGAGAAAAATGGGAGGATAAAGATAAAAAACAAGAAAAACAAGAAGAAGAGAGGAAGAGGAAAGGAAGGAGACGGGACATGGAGATGGAAGAGAGAGAAGAGCAACACCCTTTTATCCATTCCCAACCCATCCATCCATCCATCCATCCATCCATCCATCCAAAATATGGTCTTAATATGAATACCCTTGTTACCATGAAAGCTGACAGCAAAGGTTTCAGCCATTTACCTTATTTGACTTTCTCATCTTTGATTTTTACCTTCACATGATTATGAATTAGTTTAGATTTTTCTCTACACCTGATATTTTCATACAGATGGAAATACTGCCCTCCAGTGATTAAAGTTTAATACTGCATCAAAGTGTCTGTACGGAGGAGTTTTTCAATGAAAGGCGGTGGTGAAAAGTAACTACTAAGATATGGTCAAGTACTGTATTTAAGTACAATTTTGCAGTGCTTATTTAACTTCCACTCCACTACAGTTCATGGAGGTCTATTGTACTTTTGATTACATCGTGTAATCTTCAGTCAGGGGATTGGCTTCAAGAAATATAATGAAATCAATGAAGACTCGTGATTCCGTTCAAGTTTCAGCTCTCAGAACACCATTTTACTGAACAAAACACCAACACAACACAAAACGAAGCACATTCATCCACCAAAGATGCACAGTCCTCTGATTTTGTTATTTTTCACTGCATTTGGAGATCAACAGACTCAAATCTGTATTCCCTTTTCACTGTTTAACAACACTGTGGATGTTTTACCACTGATCAACTCTTCTTTCATCCCTTAAACATATATCATGTGAAAAGATGAGATAACCTCACAGAAGAATTATTCATGGCAGCAGACGCGACAGCAGCATACTTATCACATTTCTTTAGAAAGCATTTGTCATCTGCACAGTAGAAACCACCACCAACTCCCTGCTGAAGACAGCTGGTAGGGTCCACCCTGCCTCACCACTAGAGAGCACTGTAATCCTGCTGTTGTCTCTCTTTGTTGGTGAAACTTGTCCTCAGTAGGTATTTATCATAGTTATGTCACACTTGGACCAGAACAATGTGTTTAAAGTTTTGAAGACTTGAGAATTGCAAAATGTTTTCATAGTTTCAAACCTGACAGAAAAATGTGCTGTTTGTCGGACTGTAACCATCGTGCTGTCAGACTTGTAAATGCAATATTACATTTATTAGACATGGATGGACAAAGGTTAAAACATACTTAGCAAATATGGCTTACAGAAAGGGAAAGAAGTTAAGTTTATTTATTCTACTTAAGTACAATTTTGAGGTAGCTGTACTTATGATTTTCTATTTTATGCTACATTGTAGTTTCTCTCTACTGCAGATCAAAGGCAAATATTGTAGTTTTTTCTCCACTATGTTCATAACTTTAGCCACTAGATACTTTGCATATTGGGACTATTAATACAAAATATGATCAAAAGAATAAACGCTGTATATATAGTAGTTAAAGGGTAACTCCATCAGTTTTACAGGTCTTGGGGAGTACTACGTGATGAAGGGAGTATAAAACGTTTTGTTGCTCCAGAGGAAATGTAATCTGATAAATGACCTCCAGAGATGTCACTCAATGGTTAACTTGCATTATGGGTAATGTAGGCAACAGGCTTTGAATAGCAGTCCACTGTTCTAGCATTTGGTCCTATAACACTGTTGGACTCATTATGGACAGTTTAAAAACAGCTGATCAAAAATTGCTACAGCAGAACAAGAGATATCATCTGTTTTATTCCACACATTCTTCCTTCCTTTCAAAACCTGCTGCCTACATTACCCACAATGCAACTTAGTCACAGACCTGTAAACTAACTTTAATTTGTAAAATTGGTGGAGTTACCCTTTAAAATTGACTCCAGAGAGTAGCTGCAACATCGAAGTGATCGATCATTTAAGTCCAGTTACATAGTAATATTAAGGTCATTCTGCATGATGGCTACTTTTGGTACTTGCAGTGTACTTTCATGCTAATTCTGATGTATTTATAAAGTTTCAATGCACTACTTTTTCCTCTAACAGTATTTCTACTCTGTATTGCTGTTACTTGTACTGTATACCTTAAAAAAAACTATATCCTAACTACAGTGTAAACTATAAAAGTTGACTTTAAAAAGACTTTTAAAAAGTCCAGAAACCGGTTATCTCAGAATTACCATGTAAAGTAGACTATTAAATTTAAGTTGCACAAGCTGAAAAGTTTTCACAAATTAATTTATTAGTCTGCTTTACTTGGTAATTTTGAGCTAATACGTTTCCTCGATTTCAGTCACTTTGTCAGATTTTACAGTGTATTTCTTTCGCCACTGCTTGCACAGTAGTGTAATTTCAAATGAAGATTGACTTGTATCATAAATATGACAACTAGCTTCTTTGGAAGTGCATTTTTTGCAGATCGGAGAGAACAGAACAGATCTTGTAATCAATTACTAATGTTATTCAATCAAATCAGAATATAGCACTCGATCAACTTTGTGGATGTATTTGTAGGTGCAGTTGTTCTGTCTGTAGCTAAATGAGCTGCTACAGTCTCAACCAGGTTTCCCTTGTAAATGAGATCCCTAATCCTTGTGGGACTAACCTGGATAAACAAAGCCTTAAAACACTGCAAAAGCATGTAATGTACAAATGGGTGTACGTGGTACAGAGAGTTCAGCCGGGCCAAGAACAAAATACTTGATTTTGAACATTGTGTTCTCAGTTTTCCAATAAACCACGAAAGTAACGCAACAATATTACATGAGTCAACAAGGAGGTGCAGACAGAGAGAGATATGGGGTAGGAGCAGAGACAGAGGAGGAAGTGGACAGAGCATGTGAAGGCAGTGTGTGTGTGTGTGTGTGTGTGTGTGTGTGTGTGTGTGTGTGTGTGTGTGTGTGTGTGTGTGTGTGTGTGTGCTCTGTTCCCTGGAGTCCACCCTGGAGATCGCTTGGGAAAAAGACCTCTAGGTCTGCCTGAGGTCTGACTTGTGGCCAAGAAAAGCAGGACTAAAATAGAGAGAGAGAGAGAGAGAGAGAGAGAGAGAGAGAGAGAGGTGGACATGGGGAGAGAGAGAGAGAGAGATGGAAGATGGAGAGGGCGTGAGAGGAAGGAGGAGCCAAAGAGATGGAGAAAGAGTGTGGACAAAGAGCTTTGTATCTGAGGAGAAAATGTATGGAAAATAAAAACATTCACATGCTGTCACACACGCAAACACTCACACACACAAACACTCGCACACACACACACACGCACACACACACTCACTGCTGATTGGAACCATATGCTGACAGACAGAAAATAATGGGAAACTGTGAATTGTTTGATTTGTTTTCCCTCCTCTTCGTTGCGTTGGTTGGGATGGGGATGGGGGTGGAAGGCGTCCGTGACCGTAGATGATGATCAGCCATGGGAAATTCCAGTGAGTAGATGTGTCCGCCACGCTGCATGGACAGGTCTGGTCCATTAACAACATGCACTTGGGGGGGGGGGGGGGGACTTCCAGTGTGTGAACCAGGAACATGAGCAGTGGGGTGCCCAAGAAGTCATGAACTGAGTACAGCTGATGGTTCTGATACTGAATGACCACAAGCCAACACTACTGCATCTCTCTTTTTCCCACACACACATAAATAACACAACAGACCCGAAAGCAGCTGTTTCTTTAATCCCCAGCTTCAATTAACTATTAATAAAACACACTGAAAGTAAATCAACACCTGTGTAGTTAAATCAACAAGGACAAAGACATTTCAAGGACACACAAGACAAACATACTCGCATCTGTCAAGGAGAACACACAACTATGCACACATGTGTAAACAGTGGGCGACATGGATCTCAGTAATTTCACCTTATGATGCAATTACAAGAGTTAAGCTCTTCAGAGAGCATGGGAAAGGTTCCTAGCGTTACATTTTTCTATTTTCCTTTCCTTTTGCAGTCGTGGAGCAGCAGTGTTGACTGATGAGGCAGGACAGACTGAAGACAAGCACCTGTGCATGTAAGGAGACAGACATTAAGAGCCAATGAGCGTGTGCCTGTGTCAGAGATAGTGAAAGGGAGTTTTTTTGGCCGGTTACACTTCCTTGTTCCTAACAGGAGAAAAATGCAAAGAGGGAAAAATAGAGGAAGAGGGTGGAAACAAAGTGAGTGGGAGACAGAGTGAGAAAGGAGGGAGGTGAGGGAGAAGCGAGGCTGATTTGCTGCAGATGCTCTGGTCTACTGGGAAAATGACATAAGGTTGATGTTTTATGGAAATGGGTGTGTTTATATTGGTGTGTGGGTTAATGAAAAAGACATTGTTTCACGTATTTAAAACAAGGTTTGACCAGCTGGAGGGGCCAGCAGTAGCTTAATGGTTACAGAAGTGAGTCTGCGATCATGAGGTGGTTTGAATTTTGAACAAGACAAAGAAGGTGTAAGGATGGGAGAACAGATGAAGGTACACTCCCTTTACCTTCAGCAACTGTTACCAAGAAGGCAGTTTAGTCGCATCATCCTCATTCTTGTTTTCATCTTGCCTATCCTGATAGAGCATAAAACTGGTTTAAACATCTTCAGTTTCATCCCAGCTTCTACCTACATCCAGGTAGCTCTAGCTGTGACTGAAACCTCTTTTGAAATTTTGAAACTGCGATTCGTTACTTTTTGGCCACTTGAGGGCAGCAGAAGCAAACCATAAACAAAATGAATATATCACCTTAAACCTTGTACAATATGTACTTTCTGCCACTATGGGATTTCTCTATCAAAACAAAACTAAACAAAAGATGTAAGTAGCATTGGATCATGGGAGTTCTTGTCGTCATTGTAAAACAACTACCACCAGGGTGAGGCCATGTCTTAAAGTTTTATTAAAGTTATTTTTTAATCACATTCACTGACTTACTTCCTCTGGCATCTGAATCTCTTCCTGGCAACAGGAGACCAAAAGAAATCCACCATTACCTTGAATAAAATTGGCATTTCTCGGGGTTTGAACATTGATGGAAACATTTGGGATAATAAAAGGACACAACTCAACAAAATGCAGTATATAATAAAGGTCTCGTCGTTTTTAAACATGTTAATGCAGAAATGTTACATATTATTATCGACTTGATTAAAATACTATTACTAATCAAAATGTTGGTGCTTACAGGGGGGTCACATCTAAATATACTGTATTATTTTTGGTAGGAAGCGCAGAATATATCATTCATTCGAGGCTTTACATCTTCTCGCAGTGCAGGCATTCTTTCTTTTTTCATATATTTGGACATGCGTCTGCAAAGCCGTTGGGACAAATTTGAGTGCAACACCATCAAGGGTAGGATCGCTCTACGTCTATACAGGCTCCCTTCATTGGGCTCAAATTTGAACGTTGTTTTTGATTGGTTCCCTTGTTTGAATTTGCCCCGCCTCTCGCCTGCCAATTGCACTTTTCAGCTTTTCTGCCCAGTTTAAAACATTTGTTAGAAAAGCAGCATTTGAATGTAATAAGTCACATTACTTTGATGAAGTAATGAAAATAGTAACTTTACTTATTACACTTCTAACAGGCTAACTAGTAATCTTTAAAATGCTACATTTTAAAAGCAAACTTCCCAACTCTGCTGGAAACACACTAAGTAATCAATCTTGCACTGTACATTTTTAAAGTTTAAGTTGTACGAGCTAAAACGTTTTAACAACTTAAAATTATTAGTCTACATTACTTGTTAATTTTGAGGTAATTGGTTTCCTCGATTTTCCTTGAGTCACTATGTCGGATTTTACAGTGTAAAGTACCTTTAATGGACATGAATGCAAACTATCTCAAATGATTAAGAAGGCAGATGATGGTAAAAAAGAGCAAAAGCTGGATTTTTTCGGCATGTTTATAGTTTT